>NC_086246.1:40649166-40955555 GCF_036321145.2 Pelmatolapia mariae | reverse complement strand
TTAGAGGCTGAAATATGAACACGTGTCTGTGGCTGTGAATGAGACACTACGTTCCCTCGGGTCAAAGTTAAACTGCTGGTTCCTGTTTATTAATCACCTATGAATGAAGGCCGTGGATTGTTCCAGCATGACGTTGAAGACAGGTGATGGGCGAGCAGTAAAAGCTCGTCTGTGTTGAGGGTTAAACATTGACAGGCCTGCAGGGAGCTACTGCTCCCAGAGCCTCGTCCTCACTCTGTCTTTAACTCGACTGCAGCAGCTCCGGTTTTCCTCACAGACTCAGCCATGGGGACGCTATGCGCACTGACTTCCTGTTTACTGCTCGCCGTCGGAACGGTGACGGCTCAGACAGGTACGAACCTTCTTTAAAAATGTTTTGTCAGAAAACTGAAGAATTCCCGTTTGCTGTCGGGAATGTCTCGTTTTCCATGAAACACTCTCAGTTCATCAGTGATTCACATTAGAAGCTTTCCTGATTGGTCGCATGTTGAACAGAAACGCTGGTTTGTTGTGGAGCTGCACGTCTATTTAGCTATTATCAGCTTAATTTTAGCGAGTTTAAAAGGAAATGATGAAGATAAAGAAAGATAAGGATGCAGCTTTTATGGTTATAAAGTGAATTCTCACACCGTAAACTCAAAGGTCTGATGTTTTATTAATATCGTGTGTGTGTTCGTTGCTGTGCTTCATTCAAAGCTTTAAATTAATCTCCAATCTACCCTGATCGAAATATCATCCAACACCACAAAGGCGATCTTTGAATGTTCTGCTAATATCATGTTTAAAAACTGATAACAAACAAGGAAACGACCAAGGACACAAACTAGGAAACAAACAAGAACGTATCAGCTGTTAATGACTGTGTAAGGGTCACGGCTATAAAAGCTTAACAGTGTTAATTATCTGACAGCTTCACCAATCACACCATTAAATAATCACTTCACGTTCCCCGAGTATACACACTCACCGGACACTTTATTAGGTACACCTCACTAGTAGATTCAACAAGCTGCTGGAAGCAATCCTCAGAGACTTTGGTACATGTTGATGTGACATCATCATGACATTGTTGCACAGCTGCTGCATCCATGGTAAGAATCTCCCGTTTCACCAAATCCCAAAGGCGCTCCGTTGGACTGAGATCTGTGCCTGTGGAGGAACTGACAGGTTTATTTACACTTCTGACAAATCTACTAAAAGTCTGGCTTAAATAACAACGTTTCGTGGATTAAAAAAGTGCTTTTAATTCACAGTAATGACAGTGAAGCTGAACCACTTTGAAAAGGTGAGGATTGTAGGCGAAGGTTTAGTTCGCGTCTGGAAGTGGACACGATATTTTCTGTGCTGGAATAGTTCAAAACCATCAGAGCTTCATCTTTTCTCTGACCTCTGTGTGTTTGCTTTGCAGAGCCCACTAACACCAACGAGCGGGCACTGCCTCAGTGGCTGACCGGCATCATTGCCGTCTGCGGCTTCCTGTTCCTCGCCTTCGTCATCATCCTGGCGAAGAAGGCGTGGTGTGAAAACCCCAGCAGGTCAGTTGGCCAAATACCGCCGAAGAACTGTTTGAATGTTTCAGTGCAGAAACGTTACATTCTGTGATTTTTCTGTGTCTGCGCAGCAGGACAAGCATTGAAGATGTGAGAGAACGTGACATTGTCAGCAGCAATCTGTATGATATGCGCCTCAGCTCCATCAGGTAGGAACAAGACAGGAAACGCTGAAGATGCTTCTGTAACACCAAAGATCCTTGAGACATAAAACTCTGATTGTGAACACGACCGTTTATTCTACTTCTTGTTTTTTGTTCTGCACCAGGAGGAAGAGCACTGAGTCAGGGGACGAAAACACCTACGAGACTAATCTGGACGCCTTCAGGTAGAAACACAAAAACCTCCATCAAAACTACCTGAGGGCCAAAGCTTCTTCCCTTAAAACACACTCAGTGCTCAAACACAGCCACACAGTCACAGAGCGTCAGAGTCACCATCAGCGCCCTCTGTGGTTAACTTCAACACAAAAACCAGAAACACACGCCTCCAGTACACTTCCAGCACACCTCCACTCACCCTCACTCGCCTCCAACACACCTCCACTCACCCTCACTCGCCTCCAGCACACCTCCAGCTCCTGTGATGCCTTCACAGTGCTGTATACCACAGTCTGCCAAGTCCTCACTCCTCACTTATGGTCAGAAAGATGAAAATAAAAAGTCGCATGGTGAAGGCACAAATCGTTCTTCCAAATTGAGGTACATTACTATCAAATATGAGTAACTGAGAAAAACAATAGTTCCCAGCTCAGGTATCCTAACGCTGGAGTCCAACCACATTCACAGCCACTGCTCATGAACTCTGAGAAGCTTAAGATGCACTTATCACTGAATCTGTCGTTTGTCCATCAGGAGCAAAGATGCACCAAACGCCTTCAACAACCTGGCAGTCGACATCAATGGCAAGACAACCTCCATGTGACTGCCCTGCAGAGAGTCTATTGGCTGTCTCAACATGGAGTCTGGAGAGACACGAAATTCTTTTTTCATGCAAATTGTAATTCTTTGTTTTGTTGTACGCGTGTGTGAGTTTTAAGGTGTGAGGAGTTCACCAGGGCGAAGGAATTTATTTACACTTATTGTATGATTGGCTTGATTTTTCCTCCTGATTGTGAATAATTGAATGTGTGGAATTAATATCAATGATCTGTACTCAGAGTAACGCATCAGCTGCTGTGTTTGTTAAAGCTTCATCGACTGTGCTGACTCTGTGCTCATTAATAAGTTATGTTTTCTAACAAACTGCTGTGTCGGGTCTCTGATTAATCATTCAACACAACAGTAAACACTGAAGAGACTAACAACAGCAGAATCCGGCTTTTGGGGGTGGGGGGTTGAATGAAGTTAATAAAAGTCACCTGCAGTTCCTCTAATGTCCAGCAGAGGCAGCAGTGAGTCAGTCACCATATTAAAACTTCACAGCAGAAATAAAGATTTGTACAGCCTGATGCTGAGGGTGTGGTGTTTTCTTTAATGACACTGAGGATTCCTGTAAAAATGTTGTGTATTGTGTTGTGTTCAAACGAATACTTCCATATTTCTGCTGGTAATACCCGTGATCTAATTTAATTTTGTCACTACTTGGAACTCATGACCATAGATAACATTATGAAGATAGATCGACTGGTAAATTGATGCTTTCCAGCTCAGCTCTCTCTTCACCACAGCAGACGGTTACCTCACTGGTAACAGACTGGTGGTCAGTCCTTAAGTGATGGGACTATGGCCCAACTGCCATGTGCCACCACATTTGGGCCTGGCCAGGTCCAATGTGGACCAGGGACCTGATCCCCAGTTACTGAAAGTGGCTTTGAAAACTAAACAATTCAAAACCCAAAAGGTAAACTGAAATTAGCAAAAACCAGCCTGAAACTACCCTGAGATAAAATGAACTGTACTGAGTAGACTCAGTAACGAATGGCTAGTGAACAGCTAATGAACAACTAGTACAAACCTCATTCGGTTTCAAACTTCTGGTTGGTCTCTGGGCCATTACCAATATTTCAGCTCCATGAAATAAATCTCGACTGCTGACCTGCCAGCAGTAAAAAAAAAACCCCTTTCTTCTGATTGGCTACAGATCATTTTGAACTGAGAATCATACAGTAAAACAGTCCTTCAAAGTCAGTTTGGATCTATTATCTGTTATTTATTTGAAATCAAACAAATTTTCTCAACAACTTCTGAGAACATGATTAAGAAATGATGCAGAATAACAAGGAGCGCTAGCAGACCAAAGCTGCAGGTTTCCACTCTGATTTCTGACATTCGGACATATTAGTGCTCATAACAACATAACAGCAACAAAAATACATTGTTAATTCTCAACAAGATCAAAAATAAATTAGATTTCATCTACTCTGGCATTTGCATAAGAAGTACCAAAAAATTAAGACAATAATCATGACAAAGTAAAAGTTGAACATAAAGTATTTTGCACTTGATTGATATGTATAAAGTACAGGATGCTGCTGAGGCCGGTGCTCAGCTGCTGCTAAACACTTGAGTCAGACGAAGATGCGCAGCCACAAACAGCTACCTGCACAGTAGGAAACCATTCAAAGCAAAATGCTGACATTCAGTTGGATCGTCGTGTTCTCAGTCTAAAACGAACTCTGAGTTTCTTAGCACTTCAGGACAGCTGCTCACAAATACTGGATATTTAATGAAAGGGATTAAACTGAGAGCTCTACTCATATTTGTTGAATGAGAAGATCTGGATGCGAATTAATATTAGAAGTTTATTGGTTGCAATTTGCAACTTGCAGATTTGCGGTTGCAGATAGCTGCAGTTATCTGCCACCAGCAGACCTGAATTTGAAGGAATGTGGCAGCTCTGGGGAAAGCTCTTCTCCAGTTTCCACACTTTCTCAGGTTGGCTTCTGCTGTTTTACAGAGCTGGTAACACAGGACAGACTCCTCATGGAGAAGAAAACAGAAAAAAGCTGCTCAGTGTGGACTTTTATGCACACCTGAGTGAAAACAGCTGATATTCTTTGCTTATACTCAGAGGTGAGAGGGTTCAGAACGCAGTTGCACAGGCCTAAAGACCGGTCAGGAACGCCATGGTAACCACCGGTTGCAGGAGGTTGCTTGTGGTCGCTAGTTGACACCTCCTCATGCAGATTGCGGCTATGACTGACCGCAGCAAAGAAAAGAACATGTTGATAAAGACGGAGAACGCGAGGATTTCACTGAACGTCGGCCCGATGCTTTTATTCACGTCTGCTTCAACTACAATGTGGAAGACGCTGTATCTGTTGCCAGGGGCGACAGGAGTCTCCATACCCACCAAGTCCTGAGAGTCATCTCCATGGAGACAGACATGTTTACATGTTCTATAAAGTGTTGCACGAACTCAGTGGAAGATAGCAGGAGTTTCACATTTCACATCGGTATGCTTGTGTGTGCTCTGTTCAGCAGTCAGCGTACGTGAAAACAGAGGATATGTGATGGTATCACATGATGGCACCGTTTAACATGTTTGGCTAAACAAAAGAAATTCAGTGGAAGCACTCGAATAAATAAAAAGGAATCAAAAATAAATATACCTCTGTTACGAAGGGATATTTTAATGAGCTTCACGCCCACTGTTTTCATTTTCCAGATTTTGATTGAAAAGTTTGCAGGTTTTTAGGACAGAACATTTTCTATTAGATGGCGATGTTGGCAAAAAACAGTTTCCTCATTTCTAGACAGACTTTGTGTTATTAGTCTGTTCACATCTTCTACGATTTATGTGGAAACAAGTTTAGAGATTTCAGCTCTTACAGGTTTATATTTTTTCATAAGGAGGTTTTTGGCCACTTTTCTTGCTCAATACTTGACAAAATAACAAAACAGTAATTAAAACCCAACGATGACTGTAATTTTCAGATCTAAACACGAACCTTTTCCACAGCAGGACCCAGGGTCTAACTGCCAGGAGACCTGGCAGTTCGATTAGGTTTAGGGAAACATCGTGCTTTCTGGCTCGGCTTCCTTTACTGCTGGGTGTGGTGCATGCTGATTTGTTAAAGTCTGAAAGGACCACTGGAGCCTGCTCTTGTAAATGTTTGCTCCAGATTGTGCATTGCGTGAGTTCCTGCGGTGAAAAAGTGCTTTTAGACCCAAATGAAAGTTCTTAAAAATTAAAAAAAAGGTTTTGAGTGGAAAATCACAGGTATAGAGCCAATATGAGGATGAAACTAAAGGCTAGCAGCTGTTTCTTTCATGTTTGGCTGGTTGTGATGGCAGAAAAAAAAAAAAAAGGGAAGCTGACAGTCAGCGGCGTTACGCTCCACATTGGTCTTCACTTTTACAATAACGGCTACTACACGGCTAACAGTGGACCACAGAAGAGATGCTAGGCTAACATCAGCCACATCTTTCCCTTTTTGTTCCTCTGGTTCCATCCGTGAAAGGTTTCCCATCAGTCCGTGTCTCAGTTAGTGCAGGCTGATTTGGCCATCCCTCCGTCAGTACGAAGTGTTGTGTCGATCAAAGGATAAATAACAGCAGAGCTTCTCAACCTGGTTCTGGGTTATGACATCAGATTTTATAGTTGGGTCGGGTCGGTTCCACGATTACAGGACAGAATTGATGCTACAGGATATCAGCTGACTCGTTTTTATCTCTACCTGAGAACAACATGGTGCGAGATCAGTTTATTAGCGATCAATTAATTCATTCTCGTTCTCATTCTCTCGAACTAGGCAGGCTGACCAGGTTCAGCTACCCTTGGGCAGACTCCACTTACACATCCTTGATGATGGTCGTCCCGGTTCTGGAAAACTGCTTTAACTGCAAAATCAGCCAATCAGCACCCAGTGAGAAACAAATGAGCCACTCATGTTGCTGCACAGTCGAGGACAGCTTGAGCTGGGTGGTGTCAGACCGACCTGCTCGTTATTGTAGTAAAGATGAGGGCAGATGTCAGTGCTCTGGTGTGACTGCTGATTCTACAGATGCTTTTTTTTTCTTTTCAAAAAAATAACTCACCAGCAGCGCTCCAAAGATGAGTTACTGCTCCCCAAGCGCATCTGGAAGGACCACCAACTGCAGTCCAAGCGGGTGGACAAGAGCCAGGTAACTACACTTTATTATTTGTTTAGGAGCTCTTTGATTTGTGGTATTTTAGAAAGCGTGGGCATGCCTGTTTAAGGATTAAATATTACAGCGTGAAAACTACAGCGCGGGAAGTTTACTTTAGATCCAAACAGCAAGCACGAACACATCAGCTGAGACCCAATGTGGCGCCTTGACCCAGAGGTTGAGAAGCTCTGTTTAACATGTAAAGACGGCCAAAACCCACCAACCCGTGCACAGGAAGTGTGCGCGCGCGTGTGTGTGTGTGTGTGTGTGTGTGCGTGCGTGTGTGTGACACCGTTTCTTTTGTCAATTTTTTGCGTGTTGGGGTTCAGAGTGACTATCAGAGTTGTTGTCCAGGAGTCTCAGCGTGTGCGTCGCAGCAGGAGCTCCGTGTGTGTGTGCAGGTGTGTGAGCAGACGTGTGTTATGACAGGACATCCAGCGTGACCGTTCCTCTCTGTTTTTTCAGGATGGCAACGGCCTGTTCGTGCGTCGCTCCCTGCAGACTCTCTCCATTCACCGCCAGGATTTGATCGCCTCGTTTCAGACGCCCGTCTACCGCTGCCGCGCCCTGAAATCAGCCGACACGCAGCACGTTTACATTCCCAGTGCCTCGCAGCACGTGACATCATCAGACAGAGACGGGTCCTGACCTTGCTGAAGACGGTCTTCACGTAGATCGGCAGGTCTCCGTGCGGACTGCCGAAGCCACCAACGATGCTGAAGCCGAGCCCCTCTGAACCTTTTTCTAGGCTGATGCTGCGAGGCCGTGGACCGCTGACGAGGAGGGGGAGGAGAGACTTGGGGTCAGATCAGTACTTCCTGTCATTACTCCTGAGTGTGTGTGTGTGTGTGTACTCACTCAGGCTCTGCTGTGTGTGTGTCAGTGTTGTCTGATGGACTGGAGCTGCTGGTCAGACTTTCCACCTGTGAGGCGATGGCGCTGATGTTGGTGTCCGCCACCACCTGAGAGGCGCACACACACACACACACACACACACACGCACGCACGCACGCACGCACGCACACAGACAGACAGACAGACAGACAGACAGACAGACAGACAGACAGACATTTAAAAAGTCTAAGTAGGACTGCAGCACAGAGAACAGATGGACACTTAAAACAAAAGAGCAGTATCTGATGCATCATACAGATGCTACAGTGTTTCCTGCTCATCCTCAGTCGTGAAAACTGTGGTTTAGCGATAAGTGGGACAACATCAGGTGTTGCTAATGCGATGAAACGAATTCTGTCATGTGAACAAATGGCAAATAAAACATCACAAATATCTTCAGTCCAGCTGCAGATATCTGACGCCATATTATAGCACACCAATCACAGACAGAGTTAGCATGAGCTCAACAAGCTCAGCATAAGCTGCTAATAGTTAGCTCACATAAAGTGTCCAGTTGTCTGAGTCTAGACATCAGAGCGGCACTCAGAGGGAACAGCTCTCTCTCTGGCTATCACACTCCTAGCATGCAACAGTCAGCCCTGGATGGACTGTACTGATAACACACACACACACACAGATCAATACGAGCCGCAGAGAAATCAGAATAATTCATGTGTGCTCTGAATGTAAACACGTGACAGACCTCTGAGTCTCTGAGCAGTTGGGTTCTCTCTCTTTACTGAACTTTTTTTTCCCCTGAAGGATGAACGTGACATTAAAAGGGTGTTTTCACTTTTTTTACAAATCCCAAAGCAGCACAAACACTGGGGAACGCGGGCAGTATTTACTTCATGTCATTTGGGTGCACACACACTGATTAATGATGATGCTGTCGAGAAGCTAATCATGAGCTCCGGAGGCTCTGGTGTTGTAGAGAGACTTTCCCATCGAGTGATACAGAACGTCTCACCCGGGCTTCCATGTTCTTCCTGTGATGCTCACAAATAAAACAAACTTCCGATAACACGCGGAGAGCAAAATCTCTCCGTGTGTTATCAGCTCATTGCTGCGTCTTAGGTTTGTCGGGCAAAGATCAGGCAGTGGATGAACTTCCACCCTCTGGCATCACTGTGGGTCACAAGTGCTCACAAGTGTTTTTGAACCAAAAGGCGTTCCACAGTGGTTCTTCTTCTTTTTATTGCTTTACTTTCTCCTCCAATCAGAGGAAGAATGCACAGTGTGTGTAGTCCAGACTCCAGTGCCCCCCCCCCCCAACAGTTGCAGACATTACTTGGCCTGACCCTGTTGTTCGCCTCAGTTTTCCAGTAAATCTGCTGTAATAGTGAGGTCACATGTTGGAGTGTTGTTCACCACCTGCATTCTCACAGTCCTCCCCGTGTACAGGTGTGGCATGTTTTACCTGCAGGCTGATGTTTCCGTAGCTGTTCTTCAGCATGGCCACGACCTCGCTGTGAGACAGGCCGTCCACAGACTGCCCGTTAACACTGACGATCCTGTCTCCCACCTGAAAACACAGAGAGACACGTTTCCATCACTTCCTGGAGACAGCCTCATCTCTCCAGCCTCCTCCTACCTTTAAACCAAGTCTTTATACTTATAACTGATCCAACTTTTACTTTAGGGGGAGCATCGTGGCCCTGTGACGAAGTCTGCTCCCGCCTGCACACCCACACAGCTACAGTGAGACTAAAGTTTGGTTTCAGCCTGTTTTTTTCACATGGTTGGTGGGTGCAGCTTTCAGGTGGAAAAGGCGTGGCGTCAGTCACCTTGAGCTGGTGGGTTTTAGCAGCGACTCCACTGGCCTGAATCATGGCGATGAAGATGGGGATGTCACCCAGAGGACTGCCCTTCCCTCCTGCTACACTCACCCCAAGGGAGTCGCCAAGACCCTGAGATACACGGGTGGAAGAATAAAAGAAGAGAAGAAGGACATCTAGCTTTAACCATGAAATCACAGCTACAGGTCTTTCTTATCCAGAACTCACTGTTTTTGTTTTTTCTTGTGGTTTGATGGAAATAAAAATATAAAATAAAAGGTGGACGTGGACCTTCTCACTGTGCAGTGACAGTGACATCTGGTCTGCACTATTCATGTGAGTTATTATTTTACAGCAATCCAGGGATCAGAGGTGTGCATGTGAGGTCATTACCCTGGTGATCTCCACTGTTCGGATGCCTTCGTCGAGCCCTGCACACACAGCAGAGAAAACACGATCAGTGCTCTCTCTCTGTAATCAATACATTTGCATCACTCTGACCAATCACATGTGTCTACCTGAGGTGGAGGAAGTGATTTCACCAGTGGGCTCGGCATTGTTATTGAGGGGCAGGCTTGAGGTTGGGGGGTCAGATGGCTCAGGGGACTGTGTGAGGGATGGAGCTGGAACGCCTGAGCTGTTTGTGCTGGCGTGACTCATCTGAAACAGGAAGTGTCATATCAGCTCACGCTGCTCGCCATGTCAGAGAAAGAAAATCTAGTTCAGGTGCTCCCAGGTGAGGAGGCGTGTCCATCATCGCTTTACAGTTTACACAGGAGGCAGGTTTATTTTGTTAAAGCTGAGATCAGGACAATCCTGACGCTCTGTTCCAGAATGAACTCAGACCCGGGGTGGGTCATCGTGGGAGAGTGGAGCAGAAGGAACAGCTGGTGAGCCATCCAAGCCTGCTGGTTTGAATCCCTGCTCAGGTGTCCTGACTAACATAAGCACAAACAAAAAAACAGAAAGGACTAAACTCTGATTTAATGAACCCGTCTCTCTGTGCTCTTCTTCTCTCCTCTTTCCCTACTGACGGCCCCCCCTCCCCGAGCCTGGTTCTGCTGGAGGTTTCTTCCTGTTAAAGGGGAGTTTTTCCTTCCCACTACCACCGAGCGCTTGCTCATTGCGATCTGATTGTTGGGATTTTGTATCTTTGGGCTTGTAGTATTGCTTATCTTACAGTGTTAGGGACCATTATAAATCTTAACTCTCTCACACCTGGCTCCCATGTGAGTTACGTCTGGATGTGATCCAGGAGGCAGCTTTGAGTCGGCCGAGCTCCAACAGGACAGGACCCCGAGCACACTGCAGGACGGACACACACACACACACACACACACACACACACACACACACACACACACACACGTTAAACCAGACCACCTCAGAGCTGCAGTAAAGACTTTTATGGTAAAGTAGCGCTGAAGTTACCATCAATTTGAGATCATCTCAAAAAAAGTGTGACGCTGACTTTGAGCGAAGTCGTGGAAAGCTTTAACAGTGGGAGGAATTTACTGATGTGTTACAGGGCTGAAAATAACTGAAACATCCACTAACTTCCAGGCGGGGAAACAGGAAGTGAGGGATGCTAACGCATTTCCTGCAGCTCTGTGTTAACTCTGAAATGATTTCAGCAGCAGAAGCACATGATAAAAAGTCTGCTTTCAGAGTTAGATTCAGGTAGCGTGGTAAAGACCGAGCAGCAAACACACGAGTGTTGGAAGAGAAAGTGCTGGAACATGTTCCTTGAATTCCTCGTGCACTCTTTATGTCCTCGAAATTTTACATTTTCTACGTGAAGAAACACGTTCATGCACCGCTGCTTTAGTGTTTCTGGAACAATCTGAATCTAGTAAACTGATTTTTTTTAGGTCTGTCAGTGAAACACAGAAATCTCTCACTTCTAGTGACCGACCAATGAAAATGATCTGTTAGTGCGTGAAATAAAAAGCTCCGCCTCAGCACGTGCTTCTGATTAAATGTAGTATCAGTACTTCTACAGATCAGTGTTACTGCAGTAAAAGCTCAGAGTATTGTTCAGCACCTTCAGAATGGCAGCCACGGCTTCCTGGGAGGCATGTCTCGCGTCATCACCGTTCACTGACAGAATCTGATCTCCCTGCATCAGCCGGCCGTCCAGCTCAGCGGCGCCCCCTCTGACCACCTCTGAGATAAACACACCACTGCCACTCCTAGGACGGACAGATGGTCAGACAGACAAACAGACAGACAGATGACATTTTCTCATCTGTAATCAAAAAAACGTTCCAAGAAAAACTTTAAGCAGAAACAGATTTAACTCTGATGTTTTCCTGTCGTTATAATCAAAAATGAGACATAATCCTCCTAAAATCAGATCTCATGACTTCCTTAATTTTCCTGACGTGGTTTTTTATTTTAATGCGGACCTCTTCCCGACGATGCTGAGCCCCAGCCCTCTGCCGCTCTTCTTCTGCAGCTCCACCTTAAAGACGTCTAGGTTCTCCTCGTCTCTGTACTGAGCCTCGTCCCTCAGGACTGTCAGACGGACCTTAGCCGGTGTCTGACGCAGGGCGGCGATTGCCTCCTCGTGGGACGCCCCGCGGAGATCCACTCCATTCACCTAAACACACACACACACACACACACACACACACACACACACACACACACACACACACACACACACACACACAAAGACGGTGGATGTATGAGCTGTGTTTGAGCTGGAGGGGGAGCTGAAGCAGGTTTGTTTCTGAGCAGACAACATTAGATTCAACTTTCAAATCTAAATATCTTTTTGATCCAACTGAGTTTTTAATTGAATTTTTACATTTGTATGACCCCACTTTCATGTTCATGAAATCTGACGACTCTCTGCAGAAGGTCGGACCTCCTGCTGTGAGCAGTAACTACATTCGCCAGCTAGCGTTATGGCTCGGCTGAGTTAATGTATACATCCTGTTAATGATGTAATGACAGGTGGATGGGTGCCTCCTCCCATGGGTGGTGCTGTGTCTGTGAATACCTCCAGTATCTGGTCTCCGGCCCACAGACGCCCATCTCTGGCTGCAGCTCCTTCTTCGTACACCTCGTGGATCATGATGGCATCCTAGTGGAGAAACGAGAAGAGAGGGTGAGGCCTGGGTAGAGTCCTTTCATGAACTGAAGATGAAGAAGACTGATCTTCATCATCAGAGTGGAACGCTGTCCTGGCTTCATGTTAAACACTAGGGATGGGTATCGTCACTGATTTCTAGAATTGATTCGATTCCAATTCACAAGGTCCTGATCCAATTCGATTCAATTTTGACTCTGACATTTAAAAATATTATAATTCTCTCTCTCTCTTCAAATATTTTTACAGTGAAGCACAAGTAATGATTACAAAAATGCCCCATGGGCTGACATCGCTTAATTTTTATATTTTTATCACCAAGAAAGGGGAAAAAAAAACAACAACAAAAAACAAAACAGACAACCAAGACAGTAGAAAATACCAAACAACAACAAAAAAAACCCTCCCTCCCCACACCCTTCCCTTATCCCAGAGTGCTATCACTTTGTTATAACCTAGGGTAAAGCCCACATAGTAGTTTCTTGTTTGTCCATAGTTTCCAGATATTCAGTGAGTGACCTCCAGATTTGATCGAAGTCCTCCAGTTTGTCATTTATAGAAATATTATAATTCTGATCATTTATGACTGGTGGGTATTAACCCTAGAACACTATTGCTATAAATAAACTATAAATAAACACAATCACTAATGCCGGGTGATTTTTACTCGATATAATAAGACCAACAAAAAGTACTTGTCATCAAAATATATCAAAATATGACAACACATGACAAATCAGAGTGGTCTGCTTTTACTTTCAACTGTGCCATGTCTAACAAAATGAAAAAAGTGTCATGGGGTGACCCTAAAATAATGCTCCAAAATGTAAATGTATTTGATCGGGTGAAAATCACCCAGCGATAGTGTTTTAGGGTTAAGCAAGCAAATAATGCAGAAAACAGATTTGAAATGGGAAACTGTTCTTAAAGTACACTGAGAGAGAGAGAAAGAGCTGTGCAGGAAGTGTGATGTTATCGTGGTGGCAGTAAAACAGCAAAAGTAAGAGGGAATTCATGACGATATTTATGTGAAGCGAAATGTGAAGCGTAGTTTGGATCTTCTTTTGCTGCTGGTTCAGTCAACTTTCATTGGAGAGTGACAAAACCTGCAGCTTCAGAATCTGTGAGCAGTCGGCTTTCAGCTCCAACTGTACGTACACGTCTGGGTACGTGCCGTTGGGTGAGAAAGACGGCATTTCACTGATTCTGATGCGTTGGGTCCGTGCTTTGTGTTTACGTCTTTGTGTGGAATCCTGCTCTCATTTACTGCTTTAGCTGTTTGGTGGTTGTTGAAATAGTTTTGCGAGGTTTAACCTTAGATTCTGGCGTTTCTGGCAAAATACATTTATATTTAAAAATCGATTTGGGATTTAATGAATCGATATCGCTTTATTTAAGCTAAAATCGATTTTAATTGGAAAATCGATTATCGAAAAAGGCTGAGCATTCTCAGCACCGTCCTCGATGCTGAGGAGAGTGTGAGACTCTCACTCAAGTCTGTCTCACACCAAATACTAAACACAGATTCTACAGGTAAAGTGTGAACATCAGGCTTTCTGTCACAGAAGGGTGTGTCCAGCACTCATTCCTGATTGCCTGTCAGTCAGCCGGTTATTTTCTGTAAAAACCTTAATTAATGGAGAAACAATTTAGCTGCACACGTGAACATCTAGCGTGTTTGCTGCCAGTTTAGCTCAGTGGGATGAGCTGGCGACCACGTGCCATGGGCCCGGGTTGGAGTCTGACCCGCGAACCTTTGCCATCTTCCCCTCCCTCTCTCTCTCTGCTTTCCTGTCTCTCTACACTGTTACTATCAAATAAAGGCAAAAACAATAATTAAAAATAAAAAATCTGACACTTTTTAAGGAGTTTCCAGCATTTGTGATCCTTAATAACTTTAAAAGGACAGACAGTAACAGCTGTTAGATCATCACTGATGCCCACAGCTGGTTACAAAAGCAGGTATAGCACTGGACTGTAAAGTTACACACTGTGTGTGTGTGTGTGTGTATGTGTGTGTCTTACCAGCTGTGTGTCTCTTCCTCCCACTATACTGAGTCCCAGTCCAGATCGACCTTTGCAGATCTCGAGCAGTGTCTCCTGACCAGGAACCACAGCGCAGCAGGTTGGGTCTGAGGAGGACGAGGAACCGTTTACTCTTAGAAACATGAAGTCTGCATGTTGATCTGATTTTTCACAGTTAAATGTCTGTGTTTGTACCTCTGTGCTGATCGGGGCTGATCAGAGGAGAAGCTGCCATCCGTTTACTGTGTGACTGGACACACACACATGCACACACACCCACACAGATCAGATGTATTGATAGAGGCTCTTGTCTGACTGATAAGAACAAAGTGAACGAAGTGAAATAAGTCCATAATAACAGTAACCACACCAACATCAGGAAAAGTGAACAGAAACCCTGCACAGTCAGTCCGGTGTAACATCATCATACATGGTGTGACACTGCTGCCCTACACCAAAGCCGTCACGGCTTAGATGCAAGGCGAACACACCAGAACAGGAAATGAAGTATTTTCTCTTCCAGCTGATGCCTCTGAGGCTTCGGGGTCTTGGTACTCCAGCACGGCCCTGAAAGTCTGAGCTGCACGGCAAGCCGAATCACTCGTCACACTTCAGCAGCTTCCGGGGGGCACAGAGGTCAGCGTTTGCCTCCTCAGTGTAAAGACTCACTGCAGACTTTTCATCAGAGCCTCACTGCGACGGTTGATGGAGATGATGATGTGAATCATGCGCTGTGGCCTTAACAGTCTTCACCTTCACAGGAGTGTGAGTCTGAGCCAGCATCCAGAGGTTACTGTCTGCAGCAGCCTCTTCTTTTTGAAACCACACAGCATCATCCCCTCCAAAGCATCTCAGGATCTTTGATGAAGGCTAAAAGACTTCAATATAATTTTTACTGCAAATTAAAACTGTAGATGTTGGATTATAGGATTCACCCTCACGACGGTTGGAGCTTAGTCAGATTTAGAGAAACAGGAGCTGCCGTGCATCGCACGAGCTTTAATACTTGAGAGTGGGATCAATTCTGATAGTGGGACATTTACCTCAAACAACTTTTATTAGTGTGATTTTTCATCTTTAACTTAAAGGATATGGGCGCTTCCTGTGAGGTTACCTGCTGCTCCAGTGTAGCCTGCAGCTCATTTTCTGGAGACTCTGCAGCTTTCAGCCTCTGCAGAGGAAACAGAGCAGAGCGGGTCAAGGAGACACATTCATGTCCTCATTCAGTCACATTTCTGGGACATTTGGAACAAAACCCTCTGAGGACAAAGTTTATAATATGAAATATGTTGTCTTTGATGCATTCTCAATCATCCAGGTAAGTAAATCTCCAAAGGTTGATTCTGTTCATCTGGACGTAGCGTTTTCAGTGGGAGAAACGTTTCGTCACTCATCCAAGTGACCTGTCCAGGATGTGTACATCCTCATCATTGAAAGAGTGTCCACTGGCCTGTAGGCGTGAATAGATTGCAGAGTCCTGGTCTGACGAGGTGGCTCTTCTGTGTTGTGCCATCCGCTTCGCCAGAGTTTGTTTGGTTTCCCCGATGTCCTGGCAATCCTCCTGGCACTTAACCGCGTACACTATGTTACTCTGCTTGTGTCGGGGGACCCGATCCTTGTGGTGGAACAAATTTTGGCACATCAATGATGAGGATGTACACATCCTGGACAGGGAGGAACGCTGGTTCGAGCGCGGAGTCAAGGAGGCACATTTACATGAAAAGGGAAAGACCATCTCTGAATCGAGGAGGGGGCCTAAAGGTACATCTTTCACCATAGTACAATGCTGTGATTGCAGCCATTCCCCAACTCTCTGTGAATGGTACTCATGGCCATTGATCAGTGGTCTTTGATCAGTGGTTGTTGATCAATGGTCATGAGAATTTGAATAATCATGATGAAGGAAATGACCTCCCAGCCTATTGTTCCTCCAGTGGGCTGGTTTCAGTTATTATGCAAATGTATTGTTTATAAGATTTGGGAAACCTGCAGTCAGCTGAGACTGAAGAAGTCACTTGGATGAGTGACGAAACGTTTCTCCCACTGAAAACGTTACGTCCAGATGAACAGAATCAACTTTTGGAGATATGAAATATGTCCAAATAAAATCACTCTTCTGGCTGTTTTCACTTTTTTGGATTTTGGAGACCTGCAGGTCTAAGGGTATGTTTTACACCTTATCTTATTCGTCACTCATAATGTTTGGTGAGATTCATACACAGGAAAAGTTTTTTTATAGACGGAAAGATAAAGTTGACGATGGTCAGGAGTAAACAGAAGACAACAGGTCCAAAATTGGGAAAAATTCACATGAAGTCTGGTCTGTTTGATCAGAGAATGTCAGTATTAAGGTTCCCAAGGGTGAACATTACCATAATAATCTGAACGATTACGCCCTGGGGGCGGAGTCTGATGGCTGTGTACCTTTCTGAAAGTGTCGGCCTCTCTCAGACTCTCGGGGACGCTGTTCCTGCTCCTGCTGTTCTGCTCGGCTTCGTCGCTTGGCTCGTCCTGTTAAGCAGACCTCAGATCAGCTCACACTTACAACTCGTTCCCACGTTTCCGTTTCAGATTCAGCTTCACACTCACCGGCGCGTCCGACAGCGGGTGGAGCGTCAAGCTGTCGGGGGGGCAGGGCCCGTCAGAGGGGGTGGATCCACTGAGCAGGGTGGGCGAGATACACTGACATACAAACAAAGAATGAACTTTGGTGCTCGTCTCAAACAAGCAGACGCCACTTTCTTCTCTGTGGAGGTCAAAGCTGAACGTTGTGTTCTGAGCGCAGTCACACAGCGGATGGACTTCCACATAAACAATCAATAACCGACTGTTTCGCGACCCTAAACTTTAAACATGAATATTTTTTCTTCTTTGTGCAAACACTGAAGGCTCATCAGTCTGTGAAACACTAACATACATCTTCACAAAGGACAGGAAACATTACCTGAAAACTTTTACCTACACCTCCTGCAAATTCTCACAGGTGAACTTTTTCATCAAGACGACCAAACAAATCAGATCAAAACATTTTACACACAGCAGTCTGAACATTTTGAGGATTAAACTACGGTCATTAAAGAGAACTCCATCCTGCCATTACTCACACTTACATGGACGTTTGGCTAAATGATCTCACTGTGACCTTCACCTGCTTCCTCTGGTCTGTTTTCAACTTTGACGACAAACCTTTTTATTCTTTTCACACTATCTGGCTGGCATCATATAGGTTTACAACACATAATGTCAGCCGTATTGCGGCTTGATGATGACGTGAAGACGTCATGAAAGTGACCAAGCACTGACAAGGTATATTTCTCAAAAAGGCGACATTAACGAGTCTGTAATCAGTCAGCCTGACACAGTGACATTACAACAGACAAAAATACTGCTTCATTCAACAAAAGGATTTTAAATGCAGCACCTGATATTTATACCAGGACAAGTGTCACTGCTCAAAACTGGAGAGCACATATCCAAAGGTATGGGGACAGAGAAGCTGTATCCCGAATCTGTGTGTGTGTGTGTGTGTTCGTGTGTGTGTTTACCTCAGGGCTGGCTGGGCTGAGGGAGGGTGGTGGAGGGGGAGAGGGGAAGGGAGGGACGGCCATCTGGTTTATTGCATCGTCGTTTCTGCAGAGACACAGAGGATAACGAGTTTTTCACTTCAGTTTGAACAGACTGCTACACACACACGCCCACGCCTGTACTGTATTTGATCTCTCCTTTATCTGTGACACTCTGCCCTTTGTTCATGTGAAGCATTCATGTCTAATTACTGACTCTGTGGTAGAAGAATTTGTGGAATTGTTTTATAATATCGTGTAATTACAATCCCTTAGAGATAGGATAGGGTGAGAAGTCCAGCCATTCGGGAGGGGCTCAGAGTAGAGCCGCTGCTCCTCCACATCGAAAGGAGCCAGTTGAGGTGGTTCGGGCATCTGACAAGGATGCCTCCTTGGCGAAGTTTCCCGGCCATGTCCCACTGGGAGGAGGCCCCGGTGCAGACCCAGGGCATGCTGGAGAGATTATATCTCTCAGCTGGCCTTGAAATGCCTTGGTGTTCCCCCAGATAAACTGGAGGAGGTGGCTGGGGAGAGGGAGGTCTGGGCTTCTCTGCTTGGGCTGCTGCCCCTGCGACCCAGCCCCGAATAAGCCGAAGAAATGGATGGATGGAGGGAGGGTTTTATAATAATCTACCTGAAACCGATGATGCATGTGGCATCCTTCAATTTGCAAAGTCTAAAAATTCTAGACAAAGTGGCTCCTCTCAAAATCAGAAAGGCAGCACTGTAAAATCCCCGCCCTGGATCACAGAAGCTATCCACAGCTTTAGGCAAATCTGCTGTTAAACTGAGCGCCTGTGGAAAGCCACAAAACTTGAGGTTCATAAGCTCCACTTAAAAGAGCTATTATCTACCTTTAACAACATAGTGAAAGATGCGAGAGCCACTTATTTCTCGAAACTACTTGCAGTAGGAAAAAGAAATCCTAAGGTTCTTTCGATACAGTCAATAGCATCATCTCTCCTCCAACTCCATGTATACCAGTCTTCTCAGATATGGATTGCAATGCCTTTTTAAGATTTTTCCAAGATAAGATTAGTGGCCTAAGAGGAAATATAACTCCCTTAGATAGCCCCTTCCACTGTGATCTCCCACATCCCATAATTATGGAGTCTTTTCACCCAGTTTCTTTAAAAGATCCATCGGAAATACTAACTCAAATGAAACCCTCAACGAGTCCAGCTGATGTCTTACCTACTTCTCTGTTTTTGACACCATTGGTCACGTTGATAAACTTTTCCCTGCTGTCTGACTCTGTCCCCAGGTGCTTTAAACAGGGGGTTACTCAACCTCTGCTGAAAAAGCCTAACCTGGATCTAACACTTCAGACAAGCTACAGACACATCTCAAAACTTCCTTTCATTTTTAAAATATTAGAAAAAGTCTCGATAACTTTCAGTCAGGTTTTTGAAAGTTACACTCCACAGATACAGCTCTCCTTAAAGTCACAAATGACCTTTTGATGGCCACAGACAGAGGTGTTTGCTCAGTCCTCGTTCTACTGGACCTTAGCTCAACCTTTGATCATCAGATCTTAATCCACCACTTAAATCACATGGTAGGGATATCTGGATCTGTCCTAAAATGCGTCACATCATTTCTGGCAGTTAGATCACTTTTGGTTTCAGTAGGAAACCTTCGGTATAGCTGAATTTTCATGCGGGGTTCCACAAGGATTGGTTTTAAGCCCCTTGTTATTTTCATTATATATTCTGCCTTTAGCAGTTTCAAAATGATTTCCTACCATCTGTATGCAGATGATATCCAATTGTATATCTCGTTTAAACCTTGGGAATTAGACAAATAAGACAGTCCATTAGGATGGATAAAGTAAATGAATGGTTGGATGGCAAACAATTTTCTGCAGCTGAACGCAGACAAGACTGAGTGTTTAGTTCTTGCTCCAGAGAGTATCAAGCCTAAAATCAGACAACATGTCTGACAAAAGCATCTTTAAATCACATTCAAACAGTGCAAAATGCAGCAACAAGGCTGTTAACCCACAGTCATGAATTCACTCATATCACTCCCTTGTTAAAGTCCTTCCACTGGCTTCTGGTTGGGTATAGATATCAGTTTAAAATCCTCACTCTAACTTTTATGTCTTTACGAGGAGAGGCCCCCCACTTATATCATTGAGCTTCTTCACCCTTACTCTCCAAACCGGATCTATAGATCCACTGATAGTGGTCTTCTGACTATTCCACGGACCCGTTTGAAAACAAAGGATCACGCTTTCCAAACCCTAGCAACAATACTGTGGAACAGTTTACGCCCCCTCTACGCACCACCGACTCTGTGACTTCTTTTGAAAAACAGCTGAAAACACATCTTTAAGATAGGCATTTGGGTAACGTTTTTGTGAAATATGTTGTTTTGTCTGATATGTTTTTGCATTCCTTGTAAAGTACTTTGTAACACATTCCTGTCTTAAAAAGTGCTATACAAATACATTTTACTTACTTACATCATGCAGGATGATGTAGAGCTGTGAATGGCCTGAGGGATAACATGCAGTGTGTCACATGTGACGCTATACTACAGTGACATGATAATGGAAACAGCCTGAATCCAAGTGCCTCCCCTCTGACTCAGCATTGAGCAGGACAGACTGAATCTGCTCTGGAACTATGCAAAGCTTTGTGACTGTGCCATCAGATTCACCAGTCTCTCTGGTTTAAACTCAGAATGTCTGTTGGTTTGGAATTTCCAGAGTGCGTCGTGGAGGTGCAGCAGAGCTGTAACAGCTGCAGAGTAGCTGCAGCTCACCTACAACTTGGAGCAGCATGACTGTGATGCTTCACATAGCTGAGGGTCAGGGCCCAACAACAGGCTAAAGAAATCTGTGATCCTGGGAGAATCCACAGAGGAGGACAACCGGAAACAAAGCTCCACAGTCCGAGGTCCTCCTCAGCAGCTGCAGGTTTCATCTTTTTAATCTTTTTTTAAGTAAAAAAGAAATAAAAACAGACAGATGTTTCAGTTTTACTGTGAAGGCGTCTCCTTGTGTGCTCTTTCGAGTCTCACACTGCAGCATCAGCAACGTTTTCCTCTAAGTTGTCATCCATCTGTCACTTTGTGCTGCTGTAGATCCATGAACACTCCTCACTGATGACTCACTCATGTTTCCTCAGCGTAGTCTGTGTAGCTCCTGGTTTCCTCACACCTCTGGGCAATCCCCACCTGGTTTCCCCCTCCAGGTGGAAGCGCCCAGTTTTGTTTTGTTTTTTTTATCCCTCCCCGGATCTTAGTTTGATCAATACATTTAGAAAAAAGGAAACCGATTTACACAAAAATAGAAAAACACAAAACCATGAGAACAAACTTCAGCTTCACAAACAGTAAGTTCAAACCTCATCACCCCTGCACTGCAGGGACAGCTACGCCAGCACTTTCTCATAAAACACTGCCACCTAGTGGTGAAATTTTAAATACTGATTCATCCATTTTCTTCCACGGATCTGAAATTTGATACATTCGGATCACAGCTCTGCCACACCTGCAGAATTTGTGTGTTTATGCCTTACGCAGCAGGTATCTTCTGGCTGTCAGCGTGACTGATTGTAAAATGATGTCTGATTGGATAGAAGTCAGGAAATAGGTCACCTGCTCATTCGATCACGGAGGTCAGTAAAAAGTTTGCAAAGGAGTTTCTTGTCTCGGTTGCTGGTTTCAGCTCTGATTGAATAGAACGTAGTGTTTGCTTTGGAACTGAAGGACCTGTTACAGTCAGAAAGGAGGCCAGAGAAAGCAAATGATCCAGGCCGTATTCATCTGACCCCAAAAAGGCAAAGTTGTGATGATGGAAATGTTCAACTTCATGCCAGGACATCACAAACCTAAGATGATATTCAACCTTTATGTACAGTCTCTGCATACATCGACACACTGCAAAGTTCTCATGTCTCAGCTGACTCACGAATGAGAGGAACGGCAGGCTAGAATAAAGCAGAATTAAGTTTTAAACACTGAAGTGTAAACAGAACATGTAATGCTGTAATGGCAGACAGTGTGACACCATCTCTCCTCCTCCTCTTCCTCTCCTGATAGGGCCATAGCTGTAATCCAAACTCAGGCTCAGTCCACCGGGCCCGGCTGAAGCTGCATTTATTATATCTACAACTGCAGCAACAGCTTGGCGGGTTAACAGAGCAGAAAACAGCAGCAACGCCCCCCAGAGAGCCGGCAGACATGAAGGAGGGTGTAGCACCATATGGAACAACTCCGCCGTCACTTCAAACCCTCAGAGGAGGTGTCTGAAGCTCGTTGGATTTGAAGCATCGCCATTAAATGGAGCCATCTGCATCACAGGAGCCGCTGAGATGCTCGTCCTGTTCTTATGTTCATTCTCAGAGCCCATTACTGCACCACTCAGTCCGAGGATGCCATCCGCAGGAAGTGCAGTGCAAATCTGGGTATCCTGTAATGAATCTGTCACCAGACATCACCACGAAAGCTCACCACGTCCACTCCTTTACTGCAGCTCATAATGGGCATCTGTGCTGCGGTCAACAGACAGAGTAACAGGAGCATGCGACCACAGCAGCATTTAAAAGCTTTGGCAGAACCCCGACAGAGCAAGTCACACCTACAGATTTTCTCTCCCTCTTGTTCCTTGACCTCCTTTGCCTCCCACCATCACCCACTGACACACCCTCCGTCGTTCGTAAAGGTGCGGAGGAATCCAGCTGAGCAGCAGGTCAGTTTCAGCAACGTGCGCACGTGGTCTTAATTTTAGGTGACTTCCTTCTCGAGTTATCACATTCACAAGATTTTCAAACAACTTGACCTCTGAACTTGAAGTTGAGGTGATGGGTTTCAAACTAATCAATTCAATTCAATTGAATCAATAATACAGACAGAGAAAAACCCAACAATCATATGACCCCCTATGAGCAAGCACTTTGGCGACAGTGGGAAGGAAAAACTCCCTTTAAAAAGGAAGAAACCTCCGGCAGAACCAGGCCCCCCTCTCTGAGCCTCAGATGTTTAATACCCAGCCAATGTGAAACTTGGGTGGCTGACGGAGTAAAAACGTTGAGATGTGCATTTCTAACCTAAAGGTGACGCCACTGAGCATTATTTTAGCTCCACCTGTTCCTTCACCTGCTGTCGGACTCATGTAAGACCACTGGATTATCCAGATGGGATTCCTGGAAGTTTCTCATGCCTTCTGCACAAATAAGCCCAGAGTTTTTCTCTGCACCTGTGCAGCGATGCACAGAGATGAATCAGAAGCTGTCTCCATAACAGGAATTTTTCATGATTCTCAGCCCAAAATAACAAATAAACACATATATGAAAGTAATTTGTTGCATTTCCGGCTTTTTTTTTTTTTTTTTTTTTAAATGAGGAAGTGATGCTGAGGATGGTGATGATGTCATCACCTCCAAACCTGATGTGATAATTGCACGTCAATTTGAAGCAAGAACTTTACATTTTTTGTTTCTGTGGGTGGAATTTGACGAAATCCTGCTTTTATTTTCTAGTTTGTTGACTTCCAGTCTCCACGTCGGCTCTTCTTTACATCATCATTTTAGAAATCAGTGAAACAGGAAGTCGGATGTGCAGACTGGCAGGGAAACTTAACTGTGTTAGCTCGGTGCTGCTGCGACCTTCATTCACTGATAAATCATTCAGCTGCAGCCCGTGGACTCGACTTTAACGAGATTTTTTCAAATGGCTAAACACGGCGAGAGCGCCAACGTCCTGCTGCGATTCAATCAGAGCCGCAGGAGGAAGAGAGAGAGAGAGAGAGAGAGAGAGAGAGAGAGAGAGAGAGAGAGAGAGAGAGAGAGAGAGAGAGAGAGAGAGAGAGAGAGAGAGAGAGAGAGATATGACTATCATTAGAGTCAAAACAGAAAGCTGATATGGTCAGGGAATCATGGGAGGAATCCCTTCACCTCATCCAGACACACCACCTCTTCCTCCTCCCCCTCCTCCCCAGCGCCATACTGATCCCTTCTAAAGACCACGTTTACCTCCACAAACCCTGAAAGGCGCACTGCGTTCACGCTGCAGGAAGAAGAAAAGTGTCCTGAATGTACCACAGAGACACAAACTGAACTGCAGGAAACAGTTTCCTTCATTTAATCAGCCAAACAAAAATATTCACAAGGAAACATTCAATTTAATATGACGATCATAAAAACATAAAAAAAAAAGGTTGCTGTGTTTTAATATTTCAAATTCAAAAAACAAAAGAAGTTAAGAAACAGCAGACATAAAGTCATGTCCAGAATATCTGCGTGTAGTGTTCCAGATATCTGTGAGTCAGTGCAGATCAGTATTTATTACAGCTTCAGTCAGGTTTATCTGTTATGCTGCATTCGTCTTACACCAGCAGAAGAGAAGACGAACACTGACACAAACACACTTAGTCAGAAACATCATCAAACTTCCTCTCAACAGTTTTGTGAATAATTTGACAAAAATAATGTGTGTGTGTAATGCTACTAAATCAGGTGAAACGTATCAGTCAGGTATCTGACGTCAGGCGTCTCTGATGTCAGAGATCAATGAATCGATCCGGTCTCGTTAAACCTGTGAAGTCTGCGGGTTTTGATCGAGCATCAGTCACGTTTCCATCACTGTCTCACTCCAACACTACAGCTGTCACTTCCTGACAGCTGTAGTGGGGTGCAGCGAACGACCAATCAGATGGAGTAAAGGAGATCTGTAGCAGTCTCACACTTCAGACTGATACCTTTATCCACCTGCATCTCTTCGTACCAGCCTCCCGAATAACGCCACCATGACCTGTCTGCCCTGTCGAGGAGCTGCACGAGTCACGATTAAACAACCAATCAGACAGGCTCATCCCTTTGACCGCTTACCTGTCACACTACAGGTGTCACACTGCACAGTGTTTCATGTCTTATATTGACCTGCTTTCTCTAACAAAAAGGAAATTAAGGGAATAACTTTGAGATGTTCCGCAGTGAAATCTTAACTAAACATCAACCTGGTTGGATCAAACCTATTAAAATGCTCAATATGAGCAGCTTAATATTTCCTGTTTTTCTGCTACAGTTTACTGCAGAATCAGCCCCGTTATTAAAGCCTGTTACAGGGTGAGGCCCCACGAGATGCCTGCTTAGCCTCGATGTTTGTCTTTGTAAGACATCAACGTGAATATTTAAAGCTGAACTGTGAAGACTCACCATGAATCCTGTGACAGCAAAGAAAGGAGTTGTTAAAACACCGGACCAGAGTCTGTGTGATAAATCTGCCAATCAGACAACAGTCAGGAAGTCTTAAATGCAGTATGATGCACAAACCACGTAAACATGACCTCATACAGAGAAAAACGTCCTCACTGGATAATAAAGAGAAAATTCACTGATTTACTACCAGCTCCCTCTCAGGAGGTCAGAGCAGCTTTGACCTGGTGGGAATGCTGGGAGTGGGCTAAGGTGTAGCTGCGGGGACGCTGGGTGCGAGGCTGGTATGAAGCTGTGGGGATGATGAGAGTGGGTTGGGATGTGAGGAGTCAATGATGTGGGATTTTCGTCCTGCAGCTCAGATATTCGTTTAATTTATGACCGTTGTATCCTGCTACAGGAGGCTGCTGCAACTGTGGTTTTGTCAGAATACTGTGTCCACAGACTGTACACAAAACATGGACATATCCACAGTTTAGCTCTAAAACTCCTGCCATGTTGGTTTCAAAAATGACCATGATTGGATGAGAGGAAAGACTGTATGAGAGCCTTACACACACACATACCCGCTAATCAGTAACCTCCAATCAAAATCTTCAAATTTCCCCTCACCAAACCTGGAGAGAGGTACGGTCTGAAGCTCAGAGAAGGATTTCACTTAAGTGTCTCTCATTCTGCTGTTTGTCTGACTGCTGAATTTAAGTGATGAGTTAAATTAGAAGAGAACAGTGAGGACTTCATTTCTCACCTCTGCCTCTGACATCCTGTCAAAATGAGGGCTGCAAACAAAAAGTTCAATCCAATTTTTCCTTTTATCAAAGCTAACGTCAGCTTTTCACACTTCAAACATGAACAATCTGTGTTGATTAAAGTCTGAGCACATTCACCTGAAACCATCTCCTCCCTTTCATCTCTCCTGTGCTGATAATGTGATCCACTTACAACTACGTCACGTCTCATATCAGGTGAAACTGAGTGACAATGTGGATAAACTCTCCTCAGAAAGAGGAGGATAAGCGCGATGGTCTTCATCCTGTCAGACTGAGGGTTTAAATCTGCGTGACGGAGTGCTAACCCGGCCCCAGGAGCCAGGCTTTGGACTTAAACACACCCGCTTGCTTCAAAGCTGCAAATCACAAAAGATCATTTATGGATCTGCAGAGGAGGGGAAGAGGAGGAGGAACGAGGAGTATAATCTGCCCATCTCCTCCCTGGATCCTAAATGACTCCTCAGTGATTGTGAAGGAGGCGTTCCACCGTCCCTGCTGTGGTAAAGCCTGAGCTCTGGGACGCTTTGAGCTTCGTCTCCACAGCCTGGGAGTCATCCTCCACATCAGGAAGCAGCTTTTATTTTGAAGGGAATGCAGCTGTGTTTTCCTCAGACTCAGCTGAGCATGCTCAGTGTGCATCAGCTGATGATGTGCTGCAGAGAATGCAGCGACAGGAAACAGAAACAGCTTGTTCTTCATGAGTTTCCTGCACAGACCTGCTCACCGATGCACAAGGTTATGTTTTTGTGGATGAACGACAGCATCAGAGAATAACTGTTATTCACAATCAAGACACACGGCAATAGAACACGCTATACAGGATAAAAAGGGGGCGGAGTCAGGGAGTGTTTAGGTCAGGAAACCGGCCAAAGCGTCTGAGACAGCTCACTGGACGGCTTTGCAAAGAAGCCTTTAATAATTCTATTTTTAACAACTTAATGCACAAATATTGCTTTAATTATTTTAAATTGAAATATTATTACTGATATTTATTATTACGGTTTGTTTCAGCTGCTGTGAGATCAGTCAAATATTATTTATCTTAATTATATGAAATTTAAATTTTTAATTCCGTTTTTTTATTGTTGTAACAGGAGGAAGACACCACAGCTTGCTGAATCAGACACTGAAACTGAAAAGTTTATTTGTAAAATGACTTTTTTTTGTTGACTGAATAAAAATGTTACTTATTATTGTTTTGCTTTTGGTTATCAAACTAACACTGGTAGCAGCACCAGTGTTAGTTTGATAACCAAAAGGTTCCATAACGCAGAAGGCCACTGTGTATGGAACCTTTTTTAAATGCTCAGACTTTCCCACCATGCACTGCAGTCCTACCTGAGCAGGATGAGCTTCACCTTGGAGGCGGCACTCTTAATGATGGCTGAGGCGTTCTGGTGGCTCCGCCCATAAAGAATCTGGTTGTTAATCTGAAATGCAGACAGAGGGGTGGAGACGAGTTACCTGATGTCCACAGGTGCTGAAAGTGAGGGAGGGTTATTACCTCCTGAATACAAACAGACAGACAACAACAGTAGTAAATGTGTCCTCAGAGCGGCAGACCGCTGAAAGGTCCCGGAGAACTACAAGAAGCAAAATGTTATATCAATACACACACACACACACACACACACTGCAGATCAACCTGAGAGCTGCACTCAGGTGTTTTCTCTTCAGTCTGATGCATCTGCTCGTCTGCAGGTAGAAGAGCCACCTGCATGAGGCTTTGACATAATTGACAACAACAAATTTTTTTTAAAAAATTTAAAAAAAAAAAAGAAGGACGGCCCAGATGTTGCAGATGTTGCACTGAATTCCTCACACATGATTAAAATCATCTCTCATGAACGCCATGCCTTCACTCTCACTGTGGTTGATGTAATTTATGTAAAATGATAATCAGGACTCTTCTCACCTCCAGAAGCTCGTCTCCAATCTGAATGCGCCCGTCGCGGGCAGCCGGCCCCCCGGGATGGAGCCCGACCACGAAAATGCTGACGCGGGAGCGATCTCTGTTCCCCGCCAGGCTGAGGCCCAAACCCTGCCGTTCCTTCTCCAGCTCCACGCATAGCAGCTCCCCTCGCAGGTCTCCATAACGCTCACACCACC
Organism: Pelmatolapia mariae; assembly: GCF_036321145.2. Classification (NCBI taxonomy): domain Eukaryota; kingdom Metazoa; phylum Chordata; class Actinopteri; order Cichliformes; family Cichlidae; genus Pelmatolapia; species Pelmatolapia mariae. Next base: position 40,927,531 of record NC_086246.1, on the reverse strand, counting down.
GCTCTGCAGCCCAGGGAAGAGGAGGAGAACCAGGAGAGGAGAACAACCAACTTGAGAAATTATACACTTCTCACAAAAACACTTTTTAAATCAGAGCACATCATCAAGTCACTTAAATTCCTGGATATTGATCTGATCAGGTAAGGATCAGAGTCAAGTCCGTCCCGTATTCAGCAAGTGAAAATAAAATAAACAATAAAAACTTGAATCAAATGGACCATTACGGCAAGGCTGGGATGGTCCATTTGGTAAAGTAAATCCGTTGGGCATCTTTCTTCGCCTTTAGACAATAATTCTGATGGCAAAAGAACCAAACGGGACAGGTTTAAAAAAAAAAAAAAAAAAAAAAAAAAAAAAGGATCAGAGGGGGGTGCAATAGAGGGGCAACAATGAGACGACCCCAAACCAGGAATGGTTTTTATTTTCCCCTCCTCGTCTTTTATGACTGTTTTTCACTAGTCTTGCATTTGGCTAAGATCAGTGTCACTGCTGGTAGCATGAGGTAATACCAGGACCCTACAGAGGCTGCACAGGTAGTTCAACTCCTCCAGAATAGAACATCAATACGTGCCACTGCCAGAAGGTTTGCTGTCTCCCAGCACAGTCTCAGGAACATGGAAGAGATTCCAGGAGAGCCGGACAGGGCCATAACCCATCAGCAGGACGAGCACTGGAAGAGCTACAAAAGGAGCTCCAGCAGGTCGCTGGAGTGAACGTCTCTAACCAAACAATCAGACACAGGCCTCATGAGGGTGGCCTCAGGGCCCGATGCCTTCTAGTGCGCTCACTGCACAGCACCGTGGACCTTACTGACATTTGTCGTAGAATGCCCTGTGCTGTTCACAGATGAGAGCAGGTTCACCCTGAACACATGTGATAGACGTGAAAGGGTCTGTAGAAGCTGTGAAGAACGTTATGCTGGTCTGGGGAGGCTTGTCCATGGAGGGACACAGAAACCTCTGCAGGTGAGGCAACAGCACCTTGACTGTCATTAGGTATGAGGATGAAATCCTTGGATGCACTCTCAGACCCTACGCTGGTGCATAATCTTTTTGAGCAGTTATATAAATGTGCCAAGTTAAAAGACAAAGAGTCCGAGCACTGATAGAGGTTTATGGCTGTATTTGTTGGGATTTCCAGGAAGCCACTTACATGTAAAAAATAATGCCTGAGATTCACTCAGTGATCAGGAGCCCGGCGTTCGGATTGGCTCATAGACAGGAGGAGATAAAATTAAAAGCATGAAGGGGGAGGTGAAGAGGAGAAAAATGTGAAAGAAAGTGAGTAAGAAATCCAAAACACAAGAGCAGAAGGGGAGGAGAGAAGAAAGAAGAACAAAGAGGAGCATTTAAGATGTGAAGGAGAAGAGTAACGAGGTGAGGAGGTAATTATGAAACAGAGAGGAGGGAGGATGAGACGAGGAGACAAGCAGAGGCAAATCTGGTGTCAAACAAAAATCAGTTTAATGATCTGTGAAAGAAACAACAAACGGCGAGGGTGAGGAAACCTGCAGCTGAGACTAAACTCCTCCACTGTCAGCAGCAGAAATGTGTGCCTTTAATTATTGCTCTTCGTGCTTCCTGACCTTTCCAGAATCAGTGGCCGCTTTGAAGATGTGAAGGGTTTTGTGTTTTTGTCAAATGATGAGAGGATTTAAAGGTCACTGCAGTTATCAGAGATAAACTGAAAACCAGTAAATCACTTCAAACTGGAGAATAACTGAAGCCAGACTTGATTTCCAGGAGACGCTCGACAAATTTTACATTTCAAATGTCACGTTCACCGAGTCTGCTGAGACAGCAAACCGTCAGCGGCTTCCTGTGACACCAAAGAAAACGTAAAACATCTGCAGTTAAAACGTGACGTTTTTCTTTAGTTTTTACATGGAAGCACAAAACTGAAGACATTAAAACTAATTGTACAAGCTGCAAAGGGAGGTGACACTGAAGGAGAGACTGTCCAGGTTCAAATCATCAGAAAAGTTCATTCTAATTAGCTTCAGCGCAAGGAAGAGGAGGGAAGTGAGGATGAGGAGCCATGAGATGATGACGATGACAGCATTAATGAGTGCAGACCGAAGCCGTCTGCTCACAGGATCATTCAAAGAACATGACCGTCAGCTGTGCTGATGATCAGGCACTTAAGCTGAACCAGAGTCTGAAGAAACTCGTACGATCATTCACAAAGTGCATTTTGGGTAAACTTTCAGAACTGGTTAAAGCAGGTGAAAGGTCATGCTTTACCTGCAGTTAGAGACAGCCCCATATTCGGCCCTGCCAGCATTGACCTGAGAACAGTTTAACCTGCCGGGCTGCAGCCTGCTCCTGTTATAACACACGACAAGTGAGTTTAGTTGGTGTTTTGGTTCAGCCTGCCCCAGTTTGCTGCGAGCAGCCAGAGACACTGCATATAAAGTTTGATTCAAAGCCGAGCAAACCCGGTGAGGTCACGACCGCGTTCAGTACTCACCGAAGCCACGCTGCCATGCCTCGAAGGCAGAGAGTGCAGTATTTGCAATTTAATACATTTAAAATGATGATGTAAATGGGCCTCTGTCAGCATCAGCACCATGATCAGTGTCAGACTCAGAGATCAGTCCTGCAGAACTTTTTGTTTCCTTTTGTTTGCTCAGGTTCAAGCACCAAAACCTGCTTGTTGAGGGGTCAGGAGGTCAGACCAGTCCTGTATTTGTGGCTCTGGGGCACGAGGCAGCAGATATTCTCTGAGACATGCCTGGAAACAAGTTGAGCGCTTGTTTTTAATCATCATGTTGCTGTCAGAGCACTTTCTCTGAGAAAAACAAGCTGCCACAAACGCCTCCTTTCCTCTGTGGCATCGACTCAAACGACCAGGTCAGATGAGATCTGACGGCAAATGAAGAAGCAGCAGAGTGTAGACAGGATGTGTTTGACACTGATTTCATCACACAGCCCCATTCAGACAGTTGCTTCTGTTTTCCCACAGCTTTAGGAGGCATTAATGACTCTCTGCTCCCAGCGCTGAGGTGGGACACACTCTGAGAGGGAACATTTAATTGCTATCAAATTTGTGGCCGCTGATCGGAAGAAGCTGTCACACACTCAGCTACAAACGACTTAACACAATGCCATGAAGCTAAACACGTCGAGAATCATGGGAAATGATGGCAAACAGCAACCCCAAAATATCGTCCACAGCTGAATCACATTCATACATGGACCCGAGAAGAGCGCGCTCTCATCACTAGCTCCTTACACGCCACCTCAGGTACCTGAGGTCACTGCAGCTCCTCTGACGTCCAGCAGAGGCAACAGTGAGTCAGGCTCCACAGACCTGATGTTAAAACGTCACAGCAGAAACAAACATGTTTACAGCCTGATACACAAACTGTTTGGTTTGGTATTAGGGGCGTGGCCTCTGCAAGTGACGGGTGGATGGTGACACAGGTAACTGTAGCTGCTACCTGTCTGCTAGCTTCACCTGAACTGGACCGCTGCACTGTGTTTGTGCTTTTGGAGCTTTGTGAGCACCCCATCCTCTCACGCAAATATGGTCACAGCCAAAATGCTAAAGCAGAGCATCTGAATGTCCATCTTCTTTTTACAGTCTATAGTTGCACACAGACTTTCCCTGCAGCGTTTCCATAAAACACTAAATATAAAAATAACTTTGCATTTGTCTGTGTGAAGCTGGAAAACAAAAATATCTACAGAGAACACACAACCATGCTATTAAAATCTCACACATACACACAAAAACACAGTTTAATCAAAGGCTAACAGTTTTCAGACGGGAGGCAGGTAGGTGTGTGTGTGTGTATTTAATGAGCTATTAATAGCTTTAATGTGACAGGTAACTGCAGGTGTTAATGCCTCTCGGGGTGAGGAGAGGTGGCTGAAGGACGGAGCGCCTCCATCACCGGCTGCTGCTCTGATGATGGAGGCGTGTCAGGAAGAGGAGCAGGCGCACCTTTTATTGTGTGTTTAATGTGGATTAAATTGTTGGGAGTGCTTCTCTTTTGTCAGGATGACAGGATGTCTCGTTAAGCTCTCCTCTCAGGAGGCTCAATGTGTTCAGCTGACAGAAATCTATTAAAAATACATAAGGAGCTAAACTGCTGCCCCGCGCCCGCAGCACAGAAACCGCCAAATTAATTAACCACTTCCACTCTCCACTTTGGTGTTCAGACTCAGTTTATCCAGCAAATATTATGCAGTGATGGACTGCAGGTGCGTGGTGGTGGACGACGGGACAGCAGCTACGTGTTACAGACAGGACATTATCCAGATGATTAAATAGACTCTGAACCCTGACGGTGAGTTACGGCTCCGCCTCATTTATGGTGGAAATGAAGATTTTGCAGCAAAAATTGTCCAAAAGTATAAAAGATCAATCAAGTTCAGAAACCCAGCAGGTCAGCCTACTTAGGTGCTGCACATCTCCATTCCACTTTGCAACCCACCTTCACCCAGTGCCTCCTCTTATGCTGTTTGACTTCATCACTGTCATATCTGTTATGGATGAGGCTCCACCCTCCTGCTGAGGTCACAGATCAAAGCTGTCAGTCTGCAGCTTTTAAACAACCAGCAAGAATTAATTCATTATAAATTAAAGTAAAACAGTTTCTCACACTTCAGCGTTTTTAAAGAAGCTAGTTTTAGGCAGACAACATTTCAAAATATATCACACAGGTATTCAGATCTCCTTCTTCTGGTTCAGGAATGAGTCGTCCATGAGTAATTGGGAGGAGCAGAGGCAGAACGCGGTGCTACCCTCACCCATGGTTACTCGCTTTGGGTAAGGAAAGAAAGAACGAGGCATGGACTACAAGAAGCTCAGCTGCTTCTTCGTACTGAGCAGAGCCAGCAGAGGTGGTGCAGCGTCTAATCACGGCACCCTTCGGGGAGGAGGACTGGGAGGAGGTAGACTGTGAAGTCACTGGAGAGATTTTATATCTCATCTGGGCTGGAAGCAGCTGAGGATCCCTCAGGAGGAGGCCGAACACACTTTCAGGAAAAATCCATGTGGAATATGACACCATTCCCGCCTCAGCTTCGGATAAAAACAAGAGGATGGGCAGGTGGGTGAATGTGACCTGCTGAAGTGGTCATCATTACTTCTACTGGAAAGTGAGCAGGACGTTTATGCAGACCCTGAACTGCAGGTCATAAAAGCTTAAATCTACAGGCTTTGTGTGTACACACGCACACACACACACACACACACACACACACACACACACACACACACGCACGCACGCGCGCAAAGGAGACGCTGGAGGAGAAGAAAGTAGAAGCACTTCTGTTTGTAATGTGTTTCTGTTTCAGACAGAAGCTGAGAGGGGGCTGCAGAGGAAACTTCAACCCTCGCACATCTTTCCAGGAGACAGGGGAGGCTGGTAGAGGCGGCAAGCCACAAACACAGCGTGACTGCAGGGGGCGCTGCAGAGACGGCGCACATGCATATCAATGCAGCACACAGGCTGCCTTCAGCGTGACGGCACCGAGCACCGACTGTCACACACTGATGAACACTGTTGCTCTAGCCTGCAGCAGGTTCACTGTCTCTCTCTCTCTCTCTCTCACACACACACACACACACACACACACACACACACACACACACACACACATGTGTGTATTTATATCCTTGTGGGGACATCTCATTGACACAATGCTTTCCCTAGCCGCTTACCCTAACCCTAACCATCAAAAATGAATGCCTAACCCTGACCCTGACCCTAAACCTAACCATAACCTAATTGTAACCCTGACACTAAAACCACATTTTGAGTCTCAAAAATGCCTTCAAACTCGTGGGGACCGGGATTTTGGTCCCCACGGGGGCTGATTGTCCCCACAAGTATAGTAAACTACCAATTTTTGGTCCCCATGAAGATGTTAATACCCGTCCACACACATACACGCACACACACACACACACACACACACACACACACACAGCAGTGCTGCTGACTGAGTCATTCCTTTTCAAGGATGGTGGCGTTCCCCTCAGTGTGGTATTCCAGTTCATGAATGTTGCTCCAGTTTGTCTCTATCACTTTTCTTCAGAGCCTGTAACCTGGTTTTATTGGCGTCAGTAAGTCCTGATTTTTTTGCCGTCAGTGAGTCCTGATTTTTTTGCCCACATTCTCTTAAACTTTTCATTCCACCCTTCCTCTAACACTCTGTAGTCCTCAAGGACAGTTTAGTCCAGTTTAATGGCAGCGGTGGCTCAGGGACTGCCCCCAGTGCGTTCATCAGCATGTGAGGGCTGCACGAGGCGTAAAAAAGCAAATACAAGCTTAACATGATCCACATTGCAGCACTGTGGTCCAGTTTGTCTGCAGTGATCAAACACACACACACACACACACACAGCAGTGACAACCCGTCACACAAAATCTTGTGTGACGGGTTGTCAGATTCAAAATGTGAATCTGTGTGTGCTTCTAGCAAGGTGACATGTCACAGTAAATCAGCACACACACACATTCTGAATTTGGTATCCCTTTACTGTGTGTGTGTGTGTGTGTGTGTGTGTGTGTGTGTGTGTGTGTGTGTGCGCGCACCTGCTGTTTGGTTCAAATATTTCACATCATCCGTAAAACTAAAACCCAGCGGGCACACGACAGGACCCGACGCTGCCGCACAGACACGTGAGCCGAAGTAACAGGAAGACTTTGGTGTGATGACACAAGCCAACATCCGTGATGCAGAAAAAGCAGGCGCGCAGCAGCTGGATGATGAGAATGGAAATGCAGATGTGTGTGTGACCTTTGACTGAAAGAACAGTGGCTACTCTCAGCGCTGGAACAGTAGGAGAACATGTTGTCATACCGGCACGAGGTAAATGCCTGAAAGATTTTAGCCTATCCTATAATCAAAAGTGGTCATGTGACCATTTCAGTCCAGCCCACAGTCTTAAAAGGAGTTTCCAACAATAAGTTAAAATGCTGAGGAATATCAGGAAAAGGCAGAAGTGAGTGTGTCTGCTGCTGCATATCACACAGTAAAGACTCATGTGGATACATTTGTAATGTGTTACCTTGGCTCGCTCAAAGGTAAGTCAGTGTGGCACTGTGCCCATGCACACCACTCTCAGCCCACACGCTTCAATCAGGGGAGAATAACGAGACATGCATAGCATTTATCCATCTTTACTTTAGTGCACAAACGTGAGTCCATAATAAAACCTGCAGAGAGGACAGCAAAGTGAACAGTGAAGCTCTATCCACTTCCTTATCTGCACTTCCCTCGGGTATTGGTTCGTTAATATCACAGATAGAAATGTGTCCAAAAACAGATCAAATGTAAATTATGCACATGATGTCTGCATTTCACAGTAATCACGGACAGGTGTTACAGGCACCCAAAGGAGCCCATCAAGAAACTGAGCTCCAATCCGGCATCGCAGGTTGGCCACACTCTATTCCTCTCATTAGATTACTGTAACGCGTTGTATTTGTGCCTAAATGATGCAGCATTTTCCCACCTACAGTAACAGTGCTCACAGTCTCAGAGTCACACCAGCCTGTTGCAGCACCACTCAGTGCTGCACCCTGAGAGCCGTCACAGCTCCATCAGTTCCACACCTGAAAGCCTTTTAGAGCCAACCTGTACAACATTACGTCCTGTCAGTGTGTGTGCGTGTCTCCGTTTTCTTCTTCACTTATTTTTATTTTTTCCTTTCCTGTCATTTTAAGTTTTTTACACCTTCTGTGACGTCGATCGCAGCTGCAGAGATCAACTTTATTTTCTGGATGTCTGCATCTCACAGCCGGCTGCGAGTCGGATCTGAACACACACTACAGTAAATGAATTAACACGTATCTGAGGGTGGAAACACTCCTCTTCTCCTTCAACACATACAACAGGTCAGCTATATTAGACAAAGCGTGCGGGTCATGTGGAGGAGGGTGTGTGCTGTATTGTGAAACGCAGCCTTCATTATTAGAACATTTTTACAGCTGTCGAATCACTTTTATCCTCAAAGATGTCAGCAGCTGATCCGGAAGACGAACAATTAAATCTGAGTCTCTAATTAATAACTAACTAATAATAACGTGTTAACGTTCAGCACTTTACCCCTCGGTGTTTACAAAGAGGTACTCAGCCATTCACATCTCAGTGTTCACTCCACAACAGTTGTTTGGACACGTAACAGCATCCGACCAATAACAGACTGATAGTGTTACCTGAACCTGCACCATGGTGCAGGAACAAGGTGACAGCAAGGTGAGACGCAGTTACTGAACACACACACACACACACACACACACACACACACACACACACACACACACACACACGCGCACGCACACACACACACACGCGCACGCACACACACACGCGCGCGCACGCACACACACACACACACACAGACTCACACACACACAGAGCCACACAGACCACGTATATACACACACAGCCACACAGACCACGTATATACACAGCACTTCTGAAATATGACTTCCTGTTTCTGGGGATTATTTAAACTGAACCCAGTGATGGGGCTGATGAAGTGTGATGTGCTGCACCCTGGTTCGGCACCCACACCCAGATCTGGCAAAACGTCATTGTTAAGCTTCTTTAGCCTTTATGTGTTCGCCTAACCCAGTTTAACATGCAAAAGTTTCTCTAGGCTGACAAACAGAAAATAAAGAAATTCAAAGAAAGAACGAAATGAAAAACTGAGTTTTATTTCTGCACGTTAGAATCGTGTCTGTCTAACATATGAGCTGAAGTACAGCTTCTGTAGCTGAGCGACACTTAACACACCAATCAAACTAATGCCACCCAACCATACACACATCATTCACGTAGATTTCAGGTGAATCGCCACCTGAATCCATGAATGACACAAAGGAAATGATGTAGAGGTTTCCACCAAAGACAGAAACGTCAACATTCAGTCACATGTTCTATTTAACCTCACTGAGCTCTCTGAGTCTCTTGTGACTGCACAGATCATAAAATCCAGCTGGGCTATAAGCAAACAAAAGACTGATAACTCTGTGCCAAACATCATGATTAACTGGCACCACTTTAAAACGATGCACCTGAATCACCGATGCCCATCTGGTTAAAAGGCCTTTGGCTTGGCTTCATCACTTCCTCTGCTCACGGGAAGAGAGAGCGAGCCACAGAAAGACCCACTCAAACACTAGAGATGGGTGAACTCCATCAGACTTTCATCAAGCAGAGAAATCCACCTGATGAGCTAATCTTCAAAATAAAACAGGAGGTAAATGAAAAGGAGGTGGAGCATAAACTCCAGGAGGCCTCTGCATCAGCAAAACCTGATTCACGATTCAACGCCACAGACACAGAAAAGAGACGCCGGAGGAAAGGACTCCATGTTAAATATGTTTCTGTGATTATTTATCATCGTGTTTTCTGTCCAAGCAGAAAATAAGTAAAAGTTAGGCGCACCCAAATTTTTCAACCGTATCGCTTAACACCGCAGTTTTACATGTGCACTTTTTGGGGGGGAAATTGATGTCCATACAGACAATACTGATTTGTAAATTATTAACTAACAATCTTGTGCTTGTGCTTAAAGTGCGTTGGCACTCTTTGGCAATATTGTAGACAATATTAAACGTAATAATCACATCGGCCTCCTCTGACGACCTGTTTGCTGCTGCCTGCCGCTGTGGGGAGAGGGGACACTTGGGCAGGGCATTTATCACAACATATAATGTGTTTTCTGGATACACTGTGCTTTTTCAGCGTTCAGTGATTGATGGCTCCGTGTCAGAGCACTGGCTATGAATTTCAAATGGATCAGGCCTTAACTTAAAAAAAAAAAAAAAGTTATCAATCGTTCTTATCATCTTTTCTCATTACCCACAGCTACATCCACTTCTGTCGGGCCTAGGCTATTCACTAGGGCTGGGTATCATCACTGATTTCTATAATCCATTTGATTCCGATTCACAAGGTCCAGATTCGATTCAATTTTGCCTCAGACAGTCAGAAATATTATAACTCTGATCATTTATCAGTACTGACACTTGTGAGACTTTATCAGAAATGTGAGCATCACAGCAGATGCCTTTGTGTGAAAGTAACTGAGAATAAAACACAGAAAACATGAAGGAGATTTTGCTGGTCTGGCTTTTCAAAGCAGATAACCTTAAAAATATTCTGCATTTTTGCATATTTTTAAAAATTTTGAATTTCTTCAATATTGAACAGCAGAAATTAAATGACCTCGGACAAGAAAGCCTAAGTAAAAAAAAAAAAAAGAAAAAAAAAAAGAAAAAAAAGAAAGACAGCGGCCGTCAGCGCTGTAAACAACGGTAGACTGGTGGGTAATAAGTGAATGAATAATGCCGAAAACAGAGATTTGAGAAGGGAAACTTTTCTTAAAGTACAGAGAGAGAGAGAGAGTGCATGAAGTGTGATTCTATCGTGGTGGAAGCAAAATAGCAAAAGTAAGAGGGAATTCATGACGATGTTTATCAAATGTGAAGCGCAGTTTGCTGCTTCTTTTGTTACTGGCTCGGTGAATTTTGGTTGGAGACAGACAAAACCTGCAGCTCAGAATCTAGCGCAAAAAAAACGTAAAGACAGCGCGGACCCGACGCATCAGAATCAGTGAGCTGTCGGCTTTCAGCCCCGACGGCGTGTCCGTGTACGGGCCGTTGGGTGAGAAAGCCGAGAAAGAGAAAGCTCATCTGATGCGTCGGGTCCGCTCTGTGTTTACATCTTTGTGTGGAATCAGTTTACCTGCTTTTATTTGCTGTTTGGTGGTTGTTGAAATAGTTTTGAGAGCTTTAACCTGAGATTCTGGCGTTTCTGGCAAAATACATTTATATTTAAAAGTCGATTCAGGATTTAATGAATCGATATCGCTTTATTCAAGCTACTCACCTCTCTCTATCCACCTGCACTTTCAACTGGACCACGGTTAATCCCGCCCCTGACTATCTCTGATTGGTTTAGACCACGATAGGGGCATGATGTGTGTCTGTTCTTGACCACACGAAGAGTTTTTTTTTTTTTTTTTTTTTTACTCAAACAGTTTTTTTTTTTAGTCGCACTATTGAAAATTTTGGTCGCACTCTAGAGCCCTGGTCTTAAATCTCTGCTGAGGATGTTCAAACTGTTCACTGTTTTTACACATCACAGACCTCTCCTGTCCCTGTCCATGATCAGCCAGCTGTCAATAAAGATAAAAAAAACCCAATAATACAAACTGCTGAGGCTCAGCTCCACCTGAACACTTCAAAGGTCTGGCATTAAAAGCAGGAAACGCCATCAGCTGATTTATTCCAGCGCCCTCTGGGACAGACAGACAGACAGGCGGCTGCTGCAGCTTCTCCTGGCTTTGATGCGTCACGCACGAGCAGGAGTGTGTTTGTGCTGATAATGGGCCAGTAACGGGATGTGTGCTGAAAACAGGGATACCTGCGTGAGGCTGAACTCAGGTGGAAAAGCTGCTGGAAACGAAGATGCACAAAGCCCGACTCCCTGCCAAGCTCCCGCGTTGTTCCTGAATCCACCTGACCGTGGACATGACAACATCCACAAAGAAAATGCTCTGCAGGTGCAGTGAGCTGCAGGAAGGACGCCACGTTCATTAAAGCGCCTGCAGCACTGGAATGAATGAAGGCTTTTAATGATCCTTCTCTCTGAGGTCTGCCTGACAGCATTACTATTCATTTTTCTCACCTTTAAGCCAAGCGCTTCAAGCTTTTCAGGATTCACAGACTTTAAATCTAAGTGGACGTTTTACAGTTTGGAGCTCATATAAACAAAACTAAAAATGAATAACGCAGCTTCACGGATGGATAGCAACACACTGTTCTGACCAATTATCAAAGTCCAAACCTTAAACAGGAAGCCAAACCCTCTAGTGTCTAGCAGAGGGAGCAGTGAGTCAGTCCAAATCCCATGTTAAAACTTTAACATATCTAACCAGCTGTGTAGCTCTGCAGCTCTTAACGGTTTCATTCAATTCAATTTTATTTATATAGCACTTAATATAATGTGAGGTAAAGAACCTACAATCATACAGAGGAACCCCAACAATCAGACGCCCCTAAGCACTTGGCGACAGTGGGGAGGAAGAAACCTCCGGCAGAACCGGGCTCAGGGATGGACGGCCATCTCAGAGACAGGGTGGTATTTCCAGCACCAACTACCAACCAGGCCCGACCCTGCTCAGCTTCTGAGACGAGATCAAGCGTGCACAGCCACGCCAGCCTGAGCTAAAGTATCTGCTACCATTAACCGATTTTTTACACAGAAAAAAAGCAGCCCGACCAGGTTTGTGGTCTGTTCAGTCTAAATCAGAGTCCAGACCTGAGTTTGGCTTTTCTGAGAACAGCACAGCTTTAACGATGCACACACAGTCTGCTTTTATTACATATAGTGAGCTTTATGCTGCCAGCTGTTCAAAAGCAGCCATGGGAGCCGTTGGCAACCATCAGTTTGGCCGTCTTCTTTGAAACTTGCTGCCATTTGATGGTCTCTGGTTAGTGCTCTGCTGCTGGCCTCTGCCTGTGTGGAAAGCTCTTTAACACTTTCCCTTAAACACCCTAACGACCTGTAAGAGTAAACGGGTCACATTTACATCAGATGTAGCTTTGAATCCTGTATATGACTTCCTCTATTGTCTGTTCGTGCTCATTAGAGACTGCTATCGAGTGGCTCTTTCCTAACAGCCATAGCCCGTCTGAATAAAACCATTAGGGACAATAATGCTGTGTCTTAAAACCAGCGGCCCTTTTAACGGCTTATAAAGCAGCACTGTCACCTCTAATGTCTGAGATGGGATGCTGAAAGCAGTTTAAGAAAGACACTGAAGCTGCAGAGAGCATCCTCCTTCAAGCTGTGTGCATCAGTGCTGCAGTAGCTCCTGGAGGTCACTGCAATGCAACAGCTCAGCCTGCTGCACACACACCGTCCCATTTTCATCACTTCAGGGGACATCACATCGACTTACGTTCATTTCCTGCAGAATTACTCAACCCTTAAACCAGCTCATCACCACAAAACGTAATGATTTAAAGTACAGCGACCAGTTTGTCTCTAAAAGGAAGTCCAATCCCTACAGCATGAGCAATACAAGCATGCATTAATCTGCCTGGACCAGTCCAGTTAGCAACAACACATCTCTGCTCAAAGACGATGATTTAAGGACAACACACAATCGAGGACGCATCCACACTGACACACGATTAAACATCACACACAGATCAGTGTGTGTGTCTGAGATGAGGCTGTGCACCCCTGCACGGCTCACATCGTCTTCTAACCTAAGAAGCACAGAGTGACTCAGTACCTCACATTCCAGCTAGCAGGACCCTGAAAAACAGGTAAAGCTAAGTGGGACGCAGCCAACATTAACGTCATAGATTACAGCGGCGCTGACAGCCCAGTTGCTCTGCTGAGAAAAGGGTCGATGGAGCACACGCTGTGAAGGCGATTGGCTGCTCTGGAGCGCCTCTGTAAGCGAGACTGACGGTGGATTAAAGTTGGGTTTGTTTCTATTTGTTATCATAAACGGGTGAAGAAATCCCGGTGCTAGTAACATGCAGACCTGAGAGACACAGAAACTAGTTTTCCGTTAGTCTGTGTTATTGATTAACAACTGCTTTAACACCTGAGGTAGCTCCTTTCAGTAAATGAAGACATGCAGTTCAAAGACGAGACCCCACAAAGCTTAGACTGCTTTCCCAGAGTTCTGAAAGCTCTCATTTCTATATTTTAGTTTATTTTTTTCTATCACACATAATATTATAATATTTTACAGCCCACTGGCTCATATGGTGTAAAAGCAGACTCAGAACACTTTGGAGATGTGGCCGAGGGCCGGGAACAAACCACGAACCCCCGGCGAGTCCAGTTTCTCAGCAGAATGAGCTGCAGTCTAGGCCGACGCTACACTCCAGCCTCCTAACGTGGACGAACTGGATGGTTATCTCAGCAGCTGGTGTTTCCACAGTTGGTGCATCAAGGTACTGATGCCAGCATGTGTGTAAAGCAGATCTGACAAAACGTCATTAAATTATATTCTTGCTGTCCCGACCGAGAACTGGATAAGCTATAAAGTAGGTAGGAGGGCGGGTGGATGGATGGAACTATACTTTTCTAGGAGTCTTGTAGGAACACTATAGTGTTTTTATATTTTAATTAAATTCAGTTTAATTTCTACAGCGCCATTTGACATCAACAGTCGCCCCAACATGCTGTAAAATACAAACAAAATAATATTAGAGGGAGTGCCCCATGAACAGCACCTGGTGATGGTGGGAAGGAAGAACTCCCTTTAACGAAACATGACTTCCACTAAAACCAGGATCGGAGAGCGGCAGCTATCTGGCACAACTGGTTGGGTGGTGGTGGATATATATCATTTTTACTGGTGGTTTTGATAACAGCTATTAAAAAATAGAATACATGCAATGAGATGGATAAAATGTAGGACACGTAATGAGATTAGATGGAACATGCAAAGCCAAAGTCATTCACAGCGCAAAATCTTATAAGGACCTCTTTTAGCCCTCTGAGGTCTGAAGCAGGGATGATACTTTCTGCTTCCATGCGCCCGGAAGCAGAAAGTGACGTAGACTTCGTTATTGCATAATTAGCGCTAAGATCCGGACGTTCATGTGCCTGTTGTTTGTCTCCAGCTGCTCGCCTCTGCAGCAGCGTATAACTGAGGCTTAAGGAATCATCGAGGGATGAACTGATCTACAAGCTCTGTGCTGATATTCACTCTTACACAAAACTAAAGTCCTTTCTGTTTTTCTTCAAAAATCAAGGTCAGGGTTGACACCAGTGATGACTTACACCTATCAGGGTGAAACAGAAATTAGGTCCACTGTAAACACTGCCAGGTAAAGCTACCGTGGCATAAAGGGCTAAAATGTCCAATGTCTTAGTTTGATTTGAAACAGCTAGGAACATCTGGACTAAATACACTATATTGCCAAAAGTATTCACTCGCCCATCCAAATCCCTCATTTCAGGTGTTCCATCAGTTCCATGTCCACAGGTGTATAAAATCAGCATCTGGGCATGGAGACTGCTTCTACACACATTTGTAAAGAATAGCTCGCTCTCAGGAGCTCAGTGAGCTCCAGTGTGGTGCCGTGATAGGATGCTAGGAATGTCCTTGCAGCCCAAACTCCACAGTCAGCTGTTAATGGGATTATAACCAAGTGGAAGTGACTGGGAATGACACCAACTCAGCCATGAAGTGGTCGGCAACGTAAATCAGAGAGCGGGCTCAGTGGATGCTGAGGATCACGGTGCACAGAGTTCACAGACTTTCTGCAGAGTCAACTGTTACAGGCGTCCAAACTTCACTTGACTTCAGATTAGCTTAAGAACAATGCGTGGAATGGGTTTCCATAACAACCAGCTGCATCCAAGCCTTACATCACCAAACAAACAGCAAAGCATCGGACGCAGTGAAGCAAAGCACGTGCCACTGGACTCTAGAGCCGTGGAGACATGTTCTCTGGAGTGACCAATCACGCGTCTCCGATGGATGAGTCTGGGTTTGTGGTTGCCAGGACAACAGTACTTGTCTGACTGCACTGTGCCAAGCGTAAAGTTTGGTGAAGGGGGGATTATGGTGTGTGGTGTTTTCCAGGAGTCGGGCTCCACCCCTTAGTTCCAGTGAAAGGAACTCTTCATGCTTCAGCAGACTTTGGACACTTTCATGTTCCCAACTTTTTGGGAACAGTTTGGGGATGCCCCCTTCCTGGTGTGAAGAACTTGACTGACCTGCAGCAAAAATCCCCATAAACACTCTTAAATCTGCGTGAAGATTTGTCTGAAGAGCTGAAACTGTTACAGCTGCAAAGGGCCGACATCATATTAAACTGTGTGGATTAAGAATGGGAGGTCAGTCAGTTTCGCACACTATGAAGGCAGACAAGCGAATACTTTTGGCAGGATGGTGTACACTGCCTTCTGCCTCCAGACCAAGCTCCACGTAGCAGAAACAGAACGCTTGCCGGGACAATCATGTGACCTGACATATGTGATGGATGCATTTATTATCATCGGTCATGGTGCAGCTCAGAGCCACACTCTGTGGTCCTGATACTGATGCAGCACATGCCCGTCAGCACCACATACACAGCAAAATACATCATAGGTAAAAGTGCTGTTGTCTCTCTCTGTCTCTCTCTCTCTCTCGCTCTCTCACACACACACACAGACCAAAATAATGCAGCACACACATGATTTGTCTTTACCCACCTGATTGTGTGCAGACACATGCACACAGGTTAAAGGTGACCCCTACTCGATATGTTGACAGGGATCAGGTAGGAAAGCAAACACACACACACACGCAATGAGCCGTCTCATAACTCAGCTCTGACAGACGCTTGATAATCCACTAGAACACACACACACACACACACACAGTGAGAGCGCATACTAACCCGGAGGCAACATGGTCCATACTTCAGTCTTCACACGCAGAGATAAATCCACATGTACGGCAGAGAGTGTGTGTGTGTGTGCTGTCTCAGTTTCAGCTCTGCTGTGGCGCTCTGATCTCCAGAAAATGTGATGTGTGTGTGAGAGAGAGAGAGAGAGAGAGCTGGCTGCTGTGATGCTGAGGCTGAGAGCGACGTACAGCTCTGTTATACACTCCAACCTCGATTACTCCCTCTCCTCATCCCCGGCTCTCCCTCTCCCTTCACCCTCCTCCTCCTCCTGCTGCTGCTCTACCTTTCCTTACCCCTCTCCCTCCTCCTCTCCTGTGCATTTTTCTCTCCGTCCCATTCCTTTTCTCCTCTTCGTTCTCCATTAGCGCTCCTCCTGGTAAAGACGTTCCATTGGTGCCTCGCACACATTTACGGTCACAGCCCTTCATTTACACTTGCTTCAGAAAGTAATCAGCCCAGTTCTATTTTTCATTTTTAATGATCATTTCTACACAAACTGATCCCTGAATAACTGGGATGGAAAATGGAACATTTTTTTTAGAATGTTTCCATATTTCTTGAAACGCTGGCGTGGAGAAAGCAGCAGTCAGTTATAACCAGTCAGAACTATGAAGGACAGGCATCGGACCTTTTAATTGATGATGTGAAGTGGACAGAGGCTGGACAGTGAAGTCAACAGCTCACAGGCTGACACTCTGGTGGACCCTACAGCAAGAACCTGCCGCTGTCTCTCTTTGCTGTGATGAGAAGAGTTCATTTGGTGCCTCAGATCAGTCCAGCTACTCCACCATGAAGATGTGGTTGATGAAGAGTGGCAGAGATGGTCCTTCCAGCAGATTCTAACAGATTCACCAGCTCTGTTGGATTGTAATGATTGGGATCAACAGCCAAAGACTTATCACTGTTTTATAGCTGATGGATGGATATTCAGTAATTCAGTAATTCTTTCTTAGTCTTGTCCTGTGTCCATGTTCTTTCTCCTCAGGTAGGAAGTTTTTGGTCCATTCCTTAGTTTGCTCGATCAGCTGACTCTAAAGAGTGCCGCTGGTTCTCAATCTTTACATCACTGAAGCTGCTGGAACACTCAAAAACTTAAAAATGGTCTTATACCCCACCCTGCCCTGTTCCAGGTTGGTCTGTGAGGTCTACACAGCCCTTAAACACTATGGTTCGGACATTCGTGGCCTTTCTTAAGAACCTTCAGCATCTTTAACCATCTCTGGAGCTGTTCAATGACACATGACTCAACAATGCCTGGAGAATTTTTAACCTCCATAAAGACCTAAAGAAGTAGCTACCTCATATTCCTGCTTTATTACTAAAAGCATTAAAAGTGGTCAATGGTGCCCAGAATGACCTATTTTGAACCTACTGGAACCCTAACCTCCTTTAGTTAACTCTTTAGTTAGAGTTAACTAAAGGAGAGACCTCTGGACTCTCCTTTAGTTAACTCTCGATTCTGGACAAGTAGATCCTTTTTAAAGTTGACTTTGAACTCTCTAACAGCTCCCTTCAAACCACAGTCTAAACCTTCATAAAGGCTCAAAGGACTACCTTAAATGTTCCCAGCCCAGCTCCAGGACTCCTGGAATTCCTGCAAGGCCTTAAAACCATGCCTGAGAAACTACAGCTTTGACGATATGCATAATTAACACAAGCAGGCTCTAAATGATGCACTTGATACCAACATGATGACTGTGTTTATGAATGTTGAGGCAATCAAAGAGGCTGGGGGTGGAGGCTATATGAGGACAGGAAGCTGGGACACACACACACACACACACACACACACACACACACACACACACTCAGAGCAGTGTGTTGTTACAGTCTGCAGGGAGCGGATGTATGCAGCCAACTCTTCTATTATGATAGCTCATTGATCCAACACACACCCACAAACAAACACACACACACACACACACACACACACACACACACACACACACACACACACACACACACACACACACACACACACAGACAGTTCAGGCGGTCTCTTTATCACCATTCATGCTAGCACCTCCCCTCCAAGTTGACATGACGCACAAATCAAATGCAACCAAGCCATCAAACTGTCTGAGGCAAGAAAGCGGCCCAAATTAAGACCCCCCCCCCCCTTCGGAGGCTATCCGAGTCGCTATGCATGCTTCACAGTTCTTTTTCTCATACTGGGTGTCATGCTGCTTTAGCTCCTCCCCTTTAAGACTTTCATAAACCGAAGGTCTGAACAAACGAGGTTGTAGTTTTTGGACACTACACACCACTGCAGAAAGCCTCAACAGTAAACTGCAGATAAGATCTTATTGTCACATTCCTCGTCCTCCATACTTTCACAGCAGTTTTAGATCAGAGTGTGCGATGCTTGTTTCGGCTCAGTTTCTATTTATACTCTGTTGGTCCTGTTACTGTCTGCTGCTGCAATGACCCACTTTCCCCACAGACTCAATCAACTTTCAACTGATTTAATTACCTTTGGAGTGGTTGTGAATACAGATTGACATCCACAGAACAGCTTAAACCAAATGCTGCTGACAGTGGGCAGACACCTCAGCATTCACACCACACATGAAGGTTAGCCTCTCCATGCTTCATCTGCTGATGAAGTGATGATGTGCAAAATTTGTCCTGCGAGTTCATCCTCAGATAAAATCAGGGCATGTCAGACAGATTTTTGCGAACGTTTCAGCGATGGCTGCAGCTCTGACATGCTGATTTTCACAGAGGCTGGTGGTTTTAGAACAAAGGTCACCCTGGCCACTGTAATGTTTAGGACCAGACCTGCTGTTCAGTCTGATGTCACCAACTTCATTACCCAAAAATTTAAAAAACTGGTGCAATCAGCTCAAACAACATGATGAGTGCGGCTGTTCTCACAGCTGTTGCAGTAAAGTTTGATGCCAGCATTCACTGAAAACTGTGGTTAGGTTCATATAAACATATTAGCAGAACCAAGATGGAGGATCAGTGTTAAACTGTTTGTGTTAAGGGGCCCTGATCGGCGGAGTCAAACACTCTCTGGAGGAGGAGTAAACTTCAGCTGAGAGAACATCTGAAGTGATCCGTCCACAGCTGGAGGTCAGTCATTCCTCTGCTGCAGGTATGGATTACTTTCAATTTTATTTATACAGCACCAAATCACAACAACAGTCACCTCTAGACACTTTATATTGTAAGATAGACCCTAAAATAATACATTCAGAGAAAACCCAACAATCATATGACCCCCCTATGAGCAAGCACTTTGGCGACAGTGGGAAGGAAAAACTCCCTTTAAACAGGAAGAAACCTCTGGCAGAACCAGGCTCAGATTCTGGTTCATTCTGAGATATGAAGTGAAATCTCGCCCCGTATCAGCAAGAATAGAATAAAACAAAAATAACTATATTATCCACATGAATGGAAAATTGTCTTTGGTTCACAAAGTCATAAACAAATCAATCAAATCACTTCATATCAACCCACAAAATCCTACATACACACATACAAAACTTCAATACAACAACAAGAGAAACACATCCCAGCATCTTATTACACAGCACACTGACTGCTCTCGGCACAAATGATTCCTTTTTGCTAGCTAGAGGCATCCTATTGTGTCGTCCCAAGGGCATTCATTCAAAGTCAGAATGAAGAGGGTGTTTACGGTCAGCAACGACAGAACGGGCTGATCCAGTGAAGTTTGCTCATGATTGCCACAGTCAGGTTACCACACTGAATGTAAGGATGCTTTCAGCCAAGCTGATATAAACTCTTTCCAGAACGTTGTGGCTAACCCCATCCTAACAAGAAACAATATCTGATTAGCTTTTTTGCAAACAGAGTCAACATTAATCATAAAACTAAACTTGTCATCAAGTAAACTTGTTCCCAGATACTTAAAGTCATCAACAACTTCCACAGAGTGACCAGGAAGTGAAAGACCTGTTATGAGGCCTGTGTAAATCAAGACAAGCTTGTTGGTTTAATCAAAAAATGATGAGATTTACACTGTTCTTCCTGTTCCTGTGAAAGAGACCAACAATAGCCATCAGCATATTTTAACATTCTCACATCCCTATCCTGTAACTACAATATACTAAATGTAAAAACAGTACCATATTGTTGTTAGTAATACTCGTAATACTAACAACATGGGGGCATAAGCTTAGAGTCTATTGTGAGGACTGATTTCCTTACATCCCCGTGATGTTAACCAGCACATTTTGTGGTGAAGACTTGGTGAAACATTACAGTCGAGAGAGTTTTTGTCACTGAGTGAGAATGGCCGCTTTCCGACAGACCTCCCTACGACCACGCTTTAAAAACAAAACACAGTTGCCCTCTGTTGGAGATGAGAAAGAATGGCTTGGGGCACTTCAGCACAAGCTACGTCCATCTCTTCTATTGTCCATCAGGTGCTCTCAGACTGGGGGTGGATCCATGTAGAATCACAGAACAGGTGGGGATAATCTTACTAATCCACTTTATTTCAATAAGATTATAGAATGGCTCTTTTTTCATACCTGTAATCAGCACTTCCTCCCAGACTGTAAGTATCTGAGTTAAAACCGGACCCAGCTTGCAGAAAAGCGCTGCATTAAGCACAAATTTGGGGAACAACATGTCATTGTTTTGCTGTGTAACCTGTAAGAACCACAGCAGAGAGCTTTGAAACTGATGACGACGGTCAGCTGGATAGGGACGAATCTGCAGGAGGAGACGCAACGCCAGACACATCATGGACACGGCCGCTGAGCATCCCTCCTGTTATTACTCCTGGGTGGAGGAAGCATTTTAATCCTCAAACTGGAATTTCAGGAGGAGTTTTTAATCGATCAAACTGCCACAGCGCTGATCAGACCACAGATCAGTGATTTAAATCTGACCTGTTAATTCTCTGTTAAATCACCTCGATCACCAGATGTGTGACTTTATTTCCTGCATTTACTTCCTTCATCCCCGTTTAACCTTTAAATCCTCCTCACAGAGCTGTCAATCATCCATCAGAGAGCTCCTCTTCACAACATACTGCAGTTTCTTTACAAGATTAAACAGCACACACACCTGAGTGTGTGTTCTACCTGCAGAATAATGTGCTGTGATGCAGCACAGGTGGAAGCTGCAGATATCTCCTGTTTTCTTTATTCAGCCTCTCATGCACATGCTAAAAGCTGAGGACACAGGTTACAACATTCACACAAAACTGATGTCAGCAACCACAAAAGACCAACAGCTAGTCATTTTAGGAGTATTACCAAATGGTTTTGTGGGAAACAATAAAAAGTATCTCTTAAGAATTCTGCTTACAGCAGCACTAAAGTGTATTACTATTAAATGGCTGAATCTTGACCCACCTTCATATAATATGTGGATTGATAAAGTAAGAGAAATTTACCAGATGGAGGAAATAACGTATGCTCTGCGGATTCAGAGAGAATTGTTTACTGAGCGTTGGCGACCCATACGTGCTTTACTGTTTCAATAATTTAGCATAGGTCTGTTTCGTTTTGTTCATTTTTGGCTAAGATTGTCAAATGTTTTTTAATATTACATAAAGTTTTTGTTTTATTTTTGTATTGCTTTTGTTGTTGTTTGTTTGTTTGTTTGCTTGCTTGGGTTTTGTTTTGTTTCCCAGTTTTGTTTTGTGTTTCCTAATTGCAGCTCTTACTGTAATCTGTATTTCTGCATTGCGGTTCCTGTAACTGTCCTACTTGTGAACATTGCCAAGTACAAGTTGCAATGTTGTAAATTATAATAAAAACTGAGTTTAAAAAAAACAAAAAACAAACTGATTTCAGCCAAGCATAACATTACTAAAATGTTTGATGCCGGGTTTTTTTAATAATAAAATTATGCGTTTAAATGCTTTTCATTAATTAGGTTGCTAAATGCATTCTCTTTCAGTTGACATTAGTTAATAAGCATCTCCTCAGCCACTATTGATTTAACTGAATTGAATTACCTTGTTCACAGCCCGATACACAAACTGTGTGTATTACTAGGGCCGTGGCCTCTCTAACTGACAGGTGGATGGTGACACAGGTGAATGCTTCACCTTTACTGGACCTCTGCACCATGTTTGTGCTGTTGGAGCCTTTTGGAGCATTTTAATGGTGTTATCTAACCAATAACAAAGCTGCTGGGAGGTTACTGTACTAACACACCTTCCAAGAAGGCGACATTTGGGTGCACAATAAGATTTAAGGATTTTGATTGGATGTTACCGAGCGCCGATTAGCAGGTATCTGTGTCTGTGAATGCAACTTCAACACATAAAAATGGGATCTTACAAACCAATGAATCAACGACCATCATTTATACAGTGTTTAGCTAATTTTGTACACAAGTCTGTGTGCACACACGAACTGTTCACGATTAACCAAATGTCAAGTCTGTTCTCCATCCCGACCAGTCACCAAGATTTAAAGGCTTATATAGACTACTGTGATTTTCCTGCTGATGGAGTAAGCTTTCATTTAAACCAGGTAAGCAAGTAAGATGCAAACAGGAGCTGGTTTTGGTAACAGTGGTGATTTATTTTCCTCTGCATTGACACAATCAGTCTACCATCAGATATCGCAGCAGACACATGATTCATGGAGTTTTTCAGCTCCACGATGACGTGCTTTGACCCTGACGCTGTACAGTAAAACCAATCTACTCAGAGGCTGCAGAGATGAAGGCTATTTGCTCGGCTGCTCGTTCTGCTGCGAGACAAACAACCTGAAACAGCATGTGGAATTGATCTGAATCATTCATTACTGCTGCAGCAGCCAATATAATGTTTCACCAAGAATATAAATAAGACAACAAGCCGAGAGAGAAGAGCAGGCAGCGGCGTGGCCCGAGAGAAAAGCACCACCAATTCATCATTCCTTCCATCCCTGCTCATGTAAGCTTTATTGTATTTGTGTCTGACTCTTATGAGACTGCAGTGAAAAAAGCTCAGATTCACCAGAAACCCAGTGCTCTGCACAAACTTTGCCCTCGCACTCGAGTGTTTCAGACATTTCTGTTTGCCACAACTAATATACAAATCAGACAGCTGGCACAAAGCATGACAACAGGCCGTAAAATTTGCACTTGGCACAAACCTCTGGACAGACGTCGTCTCCCAAGCCAAACATGAAACATTTGGCAGTTTCATTCTGTCAGATTATCACCATCAAACTGAAAACACATGTCATCGGAGGCTGATGCTGTTTCCCATTAACAGGACCGGTCTGTCCACAAGTCCACCCTGAAAAACAAAGTGATACCAGGCATTGGCTATCCCAGGTCCAAGCTAAAGTAAGCCTCAGCTGTCCTACACAGGCCAGGGTAAAATCTGGAGACACCTAGCCTGACTAGTCCCAAAGAAAAGGCTCAGGCCTAGGAGAACAGGTTAAAGGTCAGAAAGACTGAACCAAACCGTCCTAGATAACAGGATAGAGACCAATGGGATACAGCTGCACCAAGAATTTATACCAGTGACCAAGAGAAGTGCGCCTAAAGAGGAAAGGAGTGAGTGTTTATTACCCTAAGACTGAGCTTTAGTGACCACAGAGGCCTGGATAAAGACCATGAGCTTCTTTCAAGTTCACGCTGAAAGAAAGTTACTCGACCCAGGATGAAAGTCAGACATGGAGAACTGGACCAGCATCCAGGCTAAAGATCAGCAAAGACTGAACTTCCGGTCCCAGAGTCCCAGACCAAGATCCAGGACTCATGCCAGACCATCCAACATTTTTGACTTCAGATGAGAGGAACTGAGAGTTATTTTGTTTAACAGTCAGCAGACTGAGCTCTTCCTCAGCTTTACCAGTTAAGGAGGGTTAAGGAACATAATGCTCTCCAGGTTCAAACCAGTTCATCATCCCACAGACAAGAAACGCACGAGTCTGAGGACATGCTAAAAGTATGAGCTTTGCTTTGGTTCACGCCAAAGACCCTGAAGATGAAGCTGATGGAAACTTTGGTTTGTGTTTGTTTTTAAAGGTAATTTTATTGAGACTATTCAGTCCAATTACAGAAACTTTATTAATATATAAAACTTAACCTGCATTTAACCTCTGACACAAACAACATCAATTCATTTATACATCATTTTTCTTTAAACAAGACGTTCTGTGTCATTCAGTGAAAGATTTTACTTGCAGAATTTTAGTGTCCAGTTTAGTGTTTCAAGATAAAGATATACTCAGACTTCCAAAATGAAGAGAGGCTTTAAAAGGACAGCTGAAGTCTAGAGGAAACAGCTTTGACCAAAAAAGCTAATCCACCCTAATCCCAGATGAGATGCCAGCTCAGAAAACCCACATCCCATTAAAACCAGAGGTCAGAATGAAAAAGCCGACAGCCCCGTCCGCCCGCCCGCTTCAGACGTAGCAAACCAAACGTACCCAAACCAAAGCGAGGCAGAGACAGCAGAAACCCAGAGAGAGAAAGACCGAGAGGAACTGAGAGCAACAAAAATCACAACAAAATCATCCAGCGTGTGCTGAAATACGTCACGAACGGGACGGAGGGCCTGACGGTTCATACACGGCCTGCAAAAACAGAAACACAAACACACACACAAACACACACACAAACAGTGAGATACTGATGTATGTTTACTGAGACAAAAGTGAAAACAGACTCAAAAATAATTAGCGCCACAGATCACAGGAAGTAAATTAACATGATCCAAAATGAGACCCAATGAGGTTCAGCAAGAAAAACTACACAATGTGAAATATTCTGTGAGTTAATGTGAGATAAAACAAGTCCAGATTAACTGAGATGTTCAGATATTTGCTGTAATCTCAGTTTTGTTGGAACACATGACACAGACATTCAGACACCGATCCTTGAAAGGAAATCGAGGAGATGATCTGAGATGAAATGAAGCCCGTCAGATATTCAGTGACAGCTGCAGAAACAGATTCTCTGGTAATCGTTCTTCAGACAGACGTGACCTGATTGAGATGAAGCTAAGAGCGTGATGGGCTGAGTTCCTGCTTCAGCTTTTACCTGAACCTGTTCAGACGCGTGCACGCAGCTAAATCCTCTGCTTCATTGCACTGCTGGCGTAGTGCCTTTGAGCAAACAAGTGGCAGGCAGGACATAAGCGATCAAACCTTTCTCTGGCTGTGACGCTCTGACGATAGAGGGAAGTGACCCGGCCTGACCACGCGCCGACAGTTCCTCTGAGACCCGAGTCCACACAGCATCATGCACAGAGTTCACCCCTTACCTACCCCTCCCCCCAGCCACAGCTCTGTGGTCACATGCTGCCGCTGGCTGATTGGCTGATCTGAGAGTGCAAAAGCTCAAAAATATGACAAATTTGGTGAGAACACAGATGATTGGGCTTTGACCGGCCGGCCAAGGTCAGGTAGTGTGAGCCCTCCAGCACAGGCTGCAGGTGTGCTTGTGTATACAGAGGGTTACCTGTGTGTGTTCAGTGTTATGAAGGCAGTGCAACTGCAGACCTAACCTGCTACAGAGGACAGACATGAAATCACTGCCTGCTGACCAATCAGAAGTCTGGAAGATCCCGGTGAGCATTAATGAGAAATATAGCTCATGATAAACATCCATCCTTAGGAGTGGTTGTAGTTTCACCCAGTCTTCCCATAATCCCGACAGGAACTACATATTTCTCCAAAGCATAGAAAATAAAGACGACTTTTAACCACATCACTGTAACAGTTTCTGCTGTGTGTTACTGACCTTTGGCCTCCTCCAAGTCAGAGTTTAGCTCCTTGTCTGAGTAGCTGGGAGGCCTGTAGGGTGGGGGCTGTCTCGGGGGGGGCAGCACTACCTCTGATTTCTGCAAACAAACACATTTATTCATAAAAACATGGACTCTGTTGACTTCCACTCAGACTATAGACCATAAGTGTGCGGACGGTTGTGCACGAGCCTCGGGCTGTGTGAGATAGGAGCCTGGAACACACTGAAACCTGGTAAAACTAAATGGCAGCTGTGAGCAAGAAACAATCATCACCACCACCAATATGACCTCCAACCTTTAGGCTCCGTGCTGCACGGCTCAGTTTAAACTCTGATCTAAGCCCTGCTTGGTCATCTGTAGTAACTGTAGAGGTCGCCTGCAGTGTGTAAAGTCAAACTACTACCACAGCAGACTTTGTGTTGTATAATTCAGTTTTTGTTTTTTCCAGTTTGTCTTTCTCGTGCAGTTTCTGCTGCTGTTTCCTGCATCAGAGTTTTGGAGGCTATGCTGCCATTAACAAAGAAACACCGGAAGCTCTGAGGACTCGTGTGACTGCATAGCACAATCCTGCATCGATCACTCCATCCTGACGTCTGTCTCAGAGCTCCGTCTTATTTCATTCTTTTTATATTTATTAATCAAGCTGCCAGCTTTATTATGGATTCTTTATACTGTCCATCTGTCTCAAAGGCGTTAGATAAAGACTGTGGAGTATGATGGTGAGTGTGGTTTAAGCATGGCTGAAGCTGAGGCTTTGACGTCCTCTCACACTGATCCTCAGACCAGGACCGTGCCCTGTGTGAACGCAGCGCCCGTCTGCAGCTTGAGGACAAACACCATCAAACATCAGATCTTATTTCACACTGAAACAGCCGATCCTTTTGTTTCGTTAGCCCACGTCAGTAAGATGTTTTTATTTTGTCCCATTTTTAGCTGTTTTATGGGATCATATTCAGCTGCTCTCACAGTGTTTTGTTGCATTTCTTACTTATTAAACTCGTCTCTGTTGTTTCTGTCATGTTGTAAATGATTATGTTACAGCTCGTGTCGTCTTTGGCTGCTCTAAGATGGATTTTCCAAATCCTGGGAAAAATAAATTCAGTCTCATCTTATCTGAGTCTCCACAGGCAGCAGATCTAATCTGTTAAATGTGATTTCTGAGCTCCGGAATGACATGCCGCTGTTTGTGCTGAGGCTGTGTCACCCTCTGCTGGTCTCTGTTGAGCTGTGCAGGCATCTCACAGACACATACATTTCTGTGTCCTCGTTAATACAGACGGACAGAGTGTGGAGCTCTTACCGGAGACTCCATCCTCTTCGTTTGGGATTTGCTGATGGTTGAAGCTGTCAGAGACATGGGCTGAAACACACATACATACACAATTAAACACACAGAAACTCGAAGAATCAAACATTTTGGAGCGTTTGACATGTATGAGACAGAAACCTCTGTCTATGCTCAGTTAACAAAAGTTGATAGCTTAGAACTTCATACAGATTCGTGTGTGTGTGTGTACCCGTGGAGTTGCTGTCAGGCTCTGGACGATGAAGACAACGGGGCTCGGGGCAGATTTGATCGTGTTGACCGCCTCCTCGTGACTGGCAGCTCGCAAGTCAACACCTGACACCTTTACACACACACACACACACGCGCACACACACGGAGTTGAAGGTCAGACATTATGAAAATGTTAATCACAAAACTGTTTTTACTTATAAAGTCTTTTCCTTCATAAACGGGTCGCTCTGAAAGATTCAGTCTCAGGCTGTGTGTAAACTATGGATGTAGCGCCCATGTGTGTGTGTGTGTGTGTGTGTGTGTGTGTGTGTGTGTGTGTGTGTGTATAGAGACTCAGGAATTAGACAAGGTCCTACCTCCAAGATCTTGTCCCCGGTCTTCAGACAGTGGGTGTTGGCGGCGGGGCTGTTGGGTAAAACCTGCTTGATGAAGATTCCCTTCAGTTCCTCTCCATTCCTCAGTCGCTTGATGACATGGCGACCTCCGACGATGCTCAGACCCAGAGACTGACCCTCCTCAGGCCACACCTCCACCCTGCACAGCAGCAAGGGTGGAAGTTTGAATAATGTACCAGTCTCTCTGGGTCACCTGACCTGTACACGGTCTCCTGGGATATCATAATGTACCTCTGTGTGTGTGTGTGTGTGTGTGTGTGTGTGTGTTACCTGCGGGGCGGTCCCCAGTGGCTGAAGGCAGGTGTTTCCTGTCCTTCCCCCTCCTCTCTTTCAGGCAAGTCACTGTGAACACAGACCCACAGTCAAACACTACTTTTTGAAAGAAAGAAAACCTGAGCCTGAAAATCAGGTACAGGTGAGATGCTGGGCCACAGACACATGTCAAACTTTAACCACATAAAGCAGCGATGATTCTAAACAGAAACACACCCACATTTGAGGTGTCTACCTTTTTATATCTGTGTTCAAACCGGCAGAACGTGAAGCGGCTGTCCTACCTGTGGCCTCCTCTGATTGGCAGAGAGGCTCCCCCCTGGCTCCGCCTCTTCCTCTTCGCAGTATCAATCCTCCTGACAGACCTCCAAGGGGAAGAAAAAACACAGAAAGGAAGTTTCTGTGATTAAACTCTGAGGCTGGTTTGTGACCACGATGATCCAGATTAATCTAACGAGGCTGAGAGTGAGCGCTGGGTGCCCGCTGACCATATGTTATTAAAAACAGCAGGAAACAGTTGACTCATGGAGAAATCAGACTGCAGTTAAAGTGTGAGAGCAGCAGAGGGTGCCACAGCACTGTGACAGGACGCAAGAGGAGCTGATGCAGGAGAAAATGAGTGTGTGTGAGGTCTAAGTTTGTGAGCTGCGAACAGTTAGCAGGTTTCAGCACTGTGGGCAACTTTAACCCGGCAGCGAAGAGGACACCAGACGTTACTTGGGGTGTGATCGAAGCTTCTGTTTCCAGAAGATCCGGCCTCTCTTAGCAGATACGGCTGTTTAAACACGACATACAGCACGATAACAGAGCTCTGACTCTCTGAGCGAGTGAGTGTGTATGAGGAGGAAGAGTGCCGGCGAGCGTGAAGGTGCAGCAGGAACTCACTCGGTGTCAGTGTCCGTCAGAGTCAGCTCAGAGTCTGCTTCGCTGTCTCTGGAGTCTGGAAGACCTGAAACACACACAAACATCTGTACTGCTATCACTGTGAGGACCTCATCCTCATCCTTCACCATGAACTGCAGAACCGCTGACCCTGATCTAGGTTGTTTTTCTTTAAATGACATCCTATTCCTATTCACCAGGTCATGAGATGGAAAGAAAAAGAGAGATCATGGATCTCGAGTCTAAATTATCTTAAACATGATTTAGACTTGGGCGCTCTCCTCTCACCCAGAATCAGCTTTCCCACAGACGCAATGCTTTCACGGTCCGATCTCTGCAGGTCTTCCTCCTCCAGCATCTCTCTGCTCCAGGCCTGAGGACAAAAACCACCAAATTACTACAAATACATACAGAAGCAGAATGTCAGGACTTTTGTTCTGACCTTCATCAGGTCACGCAGGAAATCAGCCTTTAGAGAATATACGAATGTTAAACTGCTGAACTTTTCCCATTAAAAACATGCTGGAAATATTAATACCCAAATATGAACAGTATGACAGAAACTGGAGATAAGGTGTGTCTGAGCCTAAAACCACCTGAGTGCAGGTGGAGTCAGGAGAGCGTATGGTTCTCCAGCTCTTTCCCCTGTAAAAACAGTGCTTCTCAACCCGCCGTACCACCAACGGGCAGTTTGGACACGTCAGATTAATAAAGTCGTGCTTTAGAACAGTTTCCGGGTTTTTTGGGGGGGTCGCTGCAAAGGCAGCACCACCCCCAGTCACGGAAACATGGGGGACCGTAGGCAGGGTAATGAGTAACCGCCAATACCTCGCCGCTCGCGGCAGTTCACTTCATGTTTTGTGTGAGCGAGTCAACGTCAATGAAACTTCCTCTTGCTCGTCAACTCACCTCCTCTGCCCCCCCAGCTCGGGTAAGGGAGGCCAACTTCCACTCTTCCCAAGATGGAGGGGGTTTCCTGGGGGCGGGGCTCACACTGCCCTCCGGCTCTACCTCCTCTTCATCAACACCCATCTCCCTGCCTTCCTCCTCTGGCCGGAGGTCAGAGGTCAGAGAGGAGGTGGCGTAGCGAGGGAGAGCATCCAGGATCAGCTCTGGCTCCTCCTCCTCCTCCAGATGAAGGCTCTGTGGAAGGATGGCGGCCTCACTGAAACCCTGAAACACAGACAGCAGCATTCAGAGACGAAGCTCCAGAGGAGCGACCGAGTAATTAAGACAGAAATGACGACAGGAAGTCCAGCAGCTTCAAACTTCACCAATGAGCTCAGGTTCACCATGTCTGAAGAATGTTCAGCCTCCAACGTGTCACGAGATGCATCGATAAACACACGGAGACATTTTTCACCTGGCAGCGCTGCAGAGACGTAATCAAATGCAATTGACTAAACAGTGTCATTAGCCATTTGCTCTGATTGACTGTATTTCTGTCTGCTTGTGTTAGACGTGATTTTTATCATTCCTGTAAGCACTCGGCTTTGTTGGCCGGATCGCCTTTAAAAACAGATTTGAATCTGAAAGGACTTTCTGGTTTCTCAGCTCATTTCTGCTCTTTAATGGTTTCTTGTTTCTCACACCTGCTCAGAGGACAGGTGTGAGAAATAATGCAACACTCACAGTCGAGATGACTCCCGTGTCTGTGGAAAACACACAAGATGACTCAATTTGGATTTCTGGAGGTCGTGAAGGACAAAAGGAGGCAGAAATCAGAATCCATCATGGTTCCCAGTGTTTCATGTGAAAGTGTGAGAGTGTCTCTGCAGCTCGCACTAAATCTAAAACTCGCCTGACTTTGGACATTAGCCTTCATCTCCAACTCCCCAAAGAGCCTCCTCAGCAGATACTGAGGGGATATCCTGTTCTTAACATTACGATGCAGACATTAGCCCGCGCCGGGAAATATTAATGACAACACTTAGGCTAATTTCCATCGACGAAGCCTCATCGTCAAGGACTCTGCTCCTCTTCTTTTAATTTGGGCCCGGGAAGCCGGCCCATCACGGCGTATAATGGAGGTGAGGAGCAGACGGCGGCAGCGGCAGAGAGCTCATAATGCTAACAGGATGTTCTGCAGACTGATGTGTATTGGCCGTGACTGCCTGGCCTCATATTCATAAGATTTAAAGACGCTGTCATTTAATATCTCTGCCATTAGACGATGAGGACGGAGCATCGCTGCAGCGCCGCGGTTCATGTGAGGATCCTCAACGACCGTCTTCACCGCCTCGCTGCAGTGACTGCAGAGTCACATGACTACATGACCATCCTCACAGGAAAGAAAAGAACTGCATCGCTCCCACAGGAAACTCCACCAACAGCCATGTTTCTGCTGTGTGACAGAAACAAAGGTCAGAGGTCGCACCTGGGCTTACAGTCTTTAATGATCCTCCTTCTGCAGCTGCAGTTCCCCTGATGTCCAGCAGAGGCAGTAGTGAGTCACTCCACATAGACTCCCACGTTTCCCTCCTCTTCATAACTGTGCAGGGGACGTTTTAGCTTTCTTGGGGCGTGGCCTCTGTGACTGACAGGTGGATGGAGACACAGGTGGCTGTAGCTGCTAGCTGTCTGCTAGCGTCACATGAACTGGACCTCTGGACCGTCAAAATGACATAATCTGACCAATAACATGGCCGCTGTAAGGTTACTGTACTAACAGACCGTACAAGCAGGCGGAGCTCCAGTTTGGGTGGCCGTGTAAGGATTTTAACTGTGTCTGTGTGTGGATGTACACTGAGAACCAGGCTAGCTAGCATTAGCTAATACCTTAGAGCTCCACCCTATTTTCTGAAAATTGGTCACTTAAAAAACAACAACACGGTGCTCGCTCTATATCGAAACTTCACATGACATGACAGTGACTATGTCCATCTTTTATATACAGTCTATGAAGGTGTGCAAGTGACTCCAGAGACCAAGAGTCAGACCTTCAAACCTCACACAGCAGAGGAATTTAACCGGAAGTCCTGTAGACAAATCAAACAACTCTGACAGGCTTCAGTTTTAAACCCAGAGCTGCTGAAGCTACTGCTGAAACGTTCAGAAATCCATTTGGCCAAAGTGGGCAGTAATCAGATTACTGCAGTGGAGACACTGAGCAGCGTGGTTTTACAGCCTTCTCAGTAAAATAAAGTGAAGCAGCCGTAAAGCGGGTCTCGGGTGTCCTCTGGGTTCCTCTGGCTTGCTTTCTGTCGTACGCAGGCTTCAGCCGGCTGAACGCGCCATGGCAGCTCTTTATCTGCACAAACAGGAGCAGAATAAAGTGAAACGACGGCAGTAGCTCGTTCTTGCACACCTGACCTCTAAAAGTTAACGAGGCGTGGGCGTGTAACGGGGTCTCTCTCTGGTCAGTGTGACAGAGAAGGATCCGGCAGCAAAGTGTCAGTGCCGACCCGGCCGTCTTTATGGAAACCCATCAGAGACCTGTGGGCTGTGAAAAAACCTCTTCAGCCAAATGGGCTGCATATAAAAGAGGAAATAAAACAGCGGCGCAGAGGACGGCAACGGCACAGGACACGAAGAAGAGCAGAACTCAGCAGAAATGGCAGAACAAAGACGAGCTCAGCGGGCTGATGCTTCAGAGACACGTGTGCAGATATCAGAGGCTTCTGCTTTTCTTCAGCAAATTACAACCACCTGCTCAGGTACGGAGCAGTGACACGTCAAGCGAAAATGAATCCACGTGTTGCTAAACACACAAATCAGCAACTATAACAGGACGCCTACCAGCAAAAGTCAGCAGTTCGATTCCCGGCTCCCCCATACTACTGCACGTGCGTGTGTGGATGCGTGCACATGTGTGTGTGCGTGTGTGCATGCGTGAGTGCATGCATGCGTGTGTGTGTGCGTGTGTGTGTGTCTGAATGAGCTTTGCAGTAAAAAGCGTGATACATGTATCAGTCTGTTTGACATGCATTAAAATGTATTTGATGGTGCTTTTGTAATTATTTATTTAAAGGTTGAACTCAGTCACCAATTTCTGTGTTTACTCATAAACACACAGACCCCTCCGTTTATTTTCTTACTCCTTTTCTCAAGTTTTACATTAATTTTTGGAAAATTTTTCCCAAACTTTTTTCTGTGCTTCTACTCAGCAAAGACTGACTGAAAAAGAAATTCACACTTTTTTTTTAATATTTCACGTGTGTGAGGGTTCATTCATTTATTCACTGGATTATTTATTACTTTATTTGATTTTGACAGCTGCGATCATAATGATGTCACACTGTGATGTCACAAACTGCAGACAAAAACCATAACAACGTCTCAGTTTCTGTAAAATTTTCTGTCCATAAGTATCTGTGCAAAGACAAACAGCTTGTATTCTTCTCTGTCTGCAGTATTAGTGAGTCGTAGTACTGCAGTACTACGTGTACAGATGCTGGAGGACCAGAGTGTCCTCAGAGTACCCCCCTCCACCCCTCCACTTAAGAGAGATGCTGCTGCTGGTTGAGCTGATGGAGCACTTTATACCATTCAACCATCCCGCTGAGTCAGCAGCTTCACAGAGACAGAGAGGAGGGAGAGGAGGGTGAAGGAAGGTGAAAGAGAGGAGAGGAGGAGGAGGAGGAGATGAAAGAGCAGCAAGAGAGAGAGAGAAAGAGAGAGAGAGAAAGATGTGGAGGAGATGATAGAGGAGAGGGGAGCATGGAGGTGAAGGCACAAGAGTGAAGAGCAGTGAGATGGAAGAAAGCAGGAAGAGGGAAGATGACGTCATGGCGGGTTATCAGCGCTGACGTCGAGCTCTCGCCTCGTTTCATGGACAGCTGAGCTCATGTACAAGGAGGAAGGTGCAGAAACATGATGGCCATTAAACATCCAAATGAAATCTGAGGAAAGAGAATCTCACTTTCCGTTGGCCCGACTCACTGCTCCCAGCATGCACTGGGCTGATGACACGCTCATTTTTATAAGTGTAAGAACCAAAGTCCTGTACTCTTCGCTCCCAGTTTCAGAGATGTTTTCAGCACATTTCACCACAGAGACGACCTCATAGCAGATTTTCCATCTTGTTTGGATCCGATATGGAACCAGCCTCCGCACGTTCTGCTCACTGCAGAACGTCTGCACCTGTTTCTGATATTTAATAAAACTGTTTCATGGCTGAATGTTTCCGCTTTACAGACTTTATTATTTATCTGAGCAGCGCCCGTTAAATCTGCAGATTTCTGACTGCGATCAGAACATGCCAGTAAAATCTCATGATTTTTGAATGGAGTTTGGTGTAAAGTCCTGCAGCTGCTGCATCAGTGGCAGGTTTCAGGTGAGGTCCCCGCCCCCCACCTTACACTTCATCTCTGAATATACTACTTTAAAGAAGTGAGTGTCCTGCGCACTCTGGTAACCAAATTTAAAAGCTCCTGATCAGAAATAATCAAAAAAAGGATCTTTTACATTCAAACTCACTCCACTCAGTCTGAACCGAGCAGCCATTTCTCTTCATCCCCGTCACGCTCTACATATTTATTTACATTCATTCAGCCCTCGATTCATCTTTCTTTATGGTCAGATGCTCTGGCAGCGCCGTTCATCTGGTATCCAGACCAATAAAGCAAACTGAAGTGAAAGGAGAGCAGGAAGAGGAGATTAAGACAGAAAGATTTCCATTTGGAAGATGAACACAGATGGAGGGAGCAGAGCAGCGAGGGAGGAGGTGAGCGATGTGACGGGGGACAAAATCTTAATGTCCAATTAGTCTGGACTGATTAACGTTTCTAACAGAGACAGTCAGAGTCCACTTTATTAGGTACACCTGTAAAATCCATCACAGATCAAACTGTACAACCTTTATACTGAAACTATCTGCACTTTTCTTGTTCCCACGGCGTGTGTTCACGTGAAACGTGTTTCTAATGATGAAACATGTTTCGAATTCAAATGTACACGCACACACACACACACACACACACACACAGTGCTGTTTAATGCCTTCATTCAGAGCAGGAAACTCAGTGAGGCCACAAAGGCAGCGAGGGTTCAAGTAAAAAGGAAGCAAGTGAGGAGTCCAACTGTGTGCTTCACCATCATCAGAATCCAAACCATGAGAGCAAGATGAAGGACAGAACAGCCTTAGAGAGAGCTCAACAGCAACAATATCCTCACATCACCAAGGATTTGAATGCCCTCCATCTCTATTACCATTGTGTGTGTTTGTGTGTGTGCGTGTACCTTTGCCACAGGTAGTGATGTGCTGCTGTCCTCTCTCCTCCTCTCTGGTGCCTCCACC
The DNA here is from genome assembly GCF_036321145.2 of Pelmatolapia mariae. Taxonomy (NCBI): domain Eukaryota; kingdom Metazoa; phylum Chordata; class Actinopteri; order Cichliformes; family Cichlidae; genus Pelmatolapia; species Pelmatolapia mariae. The sequence continues at coordinate 40,892,137 of NC_086246.1, read as the reverse complement.
TACACAAACATGCAGATCAGAGTGAAGTCAGGTCCATCCACAGAGGAAGACTACAGAAGAGTGTGGAGGCATGAAGGTTCACCACAACTACACGGTGCTCTCCCAGCGGGAGGCCGAGGTAAGATTTCAGCAGGTAAGAGTCCACTGCAGTTCATTCATGTGATGCAGACAGAAGGAGCTCTTTTCATTTACTCTCGCAGCTCTGACATCACTGCAGAATCACTTTCCCAGTGATGGGATTATATTTGCTGGCGGATGAACAAACACTGGAAGCGGTTGATTTATGCGTTCAGGCATAAAACACCTTCAAACCTCAGACCAACCAGTCTGAACCAAAAACCAGGAAATCTGGGTCCATGTTAGTCACCTGCTCACCTGGCTGAGCAGGTGACTAACCTGCCAAAGGTTAGTGCAGGGGTCAGGGTTACGTTTTGGACTTACCACCAGAGGCTTCCGGATACCCAGGCGGACCGTACCAGGCGGAGCAGACTTGAGAACCTCCACAGCCTCGGCCAGACTGAGCATGTCCAGCTGGGTGCGGTTGACCGACACAAGCTGGTCTCCGGGGAGCAAACCGCCGTGGAGCTCCGCTGAACCGCCAGGTACCAGAGACCGGATCACCATCACACATCGGCCGGGGTCCAGCGGGTCCTGCGAGCCGGAGAGGAAAAACATTAAAGCAGAACACCAAATTTCACCTCCTGTAGTCTGATGCTGCAGTCAGGACTGGGCGGATGCCATTGCCCCCCAACGAGGGTCGATCTGTCGTTTTAAATCACATAAAATGGAAATATAAGCCCCTCCCCTGGAATAATTACACCTGAAATGACCTTGTGTTTGAGTGATCTACAACTGCTCGCTAATTTTACAAAAAAGGTTTCAAAACAACACGATTTCATCTTTTTTAACATTAACAATAAAAAGATACTTTCCTCGGTGGTCCACGCCCCATAGTTTGAGAACCACTGTGAATGAACAGGTGGGGATAACATTAATAATTAGTAATAATAATCAATGATCAGGAGGAACCGCCTGAAACACGTGCAGATGGACCAACAAACTTTCGTCCTGCAGAAATGCCAACTTTAAGGAACCTGGGAGATCGGAACTTTGTGGTTTGGAAAGTTGAAAACATCCATCTTTCCAAACCAAAAACAGCACAAAGACAGAAATGCTCACATCTTCAGAGCTTCAAAAGAAAACCACAAAAGGTGGCGAGTCCACTCACCTCCTCCTCACCTCCTAAGACTACCCGAACTGGATGAGAACCTTCACGGACTCTTTTGTGTCTACGTTTGGTATACCGAGGCCATTAGAGCAGCTCCCAATTTTAGTTTCAGCAAGTTTAAAACCAAGAGCCTCATCCACCGAGTCGGAAATCTTTAACCAACTCTCAGCCCAGCATGACCGACCCCAGATCAGCCGAGCTCATATTTCACACAGAGTCGAGGGAAGTGGGACAACGACCATTACAGATCATCCTGTCTGTTTCATCACTCTCACAGGGAAGAGCGAGGAAGACACACCGCCATCATCATCACCACCACCACAGAGGACAGGCAGGGGGAGCCAGAGACCAGAGAAATAACAGCAAACACATTCACACAAACACACAGACGTGAGGAAGACGAGGCTAAGGACGTTCAGCGACTGATGAAGACGAGACCACAAGAGTCTGCGGACGTTAAAACTAGACTGAACTCAAAGACCCCAGGGAGCAGTGCGTCTTCTCAGGACAGCTGACCTGCTTCCTGTTTCACACCAATACAGAAACAAGAAGCAAAGACAAGGCAAAGAAAATAACATTTTTTCTTTGCCTTGTCAGGGTTGGGGGGGGGGGGGGGGGGGGGTGTCAAAAGTTTAAGAGGTAGGGTACACCTAGATACGTTGGCAGTCTGTCGCATGCACGCAGACGTGACAAATATCTGCCACGACACTGAAAATCTGTTTTTCTTTCTCTGACTCTAAATGTCATGTAAAATATCTATCCATCCATCCATCCCTGTTTGGGCCGAGTGTCAGCACTCTGAGAGAATTAATCTGAGCATTTGGTTTGTGATGGTCGCTGCTGAGGGCAGCAGTAAATAAGCAGCTTTTATCCTGCTCATGCTATTAGTCATGTGCTGTGAAAAAAGATTTTCCTTTTCTAAAATTAACCCTCGAACCTTAAACGAAGCCGCATGCTCTACAGCTATCTAAAAAATGAATGCTTTGCTGCATGTTTACTGACACGACTCTGAGGTTATTGTTTTCTTTAAATTCTTTCATCTTATAATCAGATAAAAACTTCTGGTGCACGGTGTGCTGTACATCTCCACAAGTCAGCCAGGAAGAAATAAGAAGCACGTTAAACATTTTCTTTATTTGACCTGTAATTTGTCTCAGGACACTCATTTTCTCCTCAGCCTCGTAAACACTTCACCCACAGCGAGTGACGCGACTAATTAATACCACCATTGCCCATCTGAAGTGTGACAGAACATGTTGTCTGCAGGCGATTACCTCCTCCTCCGCCGGCGCTGCTCTCTGCTCAGAGTTTTAACCAGAGTGACTATGAGGCCGGCCAAACCCACGCTCCCCCCAGAGCCTCCCGCGCCACTCTCAAACCCTCTCCTGGTGCGAGCGGATGTGCGCGGCGTGAATTCCCCGGCGTCGAACCCCGGGCATCGCCCGCGCTGCAGTACGAGCTGCCGTGCCAAGTTTGAGGCTGCCAGAACAAAGCCAGCTATATTTTTAGACTGAACAACATGGCTACAGGTGGTGAGGAGTCAGAACTCACGTCCTCCACTCCTACAAGATCCTCCGGAAAAAGAAAGGCCGCCGCAGTCAAGAAGTGGAGGAATCAGAAAAACGTAGGAGGGGCTGGAAAAAAGAAATTAGAAGCGTTTCTGCCAGGAGTAGTGAAATGTTTCACACACAGAACAACGAGCAGGGTTTGGGTGTTTTTGGATATGTAGGTTGCAGGGCGTCTGCACAAAGTTAGACTTTTGAAGACCTTCGCGATGCCACAGAGAATCAAACTCGGGAGGTTTATTCACCGAAATAAACACGAGCCCAAATATTTTAGGAGCTCTCACTCAACTTTACATTTGTTGATTTAAAGAACATATTTCAGGACCTTTCAGTGCCTCTCGTGTTTTATCATATTTCTGACTTTAAAGAACTTAATCAATACTTGCCCAAAACATTTGGACGCTCCACGTTCTCTTACTTTAACGTGGGCTTCGTTGGAAAACTGACAGAAACCTGAACGCAGCTTTCGGCCACTCGCCCATCAGCGCTTCACGGGCATGTACAGACTCATCTTCTATCAGGCAGAAAAATTCATTTTAATTAGAAAAGATTCCTCTTTGGATTCTTCAAAACAAAATGCCCTTTTGGAAACTTGAGCGTGGCAACCTCAGAAATTAAAGAGAACACAGACGTGGATTTATCTCACGAATCAGAAGAACCACGTCCTGCACAGACTATATGAGGTTATTACCCAAACAAAGATGGGTCTCATCATGTTTAAGAGAACATGATGAGACCCATGTTCTGTCTTATATATTAAGAATAATCACATTAGAAAGCTGTGTGAGCGCTGCAGCTGTGAAAGTGTTTCTGTTCACCGGGCGAAAACACCGGGTCTCAGCTTAGAGGTCTCAGCACTTCACTGCCCTCCAGCTTGCGCTGCAGCGGTTTGTGTGTGAAGGCTCGACGTGAAGTGGGACTGGCGCGAGCCATCACAGCGCTTGTGCCGTGCTCTGGTGGGAGGAGCCTGAGGACTTAATGACAGCAGGAAGGGAGATTTTAAAACCTGTTATTAGAGGAAATTCGAACTCTGTCAGCTTGTTTTAAAGCTCGGGCGTGCCAAGTGCTTCCATACGTGTCTGGCTGCAAACAGGTGAGACTCGCTTTGAGATAAGTGTTTTTCTAAAAGCTGACAATAGAGCAAAGGCAGAGTTTGTCTTCATGTGATGAATACTGTGGCGGCTTTGATTCTTCTTGTATCCTGTGACCACCAGTGCATCTGCGATCCGGCCGTGGCGTAAGGATAAAGAATCGTACCACCCTCACGCCGATGGTTTCAGACCCGAACTGAGCTCCTTCAGTCTTTGGAGAGCACGTTCGTATTTGCGCCACGAAGCTGCTCGCTCTGTTTCAGAAGAAACTATGAGCCAGAATCCAGACAGACAGCAGCTCTCGTCTTATTGCCTGCGGCCATCTTTCACTCAGCTCTGACAGGCGAGAGTCGGTAACAGGAAACAGTTTGGCAGGAACACTGGGCCGACGTGCCCTTGGGCGAGAGATACAGAGAGTGGAGAGGATAGAGAGGGTGAAGATTTGTGAGGAAGTTGATTTGTTTTATTTTGTTAAATATGATGCAGGTCGGATTGACTCTAAGGCAAAAGCTTCGTTCTTACTGCCGATGATTTTAAATCATATTAAAGTCAAACAGGAGAGAAACCGAAGTAACACGATGAGTCTGAGACTTCGTCATCAGGTCCTGAAAGCCCTGGCCGGACTCCATCGTATGGACCTACAAGCTCCGTGACCCTGAGGAGAACCAGAGGCAGCCCAGAGCACAACGAGGACATGTAACAGAGATGTGATCAGGCACGAACAAAAGGACCTCTTAGGCCACCAATTTATTTTTAAACCATCAGACTGTTTTACAGGCATGTCATTACAGTTTGTGCTCTAGAACAAATTCACTGGAGCAATCCTTGGTGATGCACAAAAAACATTTTCCTCCACGACTTCACGCGCTTTCACAATTTTGGGACCACAAAGCATGCTCAGCAGCCTCCTGCTCAGCCTGTAGAGCTGCTGGAATCCAGATTCAGGAAAATTCAGACCAAATTCTAATCTCAGTTTTCCAACAGCGAAGCGGTTCGTTTTACAGCAAAGACAGTGTGGAAGTTTCACTCTGCACAAACGCTGCAGCAGGAACCACGGCAACGAAACGTTGCAAACATCTGCAGGACGAGGGCCAACAAGAGCCAGAAACACGAGCGGATCACACTGTGTAGCTAACACGCACACACGCACGCACGCACGCACGCGCACACGCACGCACACACACACACACACACACACACAGACACACACACACACACACACACCCCTCTCTCCTGGGCAGATCCCGTGTCTGCAGGCTGACATGATGTGGACCAACTGGGAGTTATGCTGGAGCTCGCTCCACCACCTCAGCTGGGTCTGACAGAGGAGGAGGAGGAGGGGGCTGAGGTCTTAGAGGTGAAGCTGCGCCTAAAGATAAAGCACTGAAGCAGGTTTGGAGAAGATAAAGACAGCAGACACACCAGAGTTTCCCAAATTTACTCCAGAGACAGCGATGAATCTAAAACCTCTGAGATGAGCTTCACTTTAAAACATTTCAGCTTCACTCCGTTTACGCCGTCCTGTGAGGAGATGGGAAACACGCGAGGAGATGGGAAACACACGAGTACCAGTGGCACCTTCCTGTAAGAGAGCTGTTTGTCTGGACTCGGAGCTGCCTGAGCTCTGGGGTTTTCCTTCCATCCTAGAATTTTTGGAGTGTCAAGGTATCCTTGTCCCCCTCTGAGGCTCTGAGATTCCGCAGGTGTACCTCACCCGACCTGTCCGACCTCAGTCCAGCATGTGTCCAGATACTTCGGAGGTGTTATCAAAATGGATTCCTTTAAATTGGTCACGTTCCCCTTAAACAACGTTTTCAGTGGGACGTTGACATGGTTCACAGCCACAGAGCAAAATTAAAGATGGAAGCTGGTTCTGGACACCACTTTCAGAAATACTAACGTTACCGCCGGCTTCACACAAACAGCCGCAGTCATTGACCTGCAGTCTACCAGAGTGACGTGAAACTAGAAACGAGCAGAGCGAAACGTGAGGAAATGCTAGCAGCTGGACGGCAGCAAAACCTTCACAATAGAAGGCTTAAAAGAAAGTCGGATGTGCACACACACACCTGTTAGGTGAAACCTTTTCAGACTTTGGGAGGCCAGTCTGACGTGGTCTCCTGGCCCGTACGATCGGCCGTCAGAGCTGCCACTCTTACCTGGTAGTCAAGGATGCTGAAGCCGAGGCCTTTGTCTCGCTCTTTCTGCAGCTCCAACACCTGAATGTCCGAAGACCACAGAGCAAGCTCTCCGTCCTCATCCTCCTCATCTTCCTCCTCTTCTTCTTCCTCATCCTCTTCCTGGGTGTAGTGGGTCCGCTCCTCCCTCAGCACCACCTCTACAGGTGAGACCTGCTCCTGACACAGAAACATTTAAACGGCAGTTAAAGCACGCTCAGCGAGGACGTGTTTCAGGATGTTCACACGTAATAAGTGATAAATGGGCTGGTCCTTAAATACCTCCAACTCTACCTGAGCACTCAAAGTGCTTCGTGCAACACTCTCCGTTCACCAGTTCACATTCACACACATGGATGCGCCCAAGGACACGTTAGACCTGCTCTGCCTCCTCACCCATAAACCTGAGCAGGAAAGGTCGACGAACCTGGCACTGAGGAGGTCTGTCCTAAAGTAAACTTCATATTCTCCGAGCGATCGCTCTGCGTGATCAGCAGTTTAGGAAGCTAACGCTGCTAGCTCAGGTATTAGAGGCCGGGTGCTTGATTGTTTCATTGAACGCTTCCTGTCATGGAGAAGTGTTTTAAGAAATGTTCAGGAATGAACTCAGGATGGAGCTGTCTGAGTTTAATTCATACTCCACAGAGTGACAGCAGGAAGTGAACCTGTCCATATAACAAATACAGTGCACCAGGGTTCGTGATCCTTCTTGTAACCCTCCTCTTCAGGAGGTAGAGAAGGAAGGTTGGCAATTCGATCCCTGGCTTCTTTGCTCTGCATGCCAAACATCCTTGGACAAGATATCAACTCCAAGTTGCTCTCTGATGCATCCATCAGAGTATGAATGGTAGATAGTAAGCACTTAAGCATATAAAAAGTGTGTGTGTGCATGTGTGTGCGTGGACGGTAGAATGAAACATTTTGAGTGCTCAAGCAGAGTAGAAAAGCGCTATAAGAACAACCAGTCCATTTATCATTCGTGTGTGTGCATGTGTGTGGTTGCAGAGGTTACCTGTCTGCCACTGCTATCATCTCTCAGGAGCGTCTGACTGCAGAGCATCGATGACAGCTTCATCTCGATCTGACAGACAGCACACGGCTATTCTCAGAGCTCCAGCAGCATTTCAGACCAAACAATGATGCTTTTCATCTTTACGATCATAACTGCTTATAAAGTAGTTGTTACTACAAATGCCATCCCACGGCACCATAAACAGCCCTGTTCTCACCTCCTCCACACCCCGCTGCGACTGTCTGGCCGGTCCTGCTTTCGGTTCTAGTCGTAGTACTGGTTCTGGTTCAGATTCGGATTCTGGTTCCAGGTCGGCGATCGGGTGTCGGCAGCAGACCAGAGTGAACGGAGGAGGCACCTCTTTGAGGAACGACACCACTTCTCTGCGAGACTTTCCGTACAGCTGAACGTCGTTCACCTACACAAGAACAAAACATGATTATATCTCACAGTCACACAGCTGCAGTCTGTCTGATGTCCAGCAGGGGGCGACTCTGATGGTACGATCTGTGAGACAATGAAGCTGACGATGACTTTCAGCTTGTAATCTGACCTCCAGCAGCTCGTCTTCGGGTCTCAGGACTCCGTGTCTGTCGACGGGGCCTCCGGGCGCCACTGACGAGATGTAGTGATGACCATCAAAGGAGTCCAACTCGACCCCAAGACGCAGAGTGTGGACAGGCAGCAGCTTCGATGACTTCTGCAGCTCTTCATCGTCTTCGATCACGGGATCCAAATTCACCATCTGATAAAACACGCACACACACACACACACTGACTGAGTCCTGGATCTCAGCAACACTGTGAAGCTTTTAATAATTTTGAATGTCTTGTCTCACCAGGACTTGATAATTCGGTCCAAGAGCCTGCTCCCACTTAGCCCTCAGTTCTGCCTCTGTTGTTGCGCGCACACACACACACACACACACACACACACACACACACACACACACACACACACACACACACACCAACAGTTTTCTCATCAGCTTCAAAAAGTGTTAAAGTGCTGCAAACAAATAGTATAGTGTGAGAGTACTGTAGTACTTGGGCAGAAGAACACTGTGATAGTTTCACTGAGATAGTCAGAGCTCAGTGGACCACTGAGAGAGAATCGCTCTGTTTGAACAGACCGTTTAGACTATCAGCTGATGCAGAGGTCGTCCAGCGACGACCTGGGGCAAATGGATGTGGGTGGCTATTGACTCCAGACCACCTTCTGACACAGGAAGTCTTTACCACATCACAGCACAGTAACTCTGATCATTTAAGTCATATGGATGGATGGCTGGATGAATGAGGGATGGATGCAAGAATGGGCAGAAGAAGGGATGAATGGATGGATGGCAGGATGGGTAGATGGCTGGATTAACAGGGGATAGATGGATGGATGTGTTGATGGGCTGATGGATGGATGGCTGGGTGGATGGATGGATGAATAGGCAGATGGATGGGCTGGCGGATGGATGGAAGAATGGGCAGATGAAGGGATGAATGGACAGATGGAGGGATGGCTGGATGAACTGGAAGATAGATGGATGGATGGGTGGATGGATGGACAGATGAGTGAATGGGCGAATGAATGGGCAGGTGACCTGACATGAGCGTGACCCTTGCACTGACCATGTGCGAGCCGGTCATGTGTGTGACTGTTCATGGATACGCTGAGCCGGCTTGTCGTGCAGCTCATTGGAATTCAACGCGTAAATAAAGTGTAAAGTAAGCAGCTGAGCGTCATACAGCGGTGATAGTCGCAGCAGATTACAGAATGCCGGCACCTGATTTCTGGGAGGATGGTGCCGCTGCTGAGCTGCACAAAAACACCTCCATGATCCCACCAATCCGTTCGCATGTCGAAGCGCTCTGAGGCAGCTCTGGCAGCCCTACAACAACAGCCTCTGATTAAATTAGCATTGCTAACCCCGGCCTTCACACAGCAATTAATCTGCAGCGTTTGGCTGAATAAACGGGGCAATACATCGCTGCGAGGCTGTCAGACAGCTCGGACACTTTACATCTGTCGGCCGGGAGCAGCCAAGCGGCGTGCTAAGTGTTAGCGTGGCGTTTTGGCCACTTAGCAAAGCTAATGAGGAATAAAAAGAGAGGAAATAATTCAGTGAGGAGAGTCGTGAGAGGCCTGCATCACACATCTTTAGAGGCTTTCAGAGAGAAGGCTTTTAACTGCCTGATCAGCATCATTAAACACACTTACCTCTTATTTATTCATAATAAATATCAAGTATTAAAGACGTCATCTGTCAGCGATAATGAAGAAAGGAGCTGATCTGAGGTTTTCCGTTACACAGATAACAATTCCAACACAATCCTGTTTTTTACAGCATTTCAGTGACTTTGCCTGAAGCAGAAGTAGACTCTAAACACACCTGTATGCTGTGCTTAGAGTTTAAAGAAACGTGGACTGATGCCTGCATCTGTGTAAGAGAGAAGAAGAAGAACAGCAGTGGGCTTTCTTGTGACACCACAGAGGAGGAGGAACTTGTGGATGACGTACGTGGGCAGCTGACGATGAATGAACCTTTATTTATAAGAGTGTGATCCAAAGAGGAGGACAGCGCTAAGAGAAAAATCAGAGAAATCCAGACTTCCTGTAACTCCTGAAACGAGCCTCTGTTATCAGGTTTAAGATAGCAGGTGTGGTTTGGAGGGAGGAAGTTTTCCCATCGGCTGATACGGGTGTATATTTCTCGAGGTAGGCGCTATATAGCAGGAGATGAAGCTTTGTCCGAGTGTGCACCATCAGAACCTTTTACACGCAGGTCTCAGATTTGAGCAGATAATAAGTCCATGCTGAGGCGCCTCAGTTCAGATCGAACTGAACCACACTGCCATTCCTTTCTGGATCTTCGATCCACCCAAAGCCACGGAACATGCAAACAGACGTGAAGTGTTAATAAAATCAATTTCCACCTGGAGGAAGGTGATGATGACGTAGGTCTGTCAGGCAAAGGTCGTCTAACATTAAGTCTGTTTTTCTGCACTTTCACCTCCATCATTCCTTTCTTCAGCTCTCATTATCAATTTCTTGCACTTTCATCAAGAAACCCCTAGGGTCTTCAAGCCCCTCCTCCCCCCGGTCTTTTTGGGTCTTTAGTCCTGACAGACCGGAGACATTTGTCCCTGAAGACCACATAGATCTGCTGCTTCATGATTGAATGACAAGCACAACCGTGTGTGTGTGTGTGTGTGTGTGTGTGTGTGTGTGTGTGTGTGTCTCACCCCTGTTTAGCTGTGCTGAGTTTAGGTCTGTTGATTCCTGCTTCATCATCGTGGATCCAAACTCAGACAAGTGAGCTTTGACCTCCGATGACCTCCTGAGAGAAACTCGAGAAGGCTCTCTCTCCACTGACACACACACACACACACACACACACACACACACACACACACACACACACACACACACACACACACACACACACACACACACACACACAGAAACAGGAAGTAAGAATTTGTTATTTTAGGACAAAGATGTGACTGATGTATCTAAACATGAGATTTTAGGAGCACTGACGGCACTGAGCTGGTACCAGCGTGACTGAGAGAGGCCTCAATAAGGACTGTGGATCAGGTCTGGGGGTGGGTGTTTATTGACGGCACAGAAGCATCAACCAATCACAGAACTGAAGCTGAGGCCCCAGCAGTGAGTCAGTCCCCATAGATCCCCATGTTTAAACATCACAGCACAAATAAACATGTTTACAGCGTGATACAAAAACTGTTTGATCATTGTGGATAATTTAAGGTTTAAGGTTGTGGCCTCTCTGATAGGTGGATGGAGTAAATGAATAAATCCATCCATCCATTTGCTTCCGCTTATCCTTTTCAGGGTCGCGGGGGGTGCTGGAGCCTATTCCAGCTGTCATAGGGCAAGAGGCGGGGTACACCCTGGACAGATCGCCAGTCTGTCACAGGGCTAACATATAGAGACAGACAACCATTCGCGCTCACATTCACTCGCGCATTCACACCTATGGGCAATTTGGATTAATCAATTAACCCATCTCCACAAGCTGCATGTCTTTGGACGGTGGGAGTAAGCCGGAGTACCCGGAGGGAACCCATGCAAACACGGGGAGAACATGCAAACTCCACACAGAAAGACCCCGGCCTGATGGTGGAATTGAACTCAGGACCTTCTTGCTGTGTAGCAACAGTGCTAACCACCGTGCCACCGTGCTGCCCCTAAATGAATAAATGTGCCGTTTAATAGAATTTTGTATTAATCTGAACGTCTTTCAGAGTTTTGTTGTCTGTAATTTATTCATCGAGTCTCTGTGGGATGCTGACAGTGGTCCTGTAAGTCCATCTATCTAAACACAGAGCAGATCACCCAGGAGCCCTCAGCTCACTCTGACCTTTGACCTCCTGACTGATGAGTATTTATTTAAGCTCACTTTCCCGTCGGACTCTCTTCATAACTCAGCGCAGATAAGAGAGCCATAGAAACAACCAGATTATAACAAGTTAAAACCTGAGCCGATTTCCTCCTCTGTGCTTCCTCGGTAATGAAATGAAAAGACGTCTGGAGGAGATAAGAGCCTCGCACTCCTCTTTTTTAAAAATCACCTGCGTCTCTCCGACCTGGAGGCTGACCAGTGTGGGCCGCCGGCCGACCGCAAGACAAAAAAATGACCTAGAAGCGTGCGAATTAATCTCTGTGGACGGCGTGAAGGACGAATCGCAGCCTCCTGCAGCAGAGTTTGGGGAAATTACACCGAGTTGTAAACAAATTTGTCATCTTAATCTGGGTAAGAGGATAGAGGCATAGGAGGGAGGAAGAAAAGCTGCGATAAGTTTAGCACAGAGTTAACTTCTCCCGCTGGAGCACATTACTGTTTCAGCACCATGCAGTCAGAGCTGTGTCCAGCCCCGCACACATCCCGGTGACGTCAAAAGTCAGTTTATCGTTCTCACAGAAGCGTACTCGGGCTTCATTTTCCGCCTCCTCGTTGTGTGCCGAGTCAGCGTGATCTGCATGCCGGTGTCTAACGGGACGCTGTCGCCGGCTCTGTACACAGTCAAGGTGCTCATTTAAGGACTCTGTGGGTCCTCTGACCTACACCCTCCCACAGAATCAGACAACCACTGTGACGCACACAGACTGAACCAGAGTGCGGTCAAAGTACTGACGCCATCATGTAATCCCACAGGACAGTACTCAGGAAACACAGACTGGCAGACAAAACTGGATTAAAACATTTATCTACCTTTATCCAACGATCTCTCCAGAGCTCTGGCTTTCTTCCTGACCAGAGTGAGAATGACAGTCTGACCCGTCTGCTTCATCACCTCCTGAACCTCCTGGTTGGTCAGACCGTGCAGACTGACGCCGTCCAGCTGTGACAGACAGACAGAGGAGGAGAAACAACAAGATAACATGAGTGCAACCGACCAAACCGAAGCCGATCCAGACCACATTCAAGAATCAGCTGAAATGATGGGGAACCAGGGAAGTGGCAGACGGCTCAAACAATGAAAGATTTTTGATTTTTATTAGCCTGAATGTGCCTCAGTTTTTCTGCAGAAGCCTCCAGAACCACTTTCCTCAGAGGAGCTGTGCATCTTCAACATTTACAACCTTTTATAGCATCACATAACTAATCAATAACCAGCCACCATATGCGGCATGGCAGGAAACTTATCTGGCAAACATTTACTCAAGGTCATGTTTTACTTTGGCTCACGCTTCATCCGTGCAAGAATCCATCCATGCACACCTGCCTCCCTGAAGCCCAAACAAGGAGCTCATTCCTGCTGCTCGTATCCTCAGCTTCATTCTTTCCGTGTGGATGCAGTGCTCACAGCCGTGGATGAGTGCACGAATGTAGACCACCCAGTAAATCAACAGCTTCACCTATACGCCCAGCATTCATCTCCACAACATCACCATCACTGCTGACACCACCAGTCTGTCATTCTCCTCCCCCACCTCCCCTCATTCTTCAACAAGACCCAGTGACCCTTCAGTTTTCTATGTACTTACCAAAAACATTCATGTCCAACGAGAACAGACGCTCGTTGAGTGCTAAATCTAAGCACTCATCTTTTTCAAACTCTTCTTAAAACTAAACCTGCAATCTAAATACTTAAACTCCCCGACCCACAGGAAGTTGGCAGTCACAAACAGAGACCACAAGCTGAGACCGCCAAACCCGATACCTCCCACAAACCCTGTCTTTAAGGATCAAGAACAGAATTGGTGCAAAATCCAACACCTGCCCAACAGGAATAATTGACTGCTGGCAAAGCAAACCAAGCGCTCACTGTGGTCAGAACCCCATCCTCCTGAAGCACCCCCACAGCACAGTAGAACACAAACTGGGTTCACTTATAATAAAACAGTAGCTTTCTTACAGCGATCAGTCGGTCTTGGACTTGGATGTTCCCACTCTGATCCGCTGCGCTGCCGGGAACCACGTGTTTGACAAACACACCGACTGCATCTGAATGAAGTGAGAGACAAACACAGAGAGAGAGAGTTAGTACTATTACCTCACAGCAGGAAAGTCCTGGATTCAAATCCACCACAAATATTCACACACAAACAACTGAAAGAAGATTTCAGAGTAAAAGTTTTGAAAGTTTCAGTTGGTTTAGACTTGGACTGAAGGCTGACGGTCAGAGAGCCTCATGTGACATCACACGGAGCTCTGTCACAGAGCTCCGTGTGATGTGTGACGTCCTTCTGGGACAGCACAGTGGTCTCTCTCTCACCTTGGCTGGTCAGAGGGTTGTAGCCGACGATGGAGATGCCGAGGCTCTGTCCTTCCATCTTGGAGAGAGTAACCTCATGGATCTCGTATCCTTCCAGATTGGGCTGAAACCAAACACACACACACACACAGAGTCAGCTTACATGTTTTGGCTCAGAGTCACCATGTGCTTGTAAGTTCTGATCCGTATGAACTCACCGCCTTGCTGAAACGCCGCTGGGGCGGGTTCTGGGGAGGCAGCTCGGGGGTTTGGGGTGGTAAAGAGGAAACGGGGGCAGAGACAGGAGGTGGTGGGGGAGGAGGTGCTGCTGCTTGTTGACCTTGGGGGTCTCTGGCGATGAGCATGTTCACGCGGCTCCCGCACGCCTGCAGCACCTGGACTACCTGGTCGCTGGTGAGGCCGCTGGTAGGTGTTGCCCCGATTCGAAGGATGTGGTCACCTGTGCGGAGGCGCCCATCCTGATTGGAGAAGAGCACACAGATGAGATCAACACACCCCAGTATTCGGTCCACTCTGGGGTAAAACTGGCCGTAAACATAAGCTTCAGCACTTTGACATTTCTCGCCGTTGGGGTTTAACGCTCATGAGAGCACGCAGTGTGATTACACACAGACCCCCAGAACATGGGGCTGAAGGCCAGCTCTGAGCTTTAACAATCTCAGTGATTCTCTTCACACAGACGTATTTCTTATATTTTAAAGTCTAAACTCACCCTGTCGGCCACACCGCTTCGTATCAGCGTCCTGACCACCACTCCGGACGTCTTCCCGCCCACGATGCCGAAACCAAGACCAGATCCATCATTGACCAGCTCGATCTCCTCCACGTGGTCCCACTGATCCTGGAGCACAGACACGGGGTTACTGAGCGGAGCACAGAAAGTTCAGCGAGATCCTCAGAACCAGAACCAGTCAGCAGACAAAGCTAAAGCATCAATATACATGAGTCCTGCTTTAAACTTTATTTAACTGGAAGCTCTAGTGTATCAAAGCTTCTTTTACAAACAAATCAAAAAGACCAGATCAAATTAATAATCAGTGAAAAAAGAGAATGTTTTTACTGTGTTTACTTTCTACTCAAACTACATTTATAAATAAAGATCATTATTTTAGACTGTGCACATTTTTCTTCTGCCCTCTTTGAACTGCAGGGTTTACTTTGCCATCACAAGACTTTTCCACATTTTTCACTAAAGTAGTCCTGGTTCATAATCTAGAAGTGGTTCCCCGCCCTGCCAGAATAAACACTGGTGTTGACGTGCACAGCAGCAGTTTATCAGTGACAGACTGACTCTGCGGCAATGTGGGTGGATCCCGTCAGGCACAGAGGACCCACATCACACGCTGATGTTAACATTCATGTGTTCTGCCTAAAGAGAGGAGATCCATGTTTCTGTTCAAGTTTAATGTTACAGTAAAAAGAAAACCATGTTCTCATTGCAGCTTGTTGATCAAAGTTAAACCATGAGTGCTGTGCTCCTCCAGCTCGTCCACACCAAACGTCTACGGTTCATCTTTTGCTCGTCGTCCATCAGCTGGTAGTTTTTCAGGAATTTCAGTGACAGCTGAAAATAAAACTGCAGCCCTGAGTTAACAGATGTCTTTCTTCTGAACGGGAGGATTTGAAGCTGCAGTGCAGACAAAGCGATTCGACCCGATCAGCCCTCTCAAAGCTGTAGCTGCATCTTTTAAAAGCAGCTCCGTGAGTTGATCTTCATGTTTCTCAGTCTGCAGCCAAGCCGCCGCCTGGTTATCTGTCCCAAGGTGAAAGGTCATTAGAGTGAAGCAGGTAATTACCAGCTGAGAGCACTTCCTCCTGCCTGATAGCAGCTGCTGATCAATGAGAGGCTGCAGAGGCTGCTGCTAACACGCACGGGCAGCATTTATGAAGTGGCTGCACTCTTATTACAGTTTCCATCTGATAGACGAGGCCTTCCTCAGTATAATGAAACCGACCTCCTCCTCCTCAGCTGGTCCCAGGACGCTGGAGATAAAGCTCGATGTGTTGGACGCTCTGTGTTCAGGAGACGATGTGGTTTTAATGAAGCTCTCCGATGTTCCTCACAGCATTCCTCCACCCTTAGACCTGTTTCTGCACCTTTTAGTTATAATGAGACATCCTGATGCTTTGAGGTATCTCAGTGTTTCAACCCCATCTGATGAGTCGTGACAGTTAGCCGGCATCAGACTGAGCTTCTCAGGTTCCCACTGACAGTCAAACATCTCCATCCTTTCTGGACCCCTGATGCCGCCTCCTCCTGGGCACGGAGCAGGGTGTGGTAGAGTTAGTGTAATCCTGATGCAGAGGACCTGCTGCACACTCTGAGAGGAGCAGAAACACCTTCACTTTTACCTGAGAGCCTGACGATTTCAGGGCCTCTGTGCTCACAGCAAACACTGATCTGATTTAAGCGTCTCTCTCATCTCTGCTGCACTCTGGCTGAAGTTAAGTGATAAATAAAAACTATTAAAAGCCTCCTCCTCACTCTGCTCTCACATGGTTACTGAGCTGAGTACAGGAGGACGTTAAAACGTGTGCGAACTCTGACATTTAAATAAGCCGAGAAGATTTCAGGAAGAAAAACGAGGTGTCGGACCGAGCGGGGCCGGACTGTTAATGTGAGGCGCGGAGCACAGGTTAGCCCGAGCTGTAATCACTCTGCTCCGCTCTATTGTCGGGTCATTATCGCGCAGAATTACACTGTCCCTCTTGTTTGGTACCCTCCTCCTCCTCCTCACGCTTTGCTGGATCCGAGCCATGCTGAGGGCCTCGGATGCCCGCTTTTGTTTTATTCATGTGCTGCTTCTATTGAGGTCACGTTTAATGGAGCTGTGGGCATAAAAACACAGCGCTGCACTGGGTTTTAAGGCCGTTCTCCTGGCCCGGCTAACCATCAGTTAGTGAGCTCTGCTGGGCAGCTTCAGGTGTCTCTGACCTGCCATCACAGGCGATGTGCTGTGCTGGCGTCAAAACTCATTTCTGCTGGAATCCGTCCGCCACCGCCAGGAAATTCGGTACTATAAAGCCTGCCATAAAGAAGGCCATAAATCAGCCAGTCAAGCAGCTTTTACTGCTTCTGTCTATTTAGTGAGTATTATCCCACCATCGATTAGGATGCCGTGACGGCGAACGCACTCAGGAGTTCAGTGTTAATTTATGGCTGTGCTAAAACTGATGAAAAGCAGAAAGCACAGGGATAAAAAATAACAGATTGTGCAGTTAAAGAAACCTGGAAGGGCCTTTAAGACTGGCCGAGCCCAACTTCAGCAGAAGTTACTCACAGGAAGTCGCTAAACTTCTCTGGGAACTCTCTGGGCTTCACCATCAAAAGAGAGAAAAACTGATCTGTGGAGCAGTGAGGCGTTGGCTGCCGACAAAATACAACAATCACCATGACCCTCCGTCACATCCACACACCAGGTTTTACTGGCAGGTGAGACTCACACCTTAAGACCAGACCTGGGTGATCTCGTGGAAAACAACACAACTGCTCTCAGGTGCTAGTTATCCTGGTTTGTTCCCGAATGAATGAATCTGAGCCAGCTCTCACTTCATGTTTCTAATGCACAGCTGCTCCTCCGGCAGCACAATAATCCTTGAACACACTCACTGATCATTATCGAAGCCGCTCCTCTGTCCTCTGTCCGGTCCAGCACGGATGGACAGATGAGGAGTTCTGATTCTGGACAAACGGATGACTCTCTCCATTCCTGCAGCTGAACCTATTCCAGGGAACTTTGTGAGCTCTTCTGGCTCCAGGAGCAGATCAGTGCGTAGCTTTGAGCCTGAGCTAACGTTCAGTCTGCTGTACTGGAGCAGATCAGACAGAGAAATCCTGACAGGCGAGGACACTGCAGCCAGAGGTGCTCTAGTGGACCCTAACTTCTTACAGATGGCAGACTGAGAACAACCTGAAAGGGTCATGTGATGACCCCAGATCACCCAGGTACCTGCAGGTGCTGATCTGAGGCCAATTAGCTGAACATCCTAGAAAATGAATATAAAGTCTGAACAGCAACGCCTCCGCTATAGGAAGCCGGCAGTTTGAACCCTAACCCCTGCCGCCCCCAGTCTTCAGGAGAAGATGCAGCAAGTCGAGGGCACCTGAAGCTCCAGGTAAACATGTGAGCTGCTCCATCACGTGACTGTGACGAAGATCTTTAAAAGACAATAAATAACAAATGAGATGTTTCTGACACTCAGACACAAAGTGCGAGGAGCCGCAAGCTTCACCCATGAAATAAATCCATCTACAAGTGCAACGTCACCTACAGTTTGATCTCTGACCTTTTATCATGGTCCAGAGAGTAAAAGGGCTGGCATTCATAGCTGTGTCATCATCTCATTTTTCTCTGGCCCCTCCCTCCCACCTCACTGCCAATCTTCGCCTCCCGTCATGTCGACATTCATCGATCGCGCCTCCTCTCAGACTTAAACACATATTGTCAGGAGCGAAGCTGCAGGTGGAGCACTAACTCGATTTCCTTTCAGCTTTAAGGTCAGAAAATCCACCGAGTCAAAGTCAGCTCGCCACAGACAGGAAGTGTCACTCCGATCCACAGGCGTGGTCCCAAAGTGACCTCCAGTTATGAGTGACAGCTCGCTGTTTGTGCGCGCCTGTTTGTGTGTGTCTCTTTGTATCTGTGTATGCGTGTTTCATATGGAGCGATAAAATCAAACAAACGCTGACGTCTGGTTTTGTGTCGCCCTGATGTTGGAACATCCTCTGAGTTCGGGTTTTTTAAAGCTGCTGGCATCGTTTTGGAGTAAACTGTTGATTTCACGACTTGTTTTGGAGTTTGCTTCAAACAGCTGACAGTAAAGTTTTACTGTTGTGCGCGGTTCCATCTGTGCTTGTTTTACTGGATCTTATTTAAAGCGCACACCTGGATCAGAAATGCCGTCCCTTCCAGGTTTGTGGTTTCAGCATTCTGTCTGTATTGCTGCTCTGGATCGTTTACCCAGAGAGCTTCATGGAGCAGCTTTCAGACGTCAGGATGCGAGAAACGGCGAGTCTGCAGACTCGCACATGAACAGGAGGTGTTTATATTCCTGCAGACCACGAGGTCGCGCAGTTTGCTGGTGACTTTTCCAGCTTCCATACAACAGCTCAACCTCTGTTCTGGAGTTACACAAACAACAGGAACTCCTCTTTACACTGATGACAACATCAGGCTCCATTAAAACTCTGCGCAAACCTGATATGATAAAAAAATACATCCAAGCTTTGAAAGTCGCAGGTGGTATAATTATAATCCATATATCAATACATTTTTTGTCTCCTTTAGCTCAGTGTGAGAGTCTTTCCTGTCATCATTCACTCTCGTGTTATTTTCTCCTGTTAATTATTAAAAGCTTCCAAACAAGTCTGACCCTGGACGAGTGCAGAAGCGAGACATACGTAGTTTGTGTTTAAATGAGAAACTCCTTTGATGTGCGAGCCCATCCTGCTCCCTGTGAGGGAACGGAAATGCAGACGCCAATCCGTCCAATTGGTGCATCCCTATTTTCTGAAGCATTTAAACATCATGGGAAAATCCTTGAGTTGTCGTCAGGAGTCAGCTATAGTTTATGATAATTCGACTGAAGTCCTTTCTGCAGAGCATTAGATCTGCATGTCCACAAATAAATCAGTGTACGGGAAACAACAATATCTGCATTTGTGATTCGGTCTGTGCTGCTCACAATCAGCCAAAACATGAAAACCACCTCAGTAACATCGTCAGAGCCCCAGACACAGAACGTCAGAAGTCCAGTCTCTTTCTTTGAATAAATGCCACAGTTTTCTTACCGTGTTGATTGGTGTTGTGGGCGGCAACGATGGGTCAGGTGGGCAGCCTCTGGCCACCACCAGCTCCACCGTCTCTCCAGGCTGCTGCAGGAGGGAGAGCGCCTGCTGCTGGCTGATGCCCGGCTCCAGAGGACTGCCGTTTATCACTAGGATCTGGTCCCGCTCCTGCAGACGCCCATCCCTGCAGACACAGCACCACATCCGTTGGAGCGGTGCATACTTACTTTAAAAGGCAAACTTCACTGCCTTTGCCTTTAAAGTCTGCACCCAATCACTTCTAACTACCAAAACATGACAGCCACACAAGATGGTCACATGACATCATCTGAGCGATGCTGGCAGGCTCATGTTGGACAGCCAGATGCTGTGTCAGGTAACACCAGCTGATTCAGCCACACATCACACACATGTAAATTTAATGTTTCAAACATTTTTTCTATTAATTTTCGTCATGTTTGTCGTACACAGGCCGACTCCGATCACACAAAACCAGATGAAAGCTCCCCCTGCTGTATGATGGGAATAACAGGAAGTGGAATGGCACATAGCAGTTCTGCTCCAATATTTTCAAAATAAAAGTTTAACATGACGCTTTATTGCTGCATTAATGGGTGGAGCGTGGTGTGGTGACCTGCTGTTGACTGATAGGAGCAAACTAAACACATGTCACTGAACCTGTGAGCGATTCCTCCGGGCTGGACATGTTTGATGAAGACGCCGCGGCTACTGCTTCCTGTTGGATTTAGACCGACCACACTGAAACCCAAACCGCCAGTCAGAGGACGAGTCAATCTGACCATGTCAGTGGGACGTCCCTGCATGCAAGTGTGCACACACACACACACACACACACACACAATTACCCGCATGCATTCACACACAACCAGAGACACAGACACACAATCAGTTGAGCGGTTTGATATCATGTCGAGTTCATTTGTGAGACTGTGTGTGAGCGTCTTGGCTTCACCCACCTTGGCAGCATCAAGAATCCACTTCTGGAGGTCAGGTGTGGGCGGAGTCTGACGTTTGGGCGGAAACGAGCCATTGGTGAGGATGGAGGAGGTCGCGGACAGCGTGGGTGGGGCTGGGCCACCGACTGGATCGACGCTCATGATCAGTTGACCTTTTTTGGAGAAACTGAAATCGCTGCTGGTGTTGGGAGGCATGGCGCTCAGCTACAGGGAGAGGAGAGGTTAATCAATACATCAGATCTTCCAATCATATCTGAGTGCTGATAGAGAAATGAGAGCGTTTTCTGTCCTGTCAAAGACGTCGCACATCCTGCGAGTCCACAGAGACTGAAGGCAGAGGTTACTGCACAGTGATCATTCTAGATTATATCACCTGATTATTTTCACTATCAGAGTAAAAATGTAATCTCTAACAGGGCTGCCACATTTCCATAGCTCAAACCACAGAAAATAAAATTAAATTTCATCAGAGCTACAAGGCAGGTCGCCATCGTCACGTCTGAGGCGAGAACATCCTCACATATTTGTAGAGTCAGAAGTGCTGAAATGTACATATATGAGGTTTGGTACACGCGCGTAGCATCCCAAGAAATACACAAACATCCTTTTGAAGCCCCACCCAAACCTGTCACCCTAAACCCTTCAAGAGGTGCAGAATTTAAGACGCAACTTTGGTGCATTTTTTCCCATTTTTAGATCCATACGATGACATAAGCGCGTTTGATCCAAAGACCTGACGAATGCTAAACTGCGAAGATGCTGAAGAAGTTGTTAAAACTCAAACATTTCTAGTGGATCTGCTCCAGATGTCACAGGTTTGAGTCCAGACCTGGAGACATCCCAGAGCGGGCGCCCTGATTGTCACTGCTAACGGCTTTACTTGTCTTCATCAGCAACGGGACGCTGGTCTCACTGTACGTGAGGACTGGATGCTGTCACAAATAACTAACTACTGGTTTTTGTTTCGATCAATAGTCTGAGAAGCCAGTCAGTTCTACTGACAATAAAAACCAGTTTTTTTCTTTTGGCCTCTGATAAATACTTTTTTTAATCAGAGGCCAGCAGAGATTAGAAATAAATAAATAAAAACGTGTGTTCATCAAACCTAAACAGTCTTCTGTTAATGCAGTGAGCCTGCACAAGTGCAGGAAAACCCTGAACAGCTTCAATCTGTGGCCCAATTAATACATCCGTTCTGCAAACGAGCCAATCAGCTAATGTCAGACTGACGCATGTCAAGTCTGAACTAAACACCTGCTGCTTTCCTGTTTGTCTCAGGTGTGAACAGAAGTGACATCAGGGATCGTGCTGGACACAGATGTCCAGCGTTTAGACTCAAACACATGAGTGTGAACCAGGCTCAGCTGACTGACTGTGTGCGCGGGCATAAAGAAACCGTCCACATACTTTTGAACTTTGGCCACAAACTTCACTGTGATGAAGAGGCAGACTGGGAGAGAGATGGGAGGCGCCCTTATGTGCAAGGACGCAGAAAAAAAGAAAAAAAAAAAAAAAGACGCGGCGAGGCCGGGGGTAAGTGGGGAGGAGAGAGGAAAAACTAAAATCAATAGATTCCTCTGCAGGCGCTCTCTCTGAACAGGTAATGTATTAATGACCTTTACACTCACATTGTGGAAACTTATCAGTCTGCGGCTTATTTAGACCGGGCTGACGGAGCAGGATCCCGAGCCATTTCATCAATACCACCTCGACAAGGCCGTTACTCAAACCGAGACACCAGATATTAAAGCCTGATAGATCTGCAGCATGCTGGGGAGGGAGGGCCAGAAATAAAGGGAGAAGTCCCCGCTTCATATACCCTCCGCCGGCTTCCATCGGTGCATTCATAGACTCGCTCTGACCTTCGCAGCACTTAGAATATGAAGCCCGCCGCGGGTTATTGCCATTATCTTAATTTGGCCTGCAGATTGTTTATTGTAAAGCTCACGTCAGCGCAGGCGCGAGCTGAATACAGATGGCGATGCAGAGAGGATTCGACGGCCCGGGTCACAGCGGTGGGCGGGAGGCAGCACAGGACTGATACCCGATAGGCTGTCAACACCTGGGCGGGGCTACACCTGTCAGATCTGATGGGAAACACTCACACAGATAGATGGAGAACATGTGATGAAAAACACCCACTGAAGTAAACCTAACTGAAAGCTTTTTGTTCCATTTCTGAAGTTTTACTTGAACTCAGGTTCTTTTCTGGTTTAATCAGGAACGTTCATGTGTTTCTGGACATCTTCTGCTCATCTCCAGCTCTATAGCAGCTGTCAGGACCGATTTATCTCGCAGTGCATCATCTGCCTGACATACCTGACTGAAAAATTCGGGGAGTCTGCTCACTCATTAAGTGGTGACTTTTCAATCACAGTATAGCCCCGCCCTTGTCTACTTCCTGCTCCTGCTGTGACTCTGACAGCATCAAAATCTCCAAAATGACCTCATGTTTGATTCAGTCAGCCCTGAAATTCATCATGGACTGATTCTTATATAGTGCTTTTCTACTCTTCTGGAGTACTCAAAGCACTCTATACAACACGCCGCATTCACCCATACACACCCATTCACACAAGCACTGTTGTCTATGCTTTGTCAGTGCTTTCTAACTAACATACAGTCATACTCCGATGAATGCATCAGAGAGCAAGTGGGGTTAGTATCTTGCCCAAGGATATTAGGCATGCAGACTAGGGGAGCCAGGAATCGAACCACCAACCTTCCAACCAGCAGATGACCTGCTCTACCTCCTGAGCTACAGCCACAGGAAATAGTTCTAATAGTCTAACAGACTTTTTTGTACAACCCGAGGAGTCACCCCCTGCTGGACATGAGAATGTCCATGTGGCGGCGGTGTGGTCCCGTGCTCAGCTGCAGGGGAGGGGTGGCGCAGCGAGCTCAAGTGGGTGGTGCCTAGGGAGGCCACAGGTGGTGGCGACTGGACTAATCACAGTCTCTTCTTTTTATAGTGAGAGGCCAGTGCATGCGTGCCGAGACCAACTCTGAGCAGAGACTGTGTAGCTGTACATGTGAAAGTTGGCAATAAAAGCTGAACTGTGAGCACAAACATTGTGTGTGTTTTGGGTCTGTCTTACAATCCGCTTTTCAGACTGTGAAACCAGTCAAAACATACATTTAAAAAATAGGCTATGATTTAAAAAATAAAATGGCGATCACAGTAGATGATAGTCATAAAAAAAAAAACTGTACAAATGAAAAACCTGTATGTTCGTGTTTGCAGCCCTGTGTCAGGCTCAGTGGAGTAAAGGCATGAAGACAAACAAAGTGTGTCGCTGCAGCTAGCTCCCTGTTGCTAGCTAACCTCTTTTTTCTTCTTGTTGCAAGGTTGTTTCTTTCATACAGTGCACAGCTTCCATATCACGAGAAAGGAGGTGAGGGAAACATGGTTGTGGATAAAAACAATAAAATTCTTGTGAATGAAATATTCCATAAACTAGCTGTTAATATAAAACGTCATCATTTAAGGCTCTTTTGTTTTGTGTGAACTCCTTCACCTGAGCTATGGCTCCTGCAGTCCAGGTGAAGTACCGGTAAGCCTTAAACATCTGTGCCAGGATCAGAGTGATCCTATCCACTCTATTTTGCATGACGGAGCATGCTCAGTGAGGCTCACCTGGCTGCGGAGCTGCTTGATCGAGTGTTGAAGGGTCAGGATGTGGTTAAAGAGCGGGCTCTGCAGAGTCTCCCGCAGGTTTCCCAGGGTATCGCTGTGGGTCCACTCCTCCCGCTGCACCAGTTTGGCCTGCAGACGCTCCAGAGCTGCCAGCACCTGCTGACGCTCCGTCGAGGACACTGAGGACAGAAACAGCTTGTGAAGCGTGGTCTCGGATAAACGCGAATCATTGGATGGTTTCTCTTGAGTTATAGTCAGGACTTACCTGTTGGGACATTTTCAAACATCTCTGTTGTGCTCTCGCCGTCCTCTGTTCTGGAGGACCTAACCTAAACCAGGAAGAACCGAGAACAACTTTATTTCCTTCAGCTCTGGACCAAGTCTGATAAACACCTACTAAAATACGAGCAGGTGTGGAGATACTTGTGCTCTGACACCTCACAGCACAACTCATACTGACCGCTCTTTCTCTGTCATCAACAACACTGCATGAAGTCACAGGAAAACATGCAGGTCAGCACCTGTGCACTGTCTGTCTCAGGTGAGTCACACTCACCTTTTCTCCCACCAAAATCGGCCAAAATATAACCCAACACAGAACACCAAAGACATAATATCAGAAACACCATCAAACACCTTCGGCTCATTTCTTTCTGCTTATCCAAATCAGGGTCACAGGGGGTGGAGCCTATCCCAGCTGCCATAGGGCAACATGCGGGTACAGCTGGTCAGATTGTCCAGGGCAAACACAGAGAGACAACCAACTGGTATTAATGAGCCTAACCCTAACCTAACCTTAACTAACCGTAACTAACCCCATCAACTTCAAAAAGACAAAAACCAAAGTGATGCTGAAAATCCCTGAAAACGATAAAGTAAAGATGGTAAAGATAACAAACTACGAACTCCAAACACAAAAGGCAAATACTACAAACAGCAAATACTACAAACTGAAGTACCACAAAAACCAGCCCTGAGTGAAGAAAATACTACACAGAGCAGATTTATGAAACAGGCCTGTAAACACTGAAATTTGACACCAAACAGGAAAAAACAAGATGAAAACTATGACAGGCAGCCGGAACCGGAAACCGAGAACGTACCATCAACACCAAAACCGTCACGAGCACCGGAGAATCGTGTGACACAGCACCACACCCTGAACCTACCACCGACACCCCAGCAGGTGCCCGCAGTCACGTGACCGCAACCTTAAAACAGTCCCTTTGAGTCACCATGGTAACGGTAGCCCTGACCTAACGGTGTTCACTGGTTTCCATTTCACAAAGTGACGTTTCTGACCTTACCTGCGCGTTCTCGCCCTGCCGTGCACTGTGCCCTCCGAGCCACCGTACTTTTCACCATTCTACTTTCTAAAAACTTGTACCTAATACCTAAGGAGTTACTTCACACCTTCTTTCACTGTGGTACTGAAAGTACTCAGGTACTTCCCACCTGTGGCTAACACGGCCGTCCTCGGAGTGTCCAGGTGTGGCAGGTGAGCCTCGATATCAGCACGGAATATTTTCTCAGTCAGAGCCGAGCCGAGCCGAGCCAGGCCGAGCTATTGTCTAGCTCTCTCTCTCTCTCTCACTCTCTCTCACACACACACACACACACACGGTCCACCCCCCAACACCGAAACCAAACAGCATGACGCAGAGGGGGTCTGAGGCACTCGCCTGTCAGCTCACCTGAGAAATCAGGAAGTGAAACTGAGCAGCGGAGTCGGAGGGGGAGGGGGAGGGGGCGGATAGACGGTACCTGTACATATTTTAACCTGCATGTTTGGCCCTTGGTTCACCTCATAGCGTCACAGAGCGCGCGAGCAGGTGCGTCAAAGTTTACAACAGGTGAAAGCCGCACTTTAACCGCCTCTCTCTCTCACACACACACAGACACAAACACACACAGGTACAAAGTCTGAGTTCAGATCAGGGGAATAAAGTAAAGAGTTAAAGGAGCTTCTCCTCCTCTTCTTTCTCCTCACCGAGAACTCCGCTCCGCTAGCCTTAGCCGCTAACTGCGGCAGAAACTGCGCTTCCGGTCCGCACTCTAACAGAGAAACAGTCCGCACACGAAGCGACACTTTCCCCAGAAAAACACGTAGATTCTCAGAGTTTCAAACTGGTGAGAAACTCACATAAACTGGATCCAGTCTGCCACCAGCGTCACTTTAATGCCGCATTCATGGCTGTAGGAAATCTGATGTCTAAGGATGCAAAAGCATAATGTAAGGATCATTTTGTTTTCTTATCATTAGTTTAACTGTTTTTAATTCCGTATTCTGTTTAAAAGCACATTCATTATTTTAGCACAATAAGGAAGAGAAATTATTTCTACATCTGAGATAAAATACCCATACTAAAACGAGAAAATAACACACATGAAGCAGGTTGAAACTGTTTTACCTGCCAGCATTTTAAGCTTATTTAAAGAGCTGATTTTATAACAAGAACAAGGGTTATATATATATGTCTTATGGTTAAAAATGATTAGATTTGAAAACGATACAAATAAAACCAAAATAATAAATATAAATGGTTTGCCGAGCCTTCCTGGTCCTACATCGCTCGGAGTTCCCAGCATGCTGCAAGTCCGTGAAGGTACCGCCCTGTCACGTGATTGAGGAAATCATGGCGTCCTCCCGGAGGCGGCTGCTGTATGTGCGCTCCGGGGCGCTCAGCCTCTTATTTTACTGCGTTTATTCGCACCTGCAGCTGGTCCTCAGCGAGGAGGCGGAGAACTGCCAGAACCTGAGACTCGGACAATATCCTTCCGTCCGTGTTTACCGCGCTTTAACGCCTCATTACCGGGGTCACGGGACGGCTAACGTTAGCCTAGCTTCTCTGTGACATTCAGATCAAAACGTTACATTTGGACGTTTTTTGGGGTTCCGTGGCTTAATGCGGGTTTCTCCTCTCATAGAACAGCACTGTGTGTTTGCATGTTTGGGACCTGAAGGGTTTTTCAGTCTGATCGATATTTTTAGATCAGTGTGGTCAGATTAAAGTTTCAAAGGAGGACAAGCTTCCCGTTGTCTTTGCAGTTACGAACGGATGTTTAACTTCAGTCTGAAGACCGAACAGTTCACTTGTGTCAGGAGAGCTCAGAGACCCGAATCAGGAGAATAAGTTTGTTTCATAAACACAGAATGTTTACTCAGTGCAACACTCTGCTGTTTTCATCAGTCAGTCTACCTAATGATACGATATTATTGTGATCTTTAACCTTTGTGTCCTTCATCAGTGTCTGTTTTACCCAGTAAGATAAAGTTCAGTTATTGTCAACCAAGCCAAGGCTGTCACTAAAACCTGCCGTAAATGTTGCCATAAGATGAAGTTAGTCTGCAACTGAATGCAGTCCGTCTCTGATAATTTACCAAAGTTTATTACAAGTATGATTTGTGACAATTTGAAAATCATGCATCTGTTGCTGTCTCCATAGACAGAAATTCACGTTTAATTATCACATCTGCGCTCAGCAGCCTTCCTGTGCTAGAGGATTATAACCAGGGTACAGCCCAGAGTCGATCTGTGCTCCGTGACAACTGATGGGAACATGATGGCAATCAGTCTGCATTTATAAAGCAGTTATTTGCAAATCTTCAGCAGTCTCTGCGAGTGGCCGCAGTAAGACAGAGTGTTTGCAGAAATGTTGCTTTCCGTCAGATGACCTGTGATCATTGTGAGTGAACCACCTACGAACTGTGGGCACCTGCACAGTCAGCACAGGGTGAGAGAAAACAGCCGCACAGTCAGCACCAGGTACAGAGGAAACAGCTGTACAGTCGGCAAGAGGCTGCTGATTTAATTGTACATGTGAGGAAGCTAATGTTATCTCAGGATGGTGTGCATGAGATTGATAGGATTCCAGAGTATTTTCATTTATTTAATGAAGTATCAATATTTGGGGTCCTTGTATCCATACAGTATCTTGACACGATGCTGTATCGACTTCTTTTCCCCGCCCCTAAACCATGGTCTACGCCGTGTCACGTAGAAACAGGCTGCAGATGTTTTCTGACTGAAGTGTGTTTGCCTTCCTTCACTCTGCTCACGTATAAATGCAACGATCCAAAGATCGATGAATCCACTCAGGAGCCAGAGAACTGCAGGGACATGACGGCGTGGGGTGAGTCTCACTTCAGATTAGATTTTTTTCTGTTTGTGGGCGGTGGCTTAAAAAACAGGCAGACTCTAAAACTGAAGATGTTGCAGAGCTGCTCTTCTGCAGGCTTCCACAGGTCAGCCAATCAAGAGAAACTGTACTTTATTTTGGGGGCGGGGTATAAAGAGAGCAGAGTTTTTCAGACAGGATGAACTGAAGGGTTGCACTGAAGCTGGGATCAGGTAAAGAAGGATTATTATGAATCGTGAATCATGCGGAGCTGCTCAGTGGAGCGAATACGATCATAACTGCATCTAAACAAGTGTGTGTGTGTGTGTGCTTGCGTGCGCACGCAGTGGAATGCCTCCCAGCTCCAAACATCAGCTGTCGGCTCTCCAACGGGACGGTGTTCAGGTTTAGCGGGGACGAGGTCGGCTTCAACAAATCCATCCCCTGCAGAAATGTGTGAGTATTCACAGTGCAAGCACAAACACACGCACACACACACACACACTCCTCTATAGATTTTGGGGTGTGTGTGTGTGTGTGTGTGAGCTTCAGGTGGTTTGATGCTCTCTGTGTTTCCTGTCAGGAGTGGTTATTCCTACAAAGTGGCCGTGGCATTGTCTCTGTTTCTGGGCTGGCTCGGAGCAGATCGCTTCTACCTGGGATATCCTGCTCTGGGTACTCTCTCACACACACACACACCAACACACACACACAGACACCTGCAGCTTTTATTTTGATGCCTGTAGTTTGGGTGGCCAGCTCTCTCACTTCATCTAGTTTTAGTAAAGCAGGTGTGGATGGAGGTGTGTGTGGTGGGTGGGGGTGCAGTCAGGTGGCACCTGTCGCTGAGCAGGTGTACTGTCAGGCGTCAGTATTTGGACAGTGATTCCTCAGGTTCAGCCTTTCAGGTTTAATTTAAAGAATTGAATAAAAGGAAAAACCACCTTAGAGTCATGTTTCAGATTTACAGCTTTCTCATGTCTGCAGGTATTTATTAAAGTGAATACTATGTACTAGGGCTGGGCCATATCATACCATTCACGGTAATACCGGTATAATGTTGGGCAACGATAAGAAAATGAAATATCGCGATAGAATATGGGTAAAACGCGCATGCGTAGCGCCTTTGTTTTCATACGCACATGGCGGAAAAAGCTTGACGGCGACGGAGAATGAGAAGGGGGAAAGCGGATCGTTGAATGAAACGGATGAACTAGAATTGGTTTGTAAAAATGCTGCAACTTCAGTGGTGTGGAACTGGTTTAGCTTTCGTCTGTCAGATACACGACAAAGCACTACTTTTGGTAGAGCGTGCTAGCGGGCCGTCGTTATTACCGTGTTTTTTGGAAAATACGGCACACTTAAAATCAATCCTTTGATTTTTCTGAAAATCGACAGTGCCCCTTATAATCCCGTGTGCCTTATGTATGAATTCTGGTTGTGTTTACTGACCTCGAAACGATTTTATGTGGTACACGGCGCTCGAAAATCTGTCAAATGTTTCAGTACGACTTTGCTAAGCTACAAAGCCGCACCGCTTGATGGATTGTCGGAGCATTACGGCTATCGTAGGCAGGAGCCTCGTGGAGTGATAGGTACTGTGCTTCAACATAATATTACCGTATTGTGTGTGTATAACCTCTTTTTATGTTTTGTGGATATCACACATGGTTATGCTGAGGATATGTCGGCCAATTTCCACTGGAAATGCCTTTTGGTTAAACTGTCAGCAAGGAATTTGCATTTGCACCGTAAAATTTTTATATAACTTTAATGCACATAAAAAACAGCTGCTTGTTTAAGTGAAAATACATTGATGGGTTGGGTTTTTTTGCACTAATAAAGTTGTGGAGTTGTAAAGTATTTTGTCTAGTGTCAATTATATCGTCAGTTATATCGTTATCGCAAATTTTCAAATGTATATTGTGATAAATATTTTTGGTCATATCGCCCTGCTCTACTATGTACTGTAACATTCAGACACTGACTCAGCGCAGGAAGACCAGACACAAGAGGAGGAGGAGTTTAAAAGTTTGAGAAAGCTCACGCAGACATGTTTTCATTGCGTTTCATCTGAGCGAAACCAACAGCAGAGCAGGAGGCTGCAGGCTGATGAGTCTCAGGTCCTTCATGTAAATAATGCGTCCCCACTCATTTGCACTCTGTAGAGTTTCTGCAGTAAAACCAGCAGCAGAGTCCCTGTGCCCCCACAGGACACTTCAGCACACAGGCTTACGTACAGTGACAGCTGGAGGCTTTTGGCATCCGGCGTGTCCGGCGTCCTCAGGTGTGGCTTCACACCCCAACTGACCTCTGACACAAACTGTACAATAAAATCTGAATTAAAATTTAAAAAACTGTTTCAGCGGGCTGTGTTGCTGCTGCATGTGACCTGCCCGTCACCAGAATGTATGCGCTCTCCTTAACCACAGCAGACGTGGGGACACTTCTATGAGTCGACTACTTGCACTCCAATTAATCTGGATCCTGTGAGAGTTGCTGCGTCCCTCTGATTACAAACCTGGAATGTTTCGCCTGTTTAAACAGGAATGAGATCCATTCACACAACGCAAAATAAAACCCAGACGGACAGGAAAAGATTCAAACATGATCCAAAAACACAAAATAATTTTTAAAAAGAATTATCAGAAAACATCAAGTGTCCATTTAAAACAGACTAAATGTTTAAAAGAAGATGAACATGTTTCAGTCATGGGAATATTTTATATTTGTTATTTAATGAAGATTGTCTCTCTCTCAGGACTGTTGAAGTTCTGCACTGTTGGTTTCTGTGGGATTGGCACACTCATCGACTTCATATTGATCGCCATGCAGGTGAGTCATAAATCCTGCACCGGCACCAGCTAGCTGATCACCATCATCATCATCATCATCGTCATGGCTGAAAATGTCCCTTTTACGTTGAATCTGGTTGGTCTCATGTGTTTGTTTCCTGGGGTCAGAGGTCAGCAGGCTGAAGATCAAACTCACCCAAACTGTAGCAAAAGATCAGATGGATTGGAGCAGCGATTTAGAGCCCGCTGTCACTTCTTGTCTGTTGTTAACAGTGACGCCTGTGATGAAGCATTCCTCAGTTCCATTTCACTGTGTGTGTGTGTCTGTGTGGGGTGGTGGTGGGGGCCTTATGAATAAGCAGGCGGCAGCTTTCTGGGTATTATTTACGCCCATCCATCGGCGGCTCGGCGAGGCCCCTGTAATGAATGAATCTTCTGGAAGGTCCTAATGGACTCTGAGAGCACGGAGACAGACGGATGAAGCAGAAGGTGAAGGGACAGATCTCCCTGTCCCGCTGAACCGTTTTAGATAATATAGACTGAAAATCCATCAAGGGGGGGGGGGGGGGGCTGAACGGGCTGTGGCTATTAACCCCGCCCACACCCAACTATGACACAGGAAGAGCGAACGGCCCTTCAGGAGTTTTAGGCTTTGGGAGGTATCCGCCCCCATTCAGACCACAACTGTGATTAATATTCAAGGCTCATTACATTTGATGGATGATAAAATGTGCTGTTAGTAGAATTCAGTGATGATGAACATCATTTAGCGCTTTAGCTGCTTCAAGCTGCTGCTAAAACATCCTGCTGGCTCCTGCTTACACCCCAGTCATCAAGAGGATTAAAAAGGTCACCAAAAACATCAAGCAGTGGACAGAGGAAAGTATCCTCACCCTACAAGGATGTTTCGAAGCCGCTGATTGGGACAGCCTTCTTTCTCCCTCTGACATTGACAAATAAGTCAACACGGTGACATCATACTTCTGCGTTGACAACATTATCCCCTCAAAAACAGTCTCCATCTACCTCAACAACAAACCCTGGATTACCAAGGAACTCAAGGAAATCCTTAATAAAAAATTTTCTTCACCGGCTGTGCACTGGACAAAAAGGAGGTCAACAGGGAGGTCAAGAGGGCCATAAAAACTGCTAAACTGAAGTATAAAAACACAGTTGAAAAAAAATTCACCACAGGGGACCTCCACTCAGCCTGGCAGGCCATCAAAACCATGGCCTCTGTGAATACTGCGGTCACCACCCCCAGAACCATCCAGGTGGAGGGCAGCAACCCCTCCTTCCCTCCCTGACGACCTCAACACTTTCTACACCAGGTTTGAGACGGACAACATGGCCCAGCTTGAGGAGACCAGATCCTCACTCAAACCTGGCAGCTCTGCACTCACCTTCAGGACTGAGGACGTGGTGAGAGCCCTCAGGAGGACCAGGGAGAGGAGCTCACCTGGCCCTGACAACATCAGCAGTCGAGTTCTGAGGCACTGTGCAGGGCAACTAGGAAGTGTGTTCCGGACTCTATTTCAACACTCAATTGACAGTCACACCATCCCCCAGCTGTGGAAACACTCCACAGTCATCCCCATCCCCAAAAGAAACAACCCAAAGTCTCTGAATGATCTTCGTCCTGTGGCCCTCACCTCCCTAGTGATGAAGGCCATGGAGAAGATCATAAAACAGCACATCGTAAGAGCAACTGACCCCCCTGATGGACCCACTCCAGTTTGCTTACCGTGCACGCAGAGGTGTCGATGATGCAAAAATCTTCATCTTGGACTCCATCCACAAACATCTGGAGCTCCCTGACTCCTCCGCCAGACTTCTGTTTGCTGATTTCTCATCAGCATTCAACACTCTGCAGCCTCATATCCTGGCCACTAAACTTTCCTCCCGATTTCACCTGGATGATCAGCTAATCCTGTGGATATTGGACTTTTTGACCAGCAGGACTCAGAAAGTTCGGGTCAACAACTCTCTTTCCGGTCTCTGTTCCACCTCCACTGGCTTCCCCCAGGGCTGTGTGCTCTCCCCCCTGCTCTTCATCCTCTACACTGATGACTACAGATCCACACAGCCCAACTGTCACCTGGTTAAATATGCTGATGACACAGTTCTCCTGTCACTGCTGTCAGGCCCCTCACAACACCACGGGCCCACTCTTCAGGAGTAGAGTGGTGTGACAGCTCCAAACTTGAATTGAACATGAGCAAAACCAAAGAGATGGTGGTGACCTTCTCCAGTAGACAGAGGGATCTGGCTGCTTCAGTCACCACCACCATCCACGGGAAAGCAGTGGAGGTAGTTGAGGAGTACAGATACCTGGGAACCATATTTGACAACCTCCTGAAATACTCTGCCAACACAGAGGAGATTCTTAGGAGGTGCCACCAACGGCTATACCTCCTTAGGAAACTCAACTCCTTTGGAGTCAGCACACCCATCATGATGACTTTTTACTATGCCATCCTGGAAAGCATCATGACCTTCTCCATCACCTGCTGGTTCCACTCCCTCAGCCTTCAGAACAAAAACAGACTGCAGCACACTGCATCAGTGTGCTCTAAAATCATTGGCCTGCCTGTCAGAACTCTGGCACAGGTTTTCAGCCAACAGGCACTCAGACAGGCATCCAAAATCATCAACGACCCCTCTCATATTCTTCACCCCGCATTTCAGTGGCTCCCCTTTGGGCGACGCCTCCGCTGCATTTCCTGCAGGACTGAGAGGAGGAGAGCCACCTTTGTCCCCAAAGCCACTCTGCTTTTTAACTCCAGCCGATAAGACCATTTCCCACACCCATAAGAATAAACTACACTCTTCTTATACTACCGACACTATTCACTTTTAGTCACTTACAGCTATTTATTCACCTTTCAGTCACTTTAATTTTAAGACTGTGTAATTTTAAAACTGTATATTCTGTGTATTTATTATTTCGCTCTTATTGCCTGTTCTTATTGTCCTTATCTTCAACGTTATGCTGCTCTGTTGTTTGTTAATTGCCCCTTGGGAATAAATAAAGTCTTCTGATTCTGATTCTGATGTGACAGGTTTTCCAGACATTCTTCCAGCGTGGAAATGAAATTCCCTTTTACGTTTATCCTCACTGAATATGACAATGAGTAAAAACAGAAGAGGACCCAGAGTCGATCTCAGAGGAACTCCAAACCTGATTCTGGCTGATGGAGGCTCAAACCATCCTCACAAACGCACAAATATTAATCTTGTCCTCCTGCTGAGCATCTTTGTTAAAGCGTCGGCCTTCAGCCGCTTTGAGCACGATCACCTCCACCTCTGCTTTAGAAGCTCACAGAAACAACAACTCCGCTTTCTGAAAACCTGGCTCTAATTTCCTTCCCTCTCTCTGGTTTCTCCTGCAGATCGTGGGTCCAGCGGACGGATCGAACTACATTGTGGATTATTACGGTGCCCGTCTGACCCGTCTGTCCATCACCAACGAGACTTTCAGGAAGCCACATCACTCTCTGTGAGCTCACCTGGACGCGGCCTGTAAGTTTTTAGGTCTTAAACGTCAGTAAATGACTGATGTTCCGCAGTGTCTAGGGTTTCTGATGCTTCATTTAGTCAGCCTCCGAAGTTGATGGTTGGAAGATGAACTGTTCCCAAATCTTTGTTTTTATCTGATCAGTGTTGTCCCTGATCGGGGGGCTTCTATGAATGACCAAATATTAAAATATTTTCTCCCTCTCTGTTTAGGCATCTCCATCAGTGCAATAAATTCAGACCTGCTGTGAAGAAATCCCTCCTCATCTTCAGTCACAGTCTGTTTGAATCTATTCAATGGTCGCTCCGAGTCATCCTTAAAAAAACACTTAATTGCACTTTTGTTTTTTTGGTGTGCTGACATGTTGCTCCACCCATTCCTGTCTCTAACTTATTCTGTTTGTCATGAAGACTTTGTAAATAAAGTTTCTTTTTGTTAATCTACACGCCAGCATCTCTGTTATTACTGTAGATGTATTTCAGGCCTGTTTGACAGTCACCAGCAGTCTGCCTTTAGTTTAAACCTACGTTTAAATCCATCTTCTTGTCAGGGGGTTAGAATCACCAGTTAACCTAACCACACACAGAAACGCCGGCCAGGGGTGGAGGCAAACTCAGGAGCTTTTCCTGCTGTGAGGCAGCAGTGCTAACCACTGTGCCACCCACTGCTGGGAAAACTAAAAGGAAAACATATTTTCCTACTTTTCAGATAATGGTGTGAAAACTTTTCTGAAGTCACAGAAATTCCAGCAGATTTCAAAGCTTCTCTGCCAACCTTGGCTACTTTAGTCACATTTGAGGTTTAATGTAAGCTTTTACTTCCTGTTTGTGGTTGAAGTTTACAGAGGTAATGATGCATCAAACCAGACAGTGGAAAAACCTTCAAAATGAGCTGGATCTTTTTCCACGGCTGGGTTTTCCAGTTTTCAGGGCTCAAAGACACATTTCAGTGTCGCCGCACAACGATACGGATGAGAGCGCAGACAGGAAATGACATCACACTACCATCAGTCTGGAAATGTTTGGACAGTGAAAAAATGTGGTTAAAAGTCTAGTGACTCCTGCAACTATACATGGTAACTGAAGCAATAAACCTGTGCAATTACAGCAACATGTAGAGAGAACACAACGCTCTGAGAACACGTGCAACAATACTGGACATCACACCAACATCTGCAACAACAGCAACCTGTGTAATGACACCAATATCATCTGCAACTCTAGCAACCTGTGACATAACACCATCATGTGCAGCTACTGCATCCGGTGACATTTGTACAAACCGGATTCCAAAAAAGTTGGGACACTAAACAGATTGTGAATAAAAACTGAATGCAATGATGTGGAGATGGCAAATGTCAATATTCCATTCAGAATAGAACATAGATGACAGATCAAAAGTTTAATCCGAGAAAATGTATCATTTTAAAGGAAAAATATGTTGATTCAAAATGTCACGGTGTCAACAAATCCCCAAAAAGTTGGGACAAGTAGCAATAAGAGGCTGGAAAAAGTAAATTTGAGCATAACGAAGAGCTGGAAGACCAATTAACACTAATTAGGTTAATTGGCAACATGATTGGGTATAAAAAGAGCTTCTCAGAGTGGCAGTGTCTCTCAGAAGCCAAGATGGGTAGAGGATCACCAATTCCCACAATGTTGCGCAGAAAGATAGTGGAGCAATATCAGAAAGGTGTTACCCAGCGAAAAATTGCAAAGACTTTGCAGTTATCATCATCAACTGTGCATAACATCATCCGAAGATTCAGAGAATCTGGAACAATCTCTGTGCGTAAGGGTCAAGGGCGTAAACCCATACTGGATGCCCGTGATCTCCAGGCCCTTAAAAGACACTGCACCACAAACAGGAATGCTACTGTAAGGAAATCACAGAATGGGCTCAGGATTACTTCCAGAAACCATTGTCAGTGAACACAATCCACCTTGCCATCCACCGTTGCCAGCTCAAACTCTACAGTGCAAAGAAGAAGCCATTTCTAAGCAAGATCCACAAGCTCAGGCGTTTTCACTGGGCCAGGGATCATGTAAAATGGAGTGTGGCAAAATGGAAGACTGTTCTGTGGTCAGACGAGTCGCGATTCGAAGTTCTTTTTGGAAATGTGGGACGCCATGTCATCCGGACCAAGGAGGACAAGGACAACCCAAGTTGTTATCAACGCTCAGTTCAGAAGCCTGCGTCTCTGATGGTATGGGGTTGCATGAGTGCGTGTGGCATGGGCAGCTGTCTGCATGTCTGGAAAGGCACCATCAATGCAGAAAAATATATTCAGGTTCTAGAACAACATATGCTCCCATCCAGACGTCATCTCTTTCAGGGAAGACCCTGCATTTTTCAACAAGATAATGCCAGACCACATTCTGCATCAATCACAACATCATGGCTGCGTAGGAGAAGGATCCGAGTACTGAAATGGCCAGTCTGCAGTCCAGATCTTTCACCTATAGAGAACATTTGGCGCATCATAAAGAGGAAGGTGCGACAAAGAAGGCCCAAGACGATTGAACAGTTAGAGGCCTGTATTAGACACGAATGGGAGAGCATTCCTATTGCTAAACTTGAGAAACTGGTCTCCTCGGTCGCCAGACGTCTGTTGAGTGTTGTAAGAAGAAGGGGAGATGCCACACAGTGGTGAAAATGGCCTTGTCCCAACTTTTTTGGGATTTGTTGACACCATGACATTTTGAATCACCATATTTTTCCCTTCAGATGATATATTTTCTCAGTTTCAACTTATGTTCTGTGATTTATGTTCTATTCTGAATAAAATGTTGACATTTGCCATCTCCACATTTGTGCATTCAGTTTTTATTCACAATTTGTTTAGTGTCCCAACTTTTGTGGAATCCGGTTTGTACATTTTTGTGGTTTTTCTAATGTTATCTTTTTGGTTTTGAACTTTCTGGTGCTGGACCATGCATTCATGTGTAACAGCTGGATTCAAATGACTTTGAGTAGAGCATATTAGTTTCTGCAGTTGTCTGTGTATGAACAGAAAATGTGATAATCGAGTCAAATTGAGCTGCTGAAGTAAAACATGAAGGCCAGTTTATTTTCTAATTTACACACAGAAACAGGAGTTCCTGTTAGCGCTGAGCAGCGAGCGTTTCCTCTGGTTAATTATTACTCTGTACACAGAGCGACTGAGTGTGTGTGTGTGTGTGTGTGTGTGTGGGGGGGGGGGGGGGGGGGGGGGGGGGTACTCCTTGTATTTCCATGTAGAGTTAGCCTCCATGTGGCTTTCATCAAAATTCAATTATCATCCTGAAGCACGCTTCACAAGATTCACAGTTCAGACCAGGAGGAAGCAGAAAGAGGGGGAGCTTGTGTGTGTGTGTGAGAGAGAGAGAGATGACAGAGAGGGATGATCCCAGAATCCTTCCTTTCATCTCAACATCCACCCTAGCGAAGAAGGGTGGATGTCTGATTGTCCGAGTGCATCAGGAGAAAGCCGACCTGCCAACATCTGTCGGCCTCAGCAGCAGACCAGATGTTAAAAAGCTGTAAGCAGACCCAAGCAGCTGTGGAACCTGCAGCAGGATCACAGAAGAAGAAAGGATGGAGAAGACTCTGAGCAGCAGAAACTTTAGGGTCACCCACAGTTTGGTTCAGTCTTAAAAAGAGGAATGCTAGAGGATTTGAGTGGATGATCTCAGGATTCTTTCCATGGAGAAGAAAACATCTTCATAAAACCGTAGATTTACACAGAGTGGATTTGACTAGCAATGCCTTCATGAATGTAAGTCCAGCCATCTGAAAGGTGAGATTAAAAAGCTGTAAAAGCTAAAGACTCGTGGACTTCCGCCTGAAGACATCACAGACAAGGAAACCCGGTCTTCAACACCTTCCATCCAGGCCCAAATATGGCACATCACACATGCCAGGAGAATGATGGTTTCACTTCAGAGCTATTGTGGCTGTGTCAGAATCAGCATCAACATATACGTTACATTTTAAACACATCTGTCTGACCTCTTCTGATGTCTGGACGTTTTGATTCAAGTAATAATTCACATTGAAGAAGTTACAGCAGCACGATTTTAAACAAATGTGTTATTTATCTTAAATCTTAACTTTATCATAAGTGTTTTAAGGGATAGTTTCTCACAGCAGCACCGTGAGAACTTGGGTCAGTCTGGGTTTGATCACAGCAGCATCTAGTGGGCATAAAGGGAACTGCAGATGGTCACATGTCAACAGAGGAGGCTACTGATTGGTTCATAGAATATTCCCCTCTAGCCCCTGCAAGCTTGGGTCCTCCTCTGTGACTTGAGGGTCCTGCTCAGTATCTTAGCTGCTCCTGGGACTGCGCTCTTCTAGACAGAGGTCTCAGATGTTGTTCCAGGAATCTGCTGGAGCCACTCGCCTAGTTTGGAAGTCACTGCTTCCAAACTAGGCAAGTGCTCCGATTACCCCTGGGACCCCTGCTGTCATTTTGTATTGTTACATCTATCACTATGGCTGTCTTCCTCTGCTTGTCCACCACTACTATGTCCAGTTGGTTAGCCATTACCAGTTTGTCTGTATCTGGAAGTCCCACGGGATCTTAGCTCGGTCATTCTACACCACCCTAGGGGGCGTCTCCCATTTTGACCTTGGGACTTCCAGGCCATGCTCAGCAAAAATGTTTCTGTATACTATGCTGGCTGCTTGGTTGTGGCGTTCCATGTATGCCCTGCTTGCTAGCATCTTGCACCCTGCTGTCATGTGCTAGATTGTCTCAGGGGCATCTTTACACAGCCTGCACCTGGGGTCTTGCCTGGTGTGATAGACCCCAGCCTCTATGGATCTGGTGCTCAGAGCTTGTTCCTGTGCTGCCATGATTAGTCCCTCTGTGCTGTCTTTCAGTCCAGCTTTGCCAGCCACTGGTAGGACTTTTGGATGTCAGCCACTTCCTCTATCTGCCAGTGGTGCATACCGTGCAGGGGCCTAGCCTTCCATGGTGCCTCAGGTATAGACTAAGCACACGGTCAGTTGTGGCTATCTTCCTGATGTACTTGTGGATGTTCGTCATCTCATCTTGGACCATGTCCAACATATATTTATATATACACACAAGTCCGTCGTCACAAAATACTGTGATTGGGAGGTAAAACACACACACACACACACACACACACACACACACACACACACACACACACACACACACACACACACACACACACACACACACAGACGGAGTGTGCTGTGTGGGAAACAGAGGCCATGAAATTACAGTTGTGTCGGTTGGAACGAAGTAGGAGGAAAGTTTGCAGATAAGGTGGAAGCTTCATGCAAACCTTCATCCAACTGAGTGTGTGCCCTCCTGCACGTCTGTCTTTGTGAGGACCAGGAGCGAGGAAACTGGTGGGGCCTGCAGGTCTGAGAGGAGGAGGGTCTGAGGGTTCAAACCAGGATTCAGGGTCAGAAGTCCTCACGAAGACGGATGTCCAAATGTGTTTGTTGATGGAAGTTCACAAAATAAATGCCAGACTGCTATAATCCCTGTGTGTGTGTGTGACCAGATAAGTCATTTCAATATTCACACTCGGTCGGTCACTGTGTGACACTGGCACTGTGTGAAGCTCAGCTGCACCGGTGTGTGTGTGTGTGTGTTTAATTTTTACACATTAATATCAGAAAGCAGAAATGGATTTTCCATTAAAGAGTGTTTGGTTTGAAAAATCGTTCCTGGATGTGAACCTCTGGCCTGATGTTTGAGTCTGTGGACAGATCTGATCACTAATATGTTCAATTCAGAAAATCATCATATTGGTGCTGCAGCTGCCTGTATTTTTATGAATCTGCTTCAAATAAAGATTTATTTGTAGGATAATTAAAAATAGGTTACTTTATTTTACTTTTGTCCTTTGGTTCAAATGTAAAAATAGAACAAGCGTTGTATCAAACAAGAAGGCAGCTTACTCTGTGGGCGGTGCTTCCTTCACATATAAATAATTTTTTTTTGTCTCTTTAAATATAATTTAGCGCAAAGTTGTTTTTATTAGCCCTGTTGAAACCCATTTAATATACCTGGCATCATTTTGAGAGTCATTATTGTTTATTTTATTGTATTACTTTTATTTATGTGGACATGTGTCACATTCATTTCACTGTTTAATAAAATTTGGTTAAATGTTTTGTCATAAATATCAAGAGAAAAAACATTTCTTTAAAAGCATAAAGTATTCAGGAGCACAGTCCATGTATTTAAATTCTTATGTATGTAAACAGTTATAACCTGTTATTGTGATGCACAAAAAGTAATAATAATGTAAATTGGTGTTTAGAATCCCCATATATCATTCCCTATATGCCGATATACTGTCAGTACAAACAATGGCAATGGCAAACAGCTTTAGGAGAGGTCAGAGGTCAAACACGATGCGATATTTTAAATCTATATGCTGACAATACACAGCATGCTTGTTTATAAGTTATTAGCTGTTTGTCAATTTTCCACCAATAATTATTCAATAAGCTGCATTGACCCCTAACACTTGGGCTTGGCCGAATCCCTCACAGCTCATTTACGGCGGAGTCTCAGTTTCAGCGACCGTGTTCATGCTTCAGAAACAAAAAGTCTTTAACTCAGGTACACATCTGTATCTCCAGGTCATCACAGGTAAATGATGGCCTGTCAGCTTGGGGTCAACTGCAGCAGCATCTTCACATTATTCCAAATTTTAAATCATTTCAGAGAAAATATTAATGATATATTTATTAATTTACCAAACAAAGGGTACTGAGCCGTCTGAGGTACAATGAGCTGCTAACCCCCCCTCTTCTAATGAAGAGCTAATAATTCCTCCTCCTCTTCTTCTCCTCTTGTGTCCTTCAAGGTTCTTCAAACAGAGCTGGTCACGATTTAAAGCATCTGATCTTTAAATATGATTTTATGTCCCTGCAGACGAGACATTTACTCTGACAGGTCAACGTGTCCCCTGAGGAGGAAGCCCAGCCCACCACCGCCTCCTCCTCATGTCATCGTGACTCTGTCCTCCACATCCTCTCCTCGCTGCTGTGATTCACAGACTGATCTTCTCCTCATGTCTCTGCTGTGGAACACTTCAGACTGACGTAAACATACACACCTTTAAAGCCTGATACAGAATCTGTTTGGCCTCTGTGATTTCCTTGTTTCTATAACTCACCTGTTTAAATTGTATTAAAGCTGAACATTATATAAAAGTAAGAGTGCAACAAATCCGAGCTCAGGATTTTTCCACAGACTGTAAAACATAGACGTAGCTTAAATTTACATGATGCTAATGTGAAAATGCCTTAAACTTGCATGAACAGCAGGGGGCGACACCTTTGGCTTCCAGTCTGACTCTGGCTGTATCCCAATTCAGGGTCTGCAGCCTTAAACTACGCAGCCTTAACGGTCCACAAGGGCCGCATATTCAAAGACCGCTAAGGCTGGAAGTGCGAAGCCTGTGAAATGGGACGGTCTAGCCTCCGTCGCGCTGCCCAGATTGCCTAGCAACCATGATACTAACAGCTGGAAACATTTCATACAGCATTGTTGGACAGAAATGAAGGAGAAAATCTTTTGTTCATTTGTTTGTTTGTTTCTACATGAGCTTTGATCATTCTCTGTAAGATTAAGGTCAGCTATTGAACGGCGTATATTTTAAAGTAAAGGCTTTAAAACCAAGTTAGTACAAACGTCACTAATGTTACATAACTTTACCGACATGTGGCCAACAGTAATGTTTTAATGTTCTTCGTTATTAAACATTTGCACATAAATAAGTGACATAATATTCAGTACTTACTTAAAGTTTACTCTTCGGGCGCCCCTCATCCGCCGTTTTTTTTTCGGCAAAATTATCCACACCCACCGCCGCGCTATGCATTCTGGGATATGTTGGGCCACGAAGTCTACACCGCCACATCCTTAAAATTCAGGGAAATGAAGGACGCATTTGAGGGCCGCATTTCGAGCAGCCTTCGAATTGGGACAGCCTTCGTCGCATCGCTGTGACGTAATCGGCCTTAAAATGCGGCCTTTAAGGCTGCAGACCCTGAATTGGGATACAGCCTCTATCAATCAAGAGGTCCTGGCTGATCCAGGATCTGCTCATTGGCGCTCAAAAGCTGTTAGCCAATGGCCATCAGGGGATCGCCCACTTATATAGGGCTTTTCTACTGTGAGCACTGAAAGCGACAGAAGGAAGACACACTGTGGAAGAAAGCCAGAGATTAATAATAACTAACGATTAAATGCAGAGAGGTGAAAACACATCGTGAGAGAAGAAGAAAGGCTGATGGTATTTAAGAATGAAGCATTAATTAATGGCAGGACTTCTTTGAGCAGTTTTGTAGGAGTGGGGTCTAAAAGACACGCTGATGGTTTGGAGGAAGTAACTACTGAAGTTAACTCAGAAAGATCAATTGGGGAAAAAGACTAAATGAATATCAGTGGTACTAAAAGTTGCTGTAGATAATGTTACATCTGTGAGATGATTATGAGTAATTTTTTCTCTAATGGTTAAAATCTTATTTGTGAAGAAATTATTGAAGTCATTACTAGTTAATGGGAATGGTTGGGAGGGAATGGTTGGGTCAACGGTGCTCTGACTTTTGTCAGCCTGGCTACAGTGCTGAAGAGAAACCTAGGGTTGTTCTTATTTTCTTCAATCAATGATGATGTCACAGTCCTGGGTCGGTGACCCAGGGTTTTATGTTATCATTAATCCTCGATTTCATTATGATTTGTCACTAGTAGTCTCTTGATTTTTGTTTCTTGATTTCTAGTTCCCTAAGTTCTTTAGTATCTCCTGATTTCTAGTCTTTAGGTTTTGGTTATGTGCCTTCCCTGTGTTCTGTGTTTTCTCTACTCTGTGCCTTTTTCGTGTCCCACAGTTCATGTCTCTATGTCTCAGTGTCAAGTCCGCGTCTTTGTGACCGTCTCTTGCTTTCTCTTTATTTTGATAGTCTCGGTCCTGTGTGCAGTGTGTCTGGTTTTGCTTGTCCCAGCTGTGTTACCTCCTGTTCCCCATCCTTTCGTTGTCCTGCTTGTGTATTTAAGCCCCGTGTTTCTCTCTGTTAGTTGTTGCGTCGTACCCTCACCATGCTGTGTTTTCCTTCTGTCCTTCTGGTAATGTTCTGGTTCTCTGTTTCCCGGTTTTGTTTTCTAGTTTCCCAGTTTTCTAGTTTGAGCTTCGTGTTTTGCGTTTATCTCCAGGAATAAAGCTGCTGCTCTTAGTTAATCATCCTGTCTCTGAGTCCTGCGTTTGGGTCCTACATCCTTGCCTGCCACAGCACACATCATGACAGATGAATAGTAAGATGTTCTAGCTTTACGGTGGGCATTTTTATAAAGCAGCAAACTATTTCTCCAGGCTAAATGATTATCTTCTAAATTTGTGATACGCCATTTCCTCTCCAGCTTATAAGTTATCTGCTTTAAGCTACCTGTTTGAGAGCAGGGAGTCGAGTACTTCTGATTTGAGGCTCTCTTTTTCACAGGCACTACAGTATCCAGAGTCATAATGAACTAAAAACAAAAGCTCATCTTAAAGTAAAGACAGGAAACAGCATATCTGGTCATTATAAAAGGAGAAATAACCTTCAGATCAACAAATGGCGTTCAGCAAGCCGCTCGTGTCCTGTTCTAGTTTTAATATTACCATCCATCTAAGGAATAAAATCTGTCTGATACTGATCAGCCACACACACACACACCTGCTGGAAGCCTGCTGCCATTGGCTACACTCAGCGGTGGGTGTGGTATCGATCACAAACACCAAGAGCAATTATACGAGTTCACGCTGAGCCTGGAGCTCATCACTATTCACCCCAAAACACACACACACCCTTTGATTAATGCTAATTTGCGTGTGGACGCGGAACGCCTTAATCCTCTTCTGTAATTGGTCTTTCAGGATGTCTGAGGGGAAATTGGAGGGGCGTGTCCGTGGCCCTTTGTTACACCAATGTCACCGTGGTTACCGTGGCTGGGTGTGAATGGATGACCGGGAACAGAGAGAGAAACTTTAATTGTGGATGGAGAAGTTTGACCACAAAAGTGGAGCTGCTGCTCACGTCGTCGTCAGGAGCTGAGAACATTGGCAGAATCCACGTGTGGAAAGATTTATGGCCTTGCAGCATCCACACAGTCAGAGACGACTTCAGGCCTGCA
Source organism: Pelmatolapia mariae (assembly GCF_036321145.2). Lineage (NCBI taxonomy): Eukaryota > Metazoa > Chordata > Actinopteri > Cichliformes > Cichlidae > Pelmatolapia > Pelmatolapia mariae. The sequence continues at coordinate 40,847,343 of NC_086246.1, read as the reverse complement.
TTCTGCTTGCGCCTCAGACTGTCACACACTAATATACACAGTAAAATAATCCTGTTTTATCTCAGTGGTCCAACAAGAGCTCAGACTGCCCCACTGACATCCTGAAACATGGACGAAAGCTTCAAGTCCAGGATCGAACCAGGAAGCCTTGCTGCTGCTTCCTCTGACAATCGGATAAACCCACAATCTGTTTCTTTCTTTTCTTGTTCAGAAACATCAGGATCAGTTCATCATCGCTTCATGTACACTCAGTTTTTTCCACAGTAAGTCTTTTAAAGACAAAAAACCAGCATGTTCGGAGTGTACATATGATACACTACAAGTTCAGATCAAGAAAATTCAGAATTCAGAATCATTTTTTAGCGAAACGCTTGGTGTGTGAAGGCCTTAAAGCAAGGGTGGGGGAACTCCTTCCTGGGCGACTCAGCTGACTTTACCCATTCCTGATAGTCTTCCCTGAGTCTTTGCAGTGCCCCCCCTCCATGATCCAACAGTCGGTAAACCCTCCTTCAGCAGCAGAATCCTGCACTGACGTTTCCTGTTCAACTTTATCAGTCGGTCTCATCTCTTTGGAGGAGTTTTGGCCCACTCTTAATCCTTCACAGCGTTGCTTCAGCTCATTGAGGATTGCAACATTCATTTATGCATGGCCTCTCAGTCAGGTTGAGATCTGGACTTTGAGCCATTGTTTCTTTTCTTTTTCTGCCATTCTTTTGGAGATTTGCTGCTGTGCTTGGGATAGTTGTCCTGTTGATGACCCGGTTTGGTCCCAGCTTTAGCTGTGGGACAGACGGCCTCACGTGTGACTCTAGAACAGGAGTGTCACACATAAGGCTTACCTGCACTGCCATTCATACTATGCAAAAGTAGTTAAGTAATAGAAGAACAATTAAATGACATAAACAGCCTTGTTTTTCTTTCTGTTTTATCTTCTTTTCATTATAGTGGCTCCACAGTTCTTGTTTTTAAAAATACAGGACACTCTGGCCAATAAGCTACCAGAACTGGTTCCGATGCAGCTTTGTTCTTTTTAGAGAGAAGGGCTACTCTTCCAAACAGCCATAGCTGTCCGCTCTGTCACGATCTTTAACCTCAAACTGAGCCCTATACAGTCTCAGAAGGAGCGCTTGGGTTTTTTACACTGTCTGAGCTCGGGTAAGTTTTTGGGGAAGTTTTGGGGAAGACTGAACACTTCTGAGTTAATCAATTGGATTTAATTAGCAGCTGATGTCTGGCTGATGTCTGGCCATTTCCATTCCTGCACAGAATCCTGTACAAATGTTGTTTTTTACACGACTGTACATGAGAGAAGTCTGCACAGGTCGAGGCTAGAACAAAAACTGTAGCAGTCACATGAACATCAGAGATCATCTGCTGACCAGAGCTTCTGGGAATTACTGGGAATATTTTGGGGTTTGTACTTGAAGGAAATCCAGGCTGCTACTTCCTGTTTGGAACTCGTTAAAAATCAATGAAAAGAAGAAAAGCTGTGAGCCACTGTTTTCCAGATTGTTTTCCTCTTTTTGTCTCCATATGGAGCATTTACCTGCATGCAGAGCTGGATGCTCTAACCTGATTGGATACTAGAGCTCAAAACTGCAGAAAGCAGAAAGCTTCTGGTAACAAAGGTTTGTAGTCTTGGAGGATCAGAGCGCTCACACCTGTTTCACCTGCATGTTTCTGCCTGAATGTTTGGGTCTGTAGTTTCCACACTTCACAGCACCGCCTGCAGCCATGACTCCACCAGCCGTGTCTTCACCTGGGGCCACTTGCCCTCATTAACGCTCTAAATTCCACCCTCGCTGCCCGGCTGGCCCACTGCAATCTGTCCATGAGACAGCTTGGAAACAAATATAGTGAACAAACAACGAGAGACGTTTCACGCTATTAAAACTGCTCTGCTTGATCATGTGACTCTCTCAATGTCACATTTGCGATAAGCGGCTGAAATCTGTGGGAAAATGATGCCGTCCACCATCTCACTGGGTTTGTCCTGAACCACAGTCAGTTTAGGCACAGCTGATCACAGCTTCATGTCCAAAACTCTAACATCTGAACTCCCACAGACCGGCAGAACCACAGAATCAGCCCTGATGTCAGATCAGCGTCATTCAATCCACTGAACAGCGCTGCAGCGAGCATGTTTAACCCATCTCTGAGTAGGAAAACAGGAACATGCACTCTCAAGAGACTCCACCCTGAACGAGGAGAAAAAGCTCTTCACCCTCAGACACACTCCAGGCTCAAACACCTCACAGTTTTGGCCAGAAGACCAAACAACAGGTGAATGTCACCTGAACCCATCCTAGCTGACGGGACAGGAACACAGGGATGCTTCGTGAGCTTGGCTCCAATCACACACCTGAGACTTAAAGTCATCGGTGAACACCAGGTTAAAACAGTCATGTCTCTATATGGTCCAGTATCAGCTACCCGGTTTTCCCACAGCAGGTCAGGCTTCAGGTCTGTGTCATCCAAACTGTCATGATACCACCAGGAACAGAAGCCTGGATAGAGAAACAGAGCGCTGAAGTGCTGCTGCTGCACGTCTGCGGCATGGACCAGGATTAATATCTGACAACATGCCATCAGTGTCAGATCCTCAGCTGCTCTGCTAAAATGAAGGATATCTGCTTCAGCTGATATCTGCTCAGTGTGCCTCTCTCAGACTTCCAGGGAACCTTTTGGACTTTCAGTCCAGTTCCTTCTAGTCCCAGTTCTCCCAGAAAGCAGGAGAGCAACGATGGTTTCATCCGATCCATGTTTTATCGTTCTAGGCTGGATGCTGTGGCAGGTGTGAGCCACAGGTGTATCTGCATTCAGGAGCTACCTGGTGTTGGTAGGAGAAGGTTCAGGCTGTTGGGGGGGGGGGTGTATCCCGGCATCGACGTGACATCACAGCGCTGGTGTTTCGCGTCTTGTAGACCAGCGGTCCCCAACCTTTGGGCCACGGACCGGTACCAGTTTATGGCTTTCAAGGTTTTTATTGTTATTTTTTAATTGTTTTTGCTGGGTCTTTTCCCGTGTATTATGAATAAATCTTCCTTTTTTTGGTACCAGTAATGGTTTTATTTGTTGTATTTATCCACGGCACCTTAAAAGCCGGTCCGTGAAAATATTGTTGGACATAAACTCTGTGTGTGTGTGTGTGTGTGTGTGTGTGTGTGAAAGAGAAAAAGAACCAGCTCTTCTATCCTTTTCTATCCTGATTTCAGACCACTTCACATCCTTTACATTTCCTGTGGTCCAAACCTTTTCTGTCGATGCTTGTTCTGGAAGCTTAGTGTAGGTGTTCGTCTGTGTTTCAGGGTGTGAGCCTCTTCCAAGTTCACAGCCCGACCTCTGGACTGTTGGCTTCTGTGTTGTGGGGGCATATCAGGTCATGGCCATGTGTGTGTTTTTGTGTGTGTGTATGTGTGTTGTGGAAAGGCGATGCCTGGTGTTGGCGGCTGGCTGAATTATTCACGCTCCTCTGCGGTCGTCTCCCTCCCTGAAACCTGAGTAGAGAAGGTGAGGCTGCTCCCACCCCTCCTCCATCCACCAGGCACCCGGGGGGGGGGACTGAGCTCAGCCGACAACAACACAACACACATCTGAGGAGGAGGAAGAGGAGGAGGAGATGAACCAAGAAGGATTTCTGAGATTAACTGAATAGCTGACTTTAGATCACAAACACTTAAAAACACGTCCTGGGCAGAGATGCTCACATGCTCATGCTGTGAAACACTGTTAGAGATGTTCGTACCACACACACACACACACACACACACACACACACACACACACACACACACACACACACACACACACACACACACACACTCTGCTGACATCAGCAGATCTGATAGGCAGCAGAAGCAGAGGTCTCGCTCTGCCTGGATTTCACAGCCTGTGGTCTGCAGAGACGAGGGCTTCACGGACGGATTACTGAGCGTGCTCAGAGGGGTGAGGATGTAAGTTTATCCAACAGTACAAAGTTAAAACAAAGAGATAACAGAGCCGGTTAAAGGGGAATGCAAATGTGCACAAAATGTGAGAAAATTTTGAAAGCAGCTCAGTTCAGTTCAATTTTATTCATACAGCGCCCCAAATCAAAACAACAGTAACTGCAAGGTAGTTTATATTGTAAGGAAAGACCCTACAATAATACAGAGAGACCCCAACAATCAAACAACTCCCTATGAGCAAGGACTTGGTGATGGTGGGAAGGAAAAACTCCCTTTTAACAGAAAGAACTTCTGGCAGAGCCAGGTTCAGGGAGGGGTGGCCATCTGCTGCGACTGGTTGGGGTGAGGGGAGGAAGACATGTTTTTAAAAAAGTAAAAGAAGCATGCTGTCTGTCACAGCACCAAAACTGAAAAACAAGAACTCACGCAGCTCAGCAGCAAATGTTAAAGCAGTGCGTCTGTTAGTTATTATTCCCACTCTGTCGTCAATCTTTGTAGAGTCTTGTGACCGATGTTGTTGTTAGTATTTATGAACTGGTGTCCTGGTGTTTCAGCAGAGCTGAAAACAATATTTATGTCAGGACTTTTTACTATCCTGGGTCCTGACTCTTCATTGGGGTCAGTGTTTTTTGGGGATGCCAACATTTGTAAGTTTGTTCACATTTGGTTTGCCTCATTTAACACTCATCATTTACATTCAACATTGTCATCCATTCACATTGACATGACTGATTTTCCTGACTTCATACACCAGCCTGTTATTAGTTTTTTGCTATTTAATACCTGCTGCAAGTGCTGTATGAAGACTAGAGAGGAGATTATTTAGGGGGAGCTGATATTAGATAAAAGGGAGACTTCACATCTGCGGTCATATCCATATCCATATGAAAATCTGTTGTGAGCCGTGTAACCAAAAAGAATGGCCGAACTTGGAACATTTGTTGTTCCTCCATCAGAGGAGTCATTGGAAAAGTGCATGAAGGAACAGCTGTTGAGACTTGCTGAGCATTATCCTTTTCCTGTTACAGATAAACGCCTCAAAGAACCAATCAAAGTCTCTGAAATTAAAGTTATTGGAGATGGGTCTTATTAAGGTTGACCAGGAAGGGTTTTCTTCTGTGTTAAATCCAATTCCAGAGGAATCGCTTCCCTCAGTTCGTGTGACGCCGGCTGAGTTTCTGGTCTTACTTTTGAGCAGCAAAAAGAGCTTCTTTTAATTCAGTTGGAATTTGGAAAAAATAAACATAAATGAAGTTAAAAAGCAAATCAAAGTGGAAATGATTTGTAGGCAAACAGAAAAAAAGGCTGGACATTTCTCATTTGTCCTTGGACAAACAGTTGGATGATGATGGGACATTGTGCGGTGTGCATCCTTTTGACATTAATAATTTGCGTTTAGTCTCTCAATTTAACGAAAAGGGCCCAGATTCATTTTTTGTTTTCCTTGATTGTGTTTCCAATGCTAGAGGCTGGTCAGATGCAGAGTGTGCGCTGTTGCTTAAAGGTAAGGCACGGGAGGCGTCTTTGAACTCTATTGATTGCTGTGATTACGCCAAAATTAAGTTCGCTGTGTTTAAAGCTTATGAGCTCGTATAAAGCAGAGGTTCAGAACATCAGAAAAGAGAAATGGACAAACATATGTTGAGATTGCCCCAATAAACGCCTTAATTTAAAATAAAAAAAATTATTTTAAATTAACTTAATAAGTTATTTTAAATGCTGGCTGGGTGCACTTGAAATTTCCACATTTGATGACTTGTGTGAGTTAAAGATTTTGGAGCAGTTTAAAAACATGCTACCGGCTGAAGTAGCAATTTAAATCACTGAGAAAAAAGACCCAACTGCTGCTGAAGCTGCTGTGCCAGCAGATGAGTTTGTGCTGCTCTATGAGAGGGATTCTTGTGATTGTGAGCTTCTTCAAGGGGAAGCTTCTGCAGGAGTACATCCAGCGTTGCCTGGATGCATGGTGGTTGCTTTATTTTGGGCAATGGTTTGGCTGGTAGTGGGGTTTGGGCTGATGTTCCTCCTGTACCAATTGTGACATCTTTTCCAAAGCAATCTGTCATGACGGTGTTGGTGAGTTCCCAGAGGATTTTTCTGCTTGTGTGGTTACACGTGCCATGCCACGTGCCTGATCAGAAGTGTGACTCGGAGTTGCAGGTTCCATCTTTAAATAAGTTTTCTCTGACAGTTTCACAGAATGTGCTGTTGCATGAGCAGCAGAATGATCAGTCTGAAAGATCTATTCAATCGAGTGTTGCTTGAAGCTGAAATACACAGTGAAGTTTGTGGTTATATGTTGCATAATGGTCTGCTGTTTCGAAGGTGCTTCATTCTGGTTGATGACGTCATGGGAAATACCATTTGTCAGTTTTCAGTTCAGTGTTTGGTATTCCTAAAACAATACAGAGTGACCAAGGTTCAAATTTTTCATCCTACGTGTTTGGAGAAGTTTTAGAAACTCTGCACATAAACCGTAATCTATGCATACCTATTGCTTGGTAGAGACTGGAAAGAGGGTCTGTCGTGGCTGTTTCTGGCTGCAAGAGATACAGACCAGGAAACCACAGGCTTCAGCCCCAGTGAGCTTGTGTTTGGACATAGTGTGCGTGGACTCTTGGCTGTATTAAAGGATAACTGGGTTGATTCAGAGCCACCTAAAACCTTGGTTGACTTTGCAAAGACTAGAATAAAGGACACAAAACATTGTGAGTTTAGTTTTAAGGGACCATGTTTAGGCGCTGTTGCCAATTGTGCGATCTCTGTTTCAGGCCCGATATACAGGTCCTCATATGGTTAAAGAGAAACTTTCTGATCTTCAAACCCAAAACAGAAAAAGTCAGTTAAGCTCTGTCATGTAAACATACTCAAACCGTATTATGCAAGTGACCAAAATTCTAGTCAGTGTTAAGGACTAGTTTTGTCTGTTTCTTCGATGAAATACCAGAACCCGATGACAGTTTGCTCTATGGTTCAAAAATTCAGAGTCTCTTGTAACTTGGATAAGTTGCTGTCTCATTTTCCAGAAGATGAATGCAGTGAGTTGTCAGAACTGATTTTGAAGTATCTGTTTGTTTGGTGATGTTTCATCTTGCTGGATGAACATAAGCATGAGCTTGATGTTGGAGATGTAGGCTACAGCCAATCAAGCAGCGGTTCGATCGCATGGCACCACCAGACAAACTGAAACATTTGACTGCTGAAGCTTCTTTTATGCTCCAAAATAACATTGCGTCTCCTTCTTCCTCTAGCTGGGCTTCCCCATGTATCCTGTTGCCAAAGCCAGAGAAAACATCAAGATTTTGTATGGATTTTAGAAAAGTCAATTCTGTATCAAAACCGGACTCTTTACCATTGACACGGATGGATGACTGTATTGGCCAGGTTGGATCGGCCAAGTTTGTAAGCAAATTTGATCTGATTAAAGGTTATTTACAGGTGCCATTGTCAGAACAAGCACAGGAAATATCAGCTTTCGTTACCCCTTCTGCTCTTTATAAAGTTTTACGGCTTGGCTTAAGAAACACTCCAACTCCAGTTAATGAATAAAGCTGTGGCCAGCTTAGAGGGCTGTTCAGGTTTTTTTGGGGATGATTTGGTAATATACAGTGACATGTGGTATGCTCATCTTCATCGCATCTGAGCATTGTTTCATCGACTGGCTAATGCCAATCTTACACTTACTACACTCACAAATTTAGAAGATCATCATTTAGCCTGGAGAAATAGTTTGTTGCTTTATAAGAAAGCCCTCCGTAAAGCTAGAACATCTTACTATTCGTCACTGATTATAGAAAATAAGAACAACCCTAGGTTTCTCTTCAGCACTGCAGCCAGGCTGACAAAAAGTCAGAGCACTGTTGAGCCAACTATTCCTTTAACATTAACTAGTAATGAATTCTTGAACTTTTTCGCAAATAAAAATGTTAATCATTAGAGAAAAAATTACCCATAACCATCTCACAGATGTAATATTATCTACAGCTACCTTTAGTACCACTGATATTCATTTACTCTTTTTCTCCAATTGATCTTTCTGAGTTAACTTCAATAATTACTTTCTCCAAACCATGAACGTGTCTTTTAGACCCCATTCCTATAAAACTGCTCAAAGAAGTCGTGCCATTAATTAATGCTTCAATCTTAAATATCATCAACCTTTCTCTAATAATCGGCTATGTACCACAGGCCTTCAAGCTGGCAGTAAAACCTTTACTTAAAAAGCCATCTCTAGACCCAGCTGTCTTAGCTGATTATAGGCCAATCTCCAACCTTCCTTTCATATCAAAAATCCTTGAAAGAGTAGTTGTCAAACAGCTAACAGATCATCTGTCAGAGGAATGGCTTATTTGAAGAGTTTCAGTCAGGTTTCAGAGCTCATCACAGCACAGAAACAGCTTTAGTGAAGGTTACAAATGATCTTCTTATGGCCTCTGACAGTGGACTCATCTCTGTGCTTGTCCTGCTAGACCTCAGCTCAGCGTTCGATACTGTTGACCATAATATTCTATTAGAGCGATTAGAACATGCTGTAGGTATTACAGGTACTGCACTGCAGTGGTTTGTATCATATCTATCTAATAGACTCCAATTTGTTGGAATGGAGAGTCCTCTTCACACACTGAGGTTAATTATGGAGTTCCACAGGGTTCAGTGCTAGGACCAATTCTGTTTACATTATACATGCTTCCCTTAGGCAGTATCATTAGAAGACATAGCATACATTTTCACTGCTATGCAGATGACACCCAGCTCTATCGATCCGTGAAGCCAGGTAACACACACCAATTAGTTAAACTGCAGCAATGTCTTAAAGACATAAAGACCTGGATGGCCGCTAACTTTCTGCTCCTTAATTCAGATAAAACTGAGGTTATTGTACTCGGCCCTGAAAATCTTAGAAATATGGTATCTAACCAGATTCTTACTCTGGATGGCATTACCTTGGCCTCCAGTAATGCTGTGAGGAACCTTGGAGTAATTTTTGACCAGGATATATCCTTCAATGCACATATTAAACAAATATGTAGGACTGCTTTCTTCCATTTGCTCAACATCTCTATTATTAGAAATATCCTGTCTCAGAGTGACGCTGAAAAACTAGTTCATGCATTTATTACCTCTAGGCTGGACTACTGTAATTAATTATTATCAGGATGTCCTAAAAACTCCCTGAAAAGCCTTCGGTTAATCCAAAATGCTGCAGCAAGAGTACTGACAGGGACTAGAAAGGGAGAGCATATTTCTCCTGCATTGGCTTCCCTTCATTGGCTTCCTGTTAAATCCAGAATTGAATTCAAAATCCTGCTCCTCACATACAAGGTCTTAAATAATCAGGCCCCATCTTATCTTAATGATCTTATAGTACCATATCACCACAGCACTTCGCTCTCGCACTGCAGGCTTACTTGTTGCTCTTAGAGTATTTAAAAGTAGAATGGGAGGGAGAGCCTTCAGTTTTCAGGCCCCTCTTCTGTGGAACCAGCTTCCAGCTTGGATTTGGGAGACAGACACTATCTCTGCTTTTAAGATTAGGCTTAAAACTTTCCTTTTTGCTAAAGCATATAGTTAGGGCTGGATCAGGTGACCCTGAATCCTCCCTTAGTTATGCTGCAATAGGCATAGGCTACTGGGGGACTCCCATGATGCATTGAGTTTTTCCTTTTCAGTCACCTTTTTAACTCAATCTCTGTCTCTCTTCCACAGCATGTCTTTTATCCTGTCTTCCTTCTCTCACCCCAACCGGTTGCAGCAGATGGCCGCCCCTCCCTGAGCCTGGTTCTGCCGGAGGTTTCTTCCTGTTAAAGGGACTTTTTCCTTCCCACTGTCCCCAAAGTACTTGCTGATAGGGGGTCATTTGATTGTTGGGTCTTTCTCTTCTCTTGTTTGAGCCATTGCAGGAACAGATCCAATGGTTTCACCTTTATATTGGCCAGAGTTTCAGGAGCATGCATGATAGCTTGTGTGATATGTTCTTATTTTTTCCAGTGTCTTCAGATAAATGCACAAAGAGGAGCAACAGCTTGTCTATAAAAGAAACAGCCCCATAGGAAACTATGGAGATGTTTAACATTACTCTATGAGTTCTTTGAAAGTGAGTTGTTTCCCCATGCTACATCACTACTCTAGAACCTGGGATTCCTCCATCTCCAAAATTCCACTCTCATCTCTGTATACACACATAACAAACCCATCCCAGATCAGCCCCCAATTTATTACAACATGAAAGAAAAAGTGAGCACAGCATTTTATCAGCTAAATGGATTAAAAATTATTGTTCAAAGGTGTAGGATGTGCATGTGCATGCACTGCAAAAATTACCCATCTTAAAATAAGTTAAAAATAATAGATTATAGTCTAAATCTTCTTAAATTTAGTGAAATAATCTGCCAGTGCAGTAAGAGAATTACACTTGATAAGAACCCTATTCACAAACTCATTAGTGTAGAGATGTGTGTGACTGTTTTAAAGTGCAGAAAACAATATTCAAGTGTTTTCTACACTGTTGTTGTAACCCAGAATTTTTTTAGATCAGGTCGGGTTTTTGACATTTCTGATGTAATCTACCTGAATTCTTTCCATCGTCTACTTCAGTTTGTCGTTCTTTCAGCTGTGGTTATATCAAGTATGTATGCAATAAGTTTTAATTGATTGCACACAAGAAGCTTTGAGTTTGCATTAACTCGGTGAGGTCTAAATCATCACTGGTGACGACCCGAATCCTAACCCAAGAACAAAATCAAAAAAATTCTGAAAATTCTTGATGGGAGTTAAATTCTTTATTTCATGTCCTCTGACTGACAAGAAAACAGAAAAAATCATGGTGATAAGGTCAGGGTTGGGATCATCACGGTCAGTGACTCAGACTTCACAGAGTTAATGGTGTGAGCAGATTCACACAAAACAGACTTCCAGCAGTGAAAAGCAGACTAAAATGACTGACTTGTGAAACAGAAATAAAGTTTCAGATACTGCGGCTGAGGTCACTGTCAGAGGTCAAACCTGGAGGTTTGGTTCAGCTAGCACATAAATATTGTGCAGCACTCGTTGTCCTGGGAAGGAAAGAAAGCAGCACAGAGAGAAGAAGAAACCGAGGAGGTCGATAGAGCTTTAGCGTCTTTATTTTTTGTCGTTGTTGCATAGGAAATGCACATCTTGCTTCCAGTAAATTGAGTCTTTGTTGGACATGGAGTCACTAATGGGGCTGGGAGGGATGGACCTAAAGTTCACCATTTCAACAGAAACGAGAGAAACCGAAGGACAGACGGAGAAGTCAGTGCAAACTTCAGAACACAGAGGATGGACAGCTAATGGAGACTACACAAACTAAGGTTTGGTGACACCGGGTGGTGGACCGGCGCGGCAGCAGCAGAAAACGCCGCCCTGTTCCATAAAAGAGTTGTAGAGGCACAAGGTTTCAGTCAGTTCTGGGTGTGAACGAAGGTGGAGTTGATGGCTGAATGGTTAAACACAGGGTGGCGGTGTGGATGAAGATGGCGTCTGTTTTCCATGGTGATTTGGGCAGTGAGAGTGGGATGATGGGATACGGTTATGTGACTCAGACTGCCCCGGGTTGCGGCCCGCCTGCCCAGCAACGCTCAGGGTAAAGATAAAGCTCTCCTTCCTCGAGATTGTCGTGGGTTAGTGACTGTTAGCTTCACCTCCAGCGGACAGGACAAAAGGCAACGACAGAGGCTTCTGAAAGCTGATTGAGCGGATCAATACGTTTGATGACTGCCTCAAACACCAAAATGAGTGAACTAAAAAAATAATCAAAAAATGAATCCCCGGCTTGATTTGAACAAAAATGTAAATACGGGGCAAAAACTCCTACTGCTGGATTCTATTCTATTTTATTCCATTCTATCCAGCATGGAGTTAATCTCAATCTCAGCAGATCAGCTGATTTCAGAGCCTGTCCACATCAGCTGATTCTCGTCTACACATTTAACTGGGAACAGGTTTTACTGTTTAAGCTGCTTCTGCCTCTACAAGCCACTTTGCAACCAACCCCACCTGATAATGCCCGTCTTTCTGACTTACAGTTTAGAATTTTTCACTATTTTATATTTCTTTCTTTCTTTTTGTTTCAGTTTCAAATTTGTTTTTATTGTTTAAACATGTTTTTAGTTTTTATATATTTAAGTGTTTTTAATTAATACATAAAAATAATACAATCAGTTTAACCGCCTCAGGTTATTACATTGGTATTACATACGATAATGACACCTCTCAAGCCTCATGGGATGTTTTGCTTGTTAAACTGAAAAATCTTCACTTCGTGCACGTGGATCAGGAGACATTGGAGCGCTCTGATGAAAAATCACGTTGGTGTAAGTTTGTGTCGTTTTGTAGTTCTGTTTGAGTCGGTGAGATTAAATATTTATTTATTTGATTTTGGTGAATTTTGTCTTCATATTTTATGCCCAAAAAAAAATCCCAAAAAATATTCAAACTTATTATCATCATCATCAGCTGCAGCAGCAGCGTGTCTCTCTGCTGAGGTCATGACCCGTAACCTGATCATGAGCAGTTTCATGCAGTGACTACTTTCTTTTCCCTGTCTACATCCACCAACCGTATTGACCTGCACCGGGAACCATGCATTGCCGCGTGACGAAGTTCGTGGTCCTGACAGGACGTTAATGTTGTTTGCTGTTGTGAGTCTTTCTGTGCATCACATTCCTCAGGACAGAAGTGCTGAGAGCACAGCGACTGCTCTGGAAGTCGTCTTCATCGTCTCTCCTCTTCTGCTGTGCAGAATAATATCACTGTTCCCTTTGGGCCAGAAATTCAAACCACAACCAGCAGCTGAACTCTGGAGGCTCATCAGCCAACGCTGTGGCTGATGATGTCATTGGCCCAGAATGTATTGCGCATGCAATGTAATAGCAAGTTTGCAGTTATTTCATTTGTTACTACATGTTTAAATGGATATTTAGAGCAGATTATGAAGAATTTTATTTTGTTTTTATTTTTATTTTTACAGGAAATGCTGCTTTGATTGTGACTTTAATCTTTAGATTGTACTGTCTGCAGTTCTCAGACAGTTGGGTTGGCTCTTTATTATTATCCTTCATTAATGACATGAAAACAGTTTAGATCATCTGTCACAGGAAAAGGAAACGGTGAAGAACACAAACGGAGCAGTTAAATGACCCTGTGCCCCAGTATGTCGAGGCTGTTTGAGGGTTAAGCTGTGCAGAGCTGTGCACTGAGGAGCTCTCAGAAAGAAAGACGTGAATAAAGAGTTTAAAACAGGAGAGCATGTTTTAGAAAACCGGCTGCAGTGAAGCAGGCGGGAGGCGAATCGAGCGGCGGCGTCCTCTAACAAAAGCGTGTGGTCATCAAGAAAGTTTCCTGCCTGAAAGAGACGCACGAGTCGAAGGAGCTGTTCGGTTTCAAAGAGCTGAGCGGCATCGACAGACGCAGGAGCCACTGGAGGTGAGCTAGACGAGCCGATCGACCCCAGCTGGCCTGGGAGAGGAGGAGGAGAAGGCAGGAGAGGAGGAGGGGGGTGTCCCAGGTGCAGCTACCACCTCCTCCGTCTAAACCCTTCTCATCCTGGAGGAGCAGCGGCTCGTTTGAAGCCCCGCCGAGGGAGACGCAGCAGAGGCAGGAGGAGGAAGGAGGGGGTTCGGTCCTGGAGAATGCTGAGCGCTGCAGAAAAAGGCCGAGGCCATCGATTCGGTCTCCTGCAGGAAACTGCCTGAGGAGGAGGAGGGGGATTCACCCAGAGCCACATACAGATTTCTGCTGGTCAATGGATGCACAGGGGGAGGGGAGGAGGTGGGGAGGCCAGGCCAGCCGGGCATTTGCTGATGTAAAAAGTTCACTGGAGATTGTCGGATTGAAACCCGGTGAGGCTGAGGCTGCCGGCGCCGGCCCGGGGCAGTCATCATGGTGGCACGCCCATTAGAAAGAGGTGGATGAGAGAGGATGAGGAGGATGAAGGAGAGGAGGTGAGTCAGTTTGAGGCGTACAGGGAGAGGTCAGAAACAGAAGAGTTGTCTTTTTTTTCTCATTTGTCGTCTTCGTCACAGCTTACTAGGCGATTATGGAAGAGCATGCAGTTATATCTCATGGTTATTGTACATCAGCTATAATCAGAGGGGCCTGACAGACAGCAAAGGCTACTGGTGTTCAGAAATGTCAACAGTTACAAACAATTATTGGATCAGTATTCAGAAGAGCATTATAATACAGGAGTTCACAGGCACTACATTTGATCTTTTTTGATATATCGTGTAATATGCTGGTTGGTTTCTCTTTTCTTTTCACATGTTTAACTCGCTGGGATCTGGAAATGGAAGGACCGACCGTAGAAGAAGAAGAAGAAGGCGGCAGAGGCTGAAGATTTTAGATCAAACCAGTCCACGTGGGCGAGCAGGCGGGCGCACGCACATGGGCTGCCGTGCCACACCGTGCCACGTGCACGTGTGGGTGTCTGTTTTTAGTCAGTGCATAGTTCTCATGCAGATTAGACTGCTATGCTGTGATACGCTGTCAGGAAGCATGATGGCGAGTTCAAATTGTCCCATTCTGCAGCTTAGCTCAGCTTCACTGGCTCCATTTAACACTTAGCACCTTGTAATGTTTGCAGGATAAATAAATATCTTTGCAAAGGAACAGTGACACCGTGATTCATTACAGCCGAGCGCCGGAGAGCAGCTCCAGTGCTACCTGCCTCGCGTCCAACGACTTTCCTTCATCTCTCTAAACTGAAGCCATTTGTACTGATTTCCTGGCTGGCGCTCCGGCACAGCGACGTGCTGAAAGATGTCTTCCTCCTGCTCCGTGGGAAACGTTTGGACTCGGTTTAGAGTGAAGCGCGGGGGCGGATCCCACCAGAGCGCTCTGCCTTCACCCTCGGGTGGACAAAAAACACCCGGCTCTACCAACTCCCCTTCGGATTGTTTCCGACCCACAGACTCGCACGGCGCCCGGTCTGATGTGTTTCTCGGGTGGCGGGGGTGGGTGTGTGAGGTGGGAGGGGTTAATCGCTGCCCAGGAGAATTTGGACAAACGTGAAGACAACAAAGGCATTAGCGTAAAAAGCGCGGCCTTCATTCAACCCTGTTTCCTGATGGAGCGGCACGGTTCCTCCGACCAGAGGATCTACGGTTAGCAGCGAGGAGGAGGAGACACGGGCGGCGGCTCTCCTCTGGAGTTTTTCAGTCTGTGACTCCAGCTCTCTGTCTGGTAGCTTTGGATGATTGTGTGGGGGTGAGTGGAGTGGAGGAGGCTGCAGGCGGGTGAGGAGTTTCAAACAAACGCCCCTGCTGGTGGTTCAGCCGGTTGGACACAGCGTGGGGGTGGGGTTTATGTGTCTTTTAATGTAAAGGAGGTGTGGTGGGTGAGAGAGCCGGGTCTCTCCAACGAGTTCCAGCGTGACCACTGCTGCTCCGCTGATTGAGTCTGTCCTGAACTCAAAACACACCGACGCTGAGCACACGAGCGGCGGGCCGGACGTGTAGTCACCGCGGCAGAACCATGCGGGTTTTGGCTCGCTATGCGTTTGCTGTGACATTGCGCAGCTCAGACTCGTAGACGAAACGACAGGAACCTCTGGAGACCGGCGAGATGCTGCAGTTAGAATCTGAGTCACAAACGAGTGGCAGGCCAGTCCCGCCGCTTTCACTAAAACGGTAAAACCACTCGGGGCAGCTGTCAGCGTCCTCTCCGAAGACGAAACTGTAAAGGTGACGGAACTACCTGATTGGTCGAGTCAGTTGGTTTACATTAGAGAAAAAATTCGATACAGGTGGACTCGTGTAAAAATCCTAAACTTCTAAACTTTAACCGTTTCTGCCGATCACGTTCCTTCAATCACCCGACTGAACTTTAGACGTGTTGTGTTAGCAGCAGGATAACGACACATTGACTGACTGACGTTAACGTGCGATTTTTTTCCTGCTTCCTGTCACAGATGGCGGCGCTGCCAGCAAGGGGCTGGCAATGACAATACCGTTGCTGCCACCGCGGCCATCGTGAAGCTTTGACCCTTGTAAGCAATCAGAGGCCACAGCGCCAGCTGCAGCTTCGCTGGCGTTCTCGCTGGCGTTCTCGCCTCTCAATGTTTACTCTAAACATTGCGAGCGGGACCTCAGAGCACGCTGGAAGCCGGCCTTCGCCGCTCGCCGGCTGATACCTGCTGACTGTATGTGAGGAGCAGCGGCAGATGTGCGGATGGACGGAGATCAAAGCGGACCTCCAGGCTCGAGGAGGAGGGCTGGGTGAGGAGGAGGAGGTGATCTTGTGGGCCAGTGAAGAAAGAAACAGATGGAAAAGAAAAAGAATCATGTTGCATAATCAAGCTGTTTATTTTCCCGCATGGAATGGTGAACACAAAAAAAGATGCCGAGATGCATTTATAGTAGGGGCATCCTTTGGCTGGCTATGTCATTGTCTCCTGCCTAAAACGAAAATGTTAAAAATGCATAAAAAACTCGCTTTTCTTACCAATTTTCCTCAGAATTACTGGATTTAGCTTCATCGACACTGATGCAACAAAGAACCTTCAAAAACATACAGCATACTGTAACATCCATTTACAAAGGTCTGATCACCACAGCGCCCAAACGTGTAAGTGCAGGAATATGCTAAACCATCAACAGAGGAAATGTCCTTAAATACACAGAAAAAGGAAAACAAATAAAGGAAAAACTAAGAAATCAAATCAGGAAACAGGAAAGTTTTCAACTCAAGTCCAGTTCCCAGAAAACAAACCAACCCAGTTCTAGTAATGTGGCCTCGATACAAACGATCAGAAAATTCACAACACTACTTTTTCCTCATTTAATCAATGTTACAAAAGTCCTGCATTAGAAAATAGGGCAGCTTTAAAATCAGTGTAATTAATAAAACTATACAACATACAAACAAGTCTTGCAGTCAGCTGCTGCTCTGCCCACCGCCCGTCTCTTCGCCGCTGAACTAAATGACACAACACGAGAACAAAACACGCTGCCCAAACTATTGCTTTATATCATCTTGTCTTTAAAAACGGTGCAATTGTGTTGTTATCTTACATGCAGCCGTACGTCGCTGATTAGATGCTAGGCTGCTTTTTTAGTTTTTCTGACACTTTCAAAAAAAATGTCCGTGCAATTTTTATTCCCTTCACTCGCTTTAAGCCCTGGAAGCTGTTTTTTTTTTTTTTTTTTAAATTTCATACTTTTCACTATTTATTTCATATTTAGTGCAGATAATTAATGCCCAACACATGGCTAAAGGGTAGGCAAGAACAGAGACAGAACAAACACGAGGAAGAAACACGGCACCCGCAAGAGAAACCACTCGACCGTCACAGCCGCGGGCGCCGTCACAGCAGGCGGGCAGTGGCGTCGGAAACGTTTCCGAACGATGGACGAGAAGTTGGACTTGTCGGAGGCAACTAAAGGAATCAAATAAAAAGGATTTGGGAAAGAGAGACCCGGATGTCAGACTGTGGTTGTCTGGAAGAAGGAAGGAAGGAAGGAAGGAAGGAAGGAAGGAAGGAAGGAAGAAACGGAGGAAATCACCCTGAGCGGCGCCGCGGGGCTTCACCATTTTCAGGGACTGACCATGGAACATGACAGAAGTCACATGCACGTTAACTTTGGTTGAAAGAAAAAAACAAACACAAAACAGACGAAACAGAAGACTACCTAAGTCTGAGTGCAAGCAGGTATTGCATATTTTATGTCCTTGTTATTCAAATGTGGAAACAAAAGTAGAAGAACTGACGGACTGAAAATGGAAACAGGAAGACGTGAAAGAAACGTTTTTTTGCTGTTCAGAGATCGCAGCAACAGACGCAAGTCATCGCAGGAGAGAGCTCTGCCCCTTCAACACGAGCGTGAAGGTCAGTGAAATGAGCACACCTGCAGTGACAGCCTACTCACACCTGGCGTAGCAGGCTCTCAGAGAATCATGTGACCATCTAAACACCTGTAACAAGCTGGTCTGGAACGCATCAGACCAAAAGTGTCCTAACCAGGCTTTAAAATAGGGCCGGTGTCCTGCAGGTTTTAGATGTCTACTTGATCCAACACAGCTGATTTAAATGGCTAAATTACCACCAGAGGCCTGGTAATGAACTTATCATTTGATTCAGGTGTGGTGACCCAGGGTGATATCTAAAGCCTGTAGGTGTGTTAATTCTTTCACATTTTGTTTTGCTCATGGCGAACAAATATGCTGCTCTGTTAACATTTATCATTAAAGCTGCTCGACTTTTTCTGCAGGTTATCTGGGGCCGGGTCCAGACTTCCCTTGCCTCTGCCACCTCCAAGGACAGCGGCGGTGCTGGTTCCCAGGACAGCCGAGATATGTAATCCCTGCGGTGAGACGTGCCTGACACCCCGGCTGCCTCCTTTTGATGTGGAGGAGCAGGAGGAGTGAACTCCTCACCCTACTTCTAAAGGAGACGCTTCCTCCATTCTAGAAACAGGGAGTCTCAGGTTGTCACCTTGGAGGAGGTCCTGAGAGAAATACCAGGACTCCACATTAACTTTTAGGATGGAGGAAGCCTCTCAGTGAGGTGAGGAACCTTAAGAAGAAGTCCAGCTGCCTTCAGGTAAAGTGCGTAAGACCACCAAGACCTGGATGACGTTTTGCTCATTAGGTGATGTGGTCAGCTCACTTACTGAAAAGTCTGCCATCATGAAACTGTTGGCTGAACACTTTCAGCTGTAAAACTAAGACCAAACTGCTAAAGCAGAGACCCTGAACTTTGACCTCCGCACTTCCTGAAACCTACTTTTAGCTGCAGGACTGTCGGCTCAATCCGTGCTGCTCACTTTCTTTTGTTCAAACCAGACATCATCACGTCACATGACCTCGGACTGGGTGCTCATTCCACCAAACTTCAGCGTGCTTTTAGCTGTTAGCACGTGGAGCTGATAGTAGCTGGTGTAGATTTCATCTGCTCGGGTCTGCAGGTGTTGGAGGGCGGGGCAGAACGCCACGCAGGCCCGAGAGCTCGTAATACAAAGGGTTCCTCCTCAGCTTCAATGCCTTCTACGACATCTCGGGTATGGAGGAAAAGTAGGAAAACTAAAGGAAAGAAACAACCAATCACGACTCTCCACGGCAGATCTCGTGGAACCTCTCAGGACTGAATTGAAGCTCAAGGCACATCGATGAGGAACACGTGTTTCCGTGCAATCTGAGATCAAACGGAAGAATGAACGTCTCGGAACCGAAGCAGAACTGATCTGTTGTTGCAGGAAAAGGAAGGAAGGAGAAATAAAAAGGATGGAGAGATGACGAGAAGCGAAGAGAGCTGGTTGTTTGTGAAGGACAGCGAGAGGAAACTAATAGACGGCTGCTGGCAAGTGCCGGATGTTGGGTTTACAATATAGTGTCTTTTCTCACTAACTACATCATCTATGGAAAAATCTGTCACTAACACTAGAACATGCAGATTTTTTTTGTTCTTTTTTAAATAACTTTTTCACTTAAATTCACTTTTGTTCAACGCTGGATGGTTGTAAGTGTGTGTGTGTGTGTGTGTGTGTGTATATATTTATATATATAGTATAGGAAAGGAAAAACAAAACTGAAGATCAATAAAATGCTGAGTTGCACGTGAAGCGCTGTCGGCCGTCTGTTTGTGGACGAAAGCTTCCAGAGAGTTACCCTCTGCTCTACCTCTTCATAGTTAAACCAAAACCCCTGATTACAAACTCACAGCCTATTGGCCAACTGCAGGAATAAGTGCTTTTGGCTGGGCATGACCTCTAGGAGACCCAGCCAATCGCAGGGCAGGCCCTTACTGGGCGGCACCCGTTAAAAGATTAAACCACGCGATTATTTTCAGCTTAGACTCACATGGTACTTTTTCTCCTGATTTCATTAAATTCGGATCGAAAGTAAAACGATGTGCTCATTAAAATAAGTTAACCGCTTGGCGTTTTTTTTCCTCTTCAAACAAAATGAAGAGCAGACTTCAGCTGCTTTAAAAGACTGATTGTTTAAAATGATATTTGTTAAAGGGATTCTCATTCTACCATCTAACAGCTTCACACGATGAACAAACGACAAAGAAGAAACGATAAAAGTGAATACAGCTCGCCTTATTTCTCACCCGGCTGTGGTTTCGACTTCAGCGCTGTGTGGTTGTCTTTTTTACCCCGCTATTTTAGAGTCCCAGAGGTGTGAGCGGACTAGGAAGAAAAATATATATTTATATATACTTTTCATCAACTGTTTTCAACGAGCTATCTTACAAAGATATTTAACTATCCAACAGCTAGCCAACAAAATTGCACTTTCCTCATGATCAATATTTCACTGGTAAAGTTTGAGTTGCTCTTCTCTCTCCTATCTGCCTGCCTCGATTCGGACACCATAGTTTTCGGCCCACTCTTTGCATGCTGTAGCTTCACCCCCATGGGTGGATGGCGGAGGACGAGGAGGCTGAAATGGTGGCGAAAAGAGAAAAATCAATGAGTCGTGAAGCCAAAAAGCATCCAAGAGGAAAAACTCGGATCCACCAGCATCTGGTCGCAACACTTCACATAGAGAACCCTAAACCCCAAAACCCCACGATTATACCCACCCTCCACCCCGTCGCCCGTCACAGCCCAACCCCCTACACATGCAGTTCGTGTTATTTCTGTGAAACAGGTGGGGGCGTCTGTTTGCGCCTGTCACACCTCCACATCCACCCAGGTCCATGTCCTTTCAAAGAGCCTTCCAACTTCCCCCTCCCTGACCTGCCAGCAACCGAGGGGCGTGAAGTCCATCCCAGGAAGTCCGTGAAGGCTCAGGTGGTGGCGATGGTGGTGGCCCCTCGTACCAACTGTGCCACATCCCAACTTCAGGAACCCCCAAACCATCGGACTCCAGACGGGGGGTGGGGATGGGGGGTGGGGTGATGAGTGTGGGGAGGGTTTCGTACGACTGTAAGTCCACGGATGCACCCGCTGCAAAGGATGATGGGAGAGCATATGTGTCGTCAGAAGCTCTGTGACTCAGTCTTTCCCAAAGATTGTAGGCTCAGGTCGCCCACGTACTTATCAACCTGGTTGGATTTGGGGTGGGGGGTGGGTCTGGCACTGTATATGGACACTGAGGTGTGAACCATACGTTTGCAGGGATGTCTGTGATATACAGTTTGCAGGGGGTCACGGTGCGTTTGATCCGCTGTAGCCATGCTGATGCTGCTGAGCCTGTGTGTGGTGCTGGTGGGGGCGGAACAGGAAAGGAGTAGGGATAGGTTAGACTGGGCTTTCTGTCACAGCTGGCATCAAAGGTGAAAGGTCGGAGAGGAGACTGCAGCGATCTGTCGTACAGGTGGGCGGAGGGGCCTCTGGAGTCCTTATCCCAGGTACCACTGTGGAGAGACAAAAACAGATGTTAACATCTGGACTGCTTTAGCGACCACTTACCGGACGATCCCGACTGCAGGTACTTGTCGTCCAAATTTACCCAGAACCAATCAGCGGGGTTACACGTTTATCACAAAGGTTTCAAAGATTAGTCTAGGGATGTATGAAATCTTCCCACCGTGCAGCCTCCAGGACGGCTTGTTGTGTGGTTTGTTATTGGCCACAAACCAATGACACTGTGACTGAAGTTTATGGACTTTTCTATGCAGATGATGCCACTATTGTATTCAACTCCTGTTGCTATAGAAACAATTCTTCAAACTGTGGTTAAAAACTGAATATGGAAAAACTTACAGTCACATTTTAAGGATTCATGATGTTACTGTATAAATCTTAGGGTGGATTAGCTTGTAGCGCCAAACCAAATATATGTGTGTTCTCCTGAATTCAGGATAATTCAAGTATGTCTTTGAGGAAACATTAATTATTTCTTTAGATTAAAATAAGTGAGACTGTTATTCAATATATCCTGTTACAACACAAGACCAGAAAAACAAACCCACATTAAACCTCCAGACAGTTGGGACCCAGATGGATCAAAATTAAAGCATTAACTGACTTTTGAGTGAAACTGCCTGTTTTTTTAGGACAGCTGACAAAAATATATGCTGATGGCGTCTGGTGGGCTGCCCCCAACAAAAGGCAAATATGACGTTTTCCATACTTCCTCTCAGTTATATGGGTGCAAAGTAGGGCTGCCACAAACGATTATTTTGATAGTCGACTAGTCACCGATTATTTTTGCGATTAGTCGGCTAATCAGATCATGCATCCATTGGACGTAAAACATACAGCTTATTGCATCAGCATGCGTCTGCTCTTATATAGCTATCATTACCTTACAGTTTGAAGTGTTTAAGTTATGTGCTAACTAAAAATAAAGACAAGATGATAGTTTATTAAACTTTTAATGAAATTTGCAGATTATCTCGGTGGAGTATAATAAACTCAGCCGTCTGCTCCTTGCTATCTAAAATATAACAGGACACTGGAGTAAATTCTCGACCATCTCACACTTCTGTTTAATCAGTTTTCAGTTTGACGTTTATTCAGCTGTGTGAAAATTATAACTTTAATCTCAGCAAAACCGATTTACCCAGGAACAAATAAAAAACTGAAAATAGCCAAACTATAATTAATTTTCATTATTATTATTTTTAAGTTACCTAAGTGACTTATATATCATGTTTAACCTGAGTAGCGAAAGACCGTGGGGGGTTTGAAAATGATGTGCCTGGAGTCCGGTTTTCTCACTGGCTCTAGTGAGCCTTGAACCCCCTGGCTAGCTATTGAGCTGGTGGGTAACAGACGTCTCCAAAAACATCGGAGCACTTTTACAAATATGTGACGTCTTGATAAACCGAGCAGATATTTGAAGTTTACACACCTACATTCTTGCCTGAAAATATCTTAAAAGTTTATTTTGTGACCCAGAAAGAGTAATAAGAGTAATATTAAAACTAAGTAGCTGCCGCCATTGTTGGAAACTAGAATTGGCTGGGCCGCGCTATGAATTCTGGGATAGGTTGGGCCACGAAGGACACATTCGACCCATCCTTCAAATCTGGGGAAAAAGAGGACGCATTTGTCGGCCGCATTTGGAGAAGTCTTCGAATTTGGACAGCCTTTGTTGCGTCACTGTAACATAATCGGATCCGAAGGATGCAGCCCCTAAATTTGGACACAGCTACGATACCGGAGACTGCTTCTTCTTCTTCGGGGTTTAATGGCAGCTGTAGATGCATTGCTGCCATCTTCTGTTTCAGTCTGTTATTAAACTCTTAAATCCTACCACTTATTCCTGCGTCTTTCAGGATCTTACAAAGCTTCAAACGACGCGTCGAATATTAAATTTGTCGTTGACGATTTTGATAGTCGACGTAATCGTGATTAGTCGACTAATCGTGGCAGCCCTAGTGCAAAGGTGTACAAAATTTAGTTTTAGAGGTTTATGAGGTCAGTGTATGTACAGTAATCACTGTGAGCTAAAAGCTTAGGCTACAGAGTGCTCTAAACACCCAGTCACGTCTTGATGGATGCTCAATCTCCTGGGTAAGGAAATCCCAGAAACTTGGAAACGCTTTGTCCAGATGAACAGAATCAACTTTCTGGGACCAGTTTATCCAGTTTTTTTCTTCTATTGGGTCTGTGTGATGTCATAGAGATATGATATGATTAAATAGTCTCCAACAGAGATCACCATATAAGCATGTGCAACCCTTCCATTTACGAGTAGCAGCAAATCAGAAGAAAGTCTTTCCCAGGGGGAGGAGCTAAAACAGCATGTTCATAAACTGAGGTGGTGCACTAAAGCATAGTCAGTGTTGGGAAGGTTACTTTTAAAATGTATTCCATTACAGAATACTGAATACATGCCCCAAAATGTATTCTGTAACGTATTCCGTTACGTTACTCAATGAGAGTAACGTATTCTGAATACTTTGGATTACTTAATATATTATCATGCTGTTTACAACTACGTGAATGTACTATTGCTGTGATTTATTACTGTTACTGAAGGTCCGCGGCTCCGAACCGTAGTAAAGGGACCTCTGGCTAATACGGTGGGTTCCGTGTCGGGCTGGTAGCCAAAAACTAGCTTTACTTTGTTGTCTGGGTCAACTTTGCTTGCCAGAGACAAAGAGAGGCGTTGAAAGGCTGCTCCAACGGAACTTATTTTTTCCGGAGGAAAACACGAACACAGTGTACAGTCGAGTCTTAATAGCTTACTTACAAATGGGCTCGTCAGGCACTCTTCTTGGCTGCAGTGGTTATTATTATATTTACATGCTTCCAGCTCCCGTTTTTGCTCCGTGACAGCTCGGACTTTTCCTTTCTCTCCCTCCCTCGCTCACAGACACATAACGTGTATGGTAGTCCATTCTCGCTGCAGCACGGACTACACTGCCCATGAGGCTACATTCTTTAGGACTATGCCTGTAGCATTCTGCCTTTTAGCTTAGCACAACAACAACAACAACAAAAAAGCGCTCTCTCACCCAGGAAACACGCAGCGAGAGAGCGCGTCACCCTGTAACCATGGCAACCGTAACGCTGCCGCCTGGAACAACAGAGCGTAGCTGTCAAACAAACCCAAACAGTCCTGACCCGCGAGAATATGAAACAGGAAAGTACCGCCGTGTAATCCATTTATTTCACCAAAGTAACTGTATTCTGAATACCACCTTTTTAAACGGTAACTGTAACGGAATACAGTTACTCATATTTTGTATTCTAAATACGTAACGGCGGTACATGTATTCCGTTACTCCCCAACACTGAGCATAGTGTAAAGAGATAGATGAAGATAATTTTGAACCCTGTATCATGCCGAGCTACTCTGCTGCTGTCCAATAATACAGATACACTGTGGGAATTAAAAGACTTTGCCTCCTTTAAGTACACCTCAAACAGTTCCTCCAGACTGGATTTCTGTTATTTGCTATTTGATGCTATCCTCAGGATATTCTCTTTCCAGCACTATAATCCTGTGGTTGTAATGAACACTGCTGCCTCTAGGGGATGCCAGTGGGGCTTGATTTAGTCGAACCCACAACAGGCTGATGTCAGACCGTCAGGTTCTCAGACTACAAACACAGGACGCTGCTTCTCCTCTCTGGGTATGAGTTTATGACACAGGAGCACAAAACTCTGTGTGTGTGTGTGTGTGTGTGTGTGTAATCCATCTCTGATAGGCTCGTATCGATCGCCAAAGGTGCATCGTTCATGAATCTCTCCCTCCTCTTCCTCACTGGCCCGTCCAGTTCAAGTTCATCTCTGCGTTACATCATGTCTGGTTGCTAAGGACAACCAGACGGCCCGGGACGTGACTACCATCGCCAAGGCAACCGCATCACCCCCCCCCCCCCCCCCCCCCCACATCCCCGTCCCACTACCCCGCCTCTTTTATCCTCTTCCACCGTTTCTTTCTTTATGTTCATCCTCTCTCGATCACTTTCTCCTCCCCGTCCCACTCGGCACTTCTTCACACACACACACACACACACACACACACACACACACACACACACACACACACACACACACACACACACACACACACAAAGGAATAAAAACAAAACACACACTTAAAGAATGTACATTTTTTAGAAAATGTGCTTCTGAATTTAAAGTGAAAGTTAAATGAAACACGCGGGATCAGGCATTCCTTTTCTTTCTTTGTGTGCGTGTGTTGCAGGGTTTCTCTGCACTCAGACCTCAGTTGCTCCTGACTCGTTGTAATTCTATTGCTGTGTGTGTGTGTGTGTGTGTGTGTGTGTGTGTGTGTGTGCGCAGTAGTGATAGAGGAGAAGACTGGAAGGTTAGTTTTTAATCAATACAACTTGCTGACGCTGGGACTTTTCTACCTCGCTCTCTCTCTTCCTGTTTCTATCGGTGTCTCTCGGCCTCTCGCTCGCTCGCTGCACTGCAGCTCCTCCCTCTGTCCTGAGAAGACTCAGAAGATGAAACTCTCACAGGCCAGACAGAGTGTGTTTGTGTGTGTGTGTGTGTGGAGTAATGTTACCACACAGTGGGTTGATGCTGACAGCTATGATTCAGACTGTAGGAACTCATCACAGCGAAAGATGGAAGGCGATTTTAAAGGAGCAATCTGCTGTTGTTTTTCCATGTTTTTCATATTCTCAGCAATCTCAATGTGCTGTCCACCTCGGTACATCCCACTCTGTCTGTGGCTCTTAGCTTCAAGGAAGTAATTCATTGTGCAGCACAACAACCATCCTGAACGTCCAGGGAAGTCTGAAAGACGCTCTAAAAGCTGTTCAAGACAATGTCTAAAACCAATCCAAAGTAACATGTAAAACCAGTCTAAATCACCGTTCAGCACCAGTCTAAAAACAGTGAAAAACCAGAGATATCGATCACTCAGAGAGAGAAGATTTCAGTGACAGTCACTCTGTGTCATCTGCTCGTCATTTGCTGCAGAGGAAGGTGTGCCTCAACCAAAGCTAATGCAACAGATCTCTTAGACTTCCCAATACAGAGGTATATGAAACCAGTTACCAACCAGAGCTGTGGAGCAAACAAGTATTAGCTTTGAAAAACTGTGTGAGGTACACGAGGAACTCAAGGGCAGTTTCAAAACAAATTTCCCACATGTAGGACTAATAAAGGTTATCTTATCTTAAAAGCAAAAGGCTGATGGAGACTATTTTCTTCTTTTCTTCCAACAGCGACCTTTCACCGTACGAATGTCCGATGTGGAGAAAAAGCCCTGATATCATGACAGTTTAATAAAAAGTCACTTGTGTCTTTGAGAGTCTAAAAAGTTCAAAAGAATCTAATTTCTGAAAAACTGGTACTAAAATATTTACACACACACACCGTGATACCACAGCCAGCCATAACCTGATCAATACAAGTGTGTTTGTGTGGTAGGGTTTCATCGGAGGAGCAGTGAGGGTGCTATCCCCTTCGTGTGTGTAGTCATCCACCGTCTCCGTGTCCGATTTGCAAGGTGAAGCTAAAACACACACACACACACACACACACATACTCGTATTGAACACACACACACGTATGCAGTGCAAACACCACGCCCACATCATGACTCACTAAGTGAGTGTGTGAGTCTTGGAGAAGTGCTGACTCAGGACGAGACAGAAACAGTAGCAATGATAGACGGAGAGAGATGGATGATAGACAAATATTCATTGAATAAAAAAGACAAGTTCAGAAGCCTGATGTCTGACTCCAGATGTCAGAGTCCTGGTGTCCTGATGTCTAAGTCCTGGTGTCAGAATCTTGGTATCTGAGTCCTGGTATCGGAGTCCTGTGGTCCAATTCCTGGTGTCTGAGTCCTAGTGTCCTGATGTTTGAATCCTGGTGTCTGAGAACTGATGTCTGAATCAGTGGTGTTTGAGAACTGATGTCTGTCCTTATGTCCGAGTCCTGGTGTCCTATGTCCGAATCCTGATATCTGAGTCTTGGTGTCCAAACCCTGATGTTTGAGTCCTGGAGTCCTGTTGTGTGATTCCTGGTAATTGAGTCCACGTGCCTGAGTCCTGATGTCCGAGTCCGAATTACAGACACGATCAAAGTAGCTAAAATTACAGACTGTGAAATGTACTTGTGTCCCTTATGGCACAAATAAAAGCAGGATTTTCATCTAGGTCTTTGAGTTTTGCAGCTCGCTGTCATTTGCACAGCAACGGGTTTTTGTGAAAGCCTCTGACGTCTTAAAGATACAAGCTGTCCTTTAGAACGGGCTTATAAAAGACGTTAAAGAGGACCTGCTTTGCTCATTTACAGCTCCATAATATTTTTCTTGGATCTTTCCAGAGTAGCTTTGCATGATTCACAGTTCAAAATATCTTCCCCATCTTCTTCTGGCTTCAGCCTCTCAAGTTAGCTTTCATCTGATTGGCACCCGCTTGCAAACAGGAGGTTTGAAAAGAAGGTGGGTGGGGCTTCTCTATGCAACATCATGTGATGCTACAGTAGAAAAAGCTGTGATAACCTGAGTATGTAGATCTGGCTGAGCTCTGGGCTCGCAGAGATTACTGTACACTGAGCTCAGTATCAGAAACTCTGATCGTGTTTGATGTGAACATTGACGACTGGAACAGCAGATATCTGACAGGAAATAAAAGAAAAGCAGAAAACGAGCACTTCAGAGTGCGTTTGTGGTTTCTGGGCTGGTTCTGGAGCTCCTGGGAGAGAACATGCTGTGGTTCTTCTGTAGTTTTGTGTTTTGTCTCGCCTCCCAGTGATGCTGACAGCATGGCTCAGCACTGACTTTCTGACCCAGTGTCCCACCGCAAGTCCGTGTTCTCCCTGATGCTGTGTGTGTGTGTGTGTGTCTTTGTGTTAGTTTCGGCGTCATCCCTCCATCTTTGTCACCATGGGCAACCACCACTCTGACCCGTGTGGGCACGACGCCCACTCTCACACAAAGACAACGCCAGCTGCCCCCCGCCCCCAACACACACACATATAAATGTAAACACACTCACACGTGTTTACATTCATGTGTGAGGACCTAATCCAGCCCAAGTGTGATGTTAAAGATGTTAAATCCTTCCTCATCATGTCCACCTCCACCCTGAAATACCACCACTTTCCTCCAAAACACCATCACATAACCCCCCCAAAAATAATAAATCTCTTATTTAAAAAACATACATGCTGGCTTTAAAAACATGTCTTCTTCTCTACTGTGTTTAAACTCTCCAAACAACGTCCACATTTCCTAAAAAAGCTGTGAGTCGTTTTCCAAACCTGCTGAATCTGAAGCAGAAATAAAACTAAAAAAAGACAAAATTTTCTTTATTTTCCAACAAAACACAAAAATTCTCCTGGATATTTTTGTATTTTTCTGATGACTGACGGTTAAATTCATTCCCAGAAAGGAAACCTTTGGAGGAGAAGCTGCTCATCACTCGAGGAGCGCGACATCGTCCCCGAGAGACGGAGAAAGAATAAATAACACAAGTCTGTTTCTGGCAGCGGTGACAAACACCTGGCTCATGTCTTCACGAGAGAGAGTGTGTGTGTGTGCGTGCGCTGGTGTGTGACAGAGTCGATAAATCGACACCCTTGTTCACTGCGGGCCACCAAACACACACACACACACACACACACACACACACACACACACACACACACACACACACACACACACACACACACACACACACACACCAAAGCAATCAAGCATGTCTGGATTGTCAACAGAGGACTCCCACCTCACTGTTTGTGTGTGCGCGCAGGATGAGTTAAGTCAAGGCTGCCCAATCGTTACTCTCTTCATAAATCAGCTGGCAAACAGACCCTGACCCCTCCCCAAACACACGCGCACACACACACACACGCACACACACAGTATCCCATGAGGATGCTGTGTTCACTAACCACCCGCCCTGCAGTAAATGATTCAGGCCTGAAGTGAAGCGCTGCTTCTTTCCCTGTTAATGTCTTTGTTTATAAATCCCAAAATCCTGTTCTCCGATTGGCTGATGGGTGTCTGACCTCTTGTTGCTTCCTCTAGTTTCACACTGACCAGCACAGGTACACCATGTGTGCGCAGCACGCTCTCATGCTGAAAATGAGGCCAGAAGATGCAGTTCCTCTGACATCCAGCAGAGGCTCCAGCAGTGAATTAGTCCCCATAGACTCCCATGTTAAAACTTTACAGCAGAAATAAACATGTTTATATGTTTGTAAACATGTTTGCAGCTGACACACCTGTGTTTGTTGGTTACCTGTGGTTGCTGAGGGATGTTAAAGCCGGGGTCCCGAGGTCCGACGCTGACGAACCGCTGAGCTGGAGACGTGGTGGGGGTGGAGTAGGCTGCACAACAAACACACAGGTCCCGTTATTAACACGTGATGACCTGACAGAGCTCTGATACACTTTAAATTCAATCTCCTTATCGCCTTAAATTCAGATCCAAATCAAGTTAGATTCAGAGGAACCTGATTTGAAAATTTATATTTTCTACGCCGTTGTTAATAAAGTTTTGAAAGACTTGACAGAGTTATTTAGAAGAAGTAGGTCAGACAGATGACAAACACATCAAGCAAAAACATAAGTAATAAATACAAAGAAATTTCAGTGTCTCCATGTGTCGTTGATGAGTATTAGGAGGATTAAATATTTTGGCAGCGACTGCGTCTGTTTTCGCCAAAAGACAGGAAGCGTCACTGAACCCTGCAGTCAGAAATAATCCAATCACAAATCACTTCTCACAGATTACACGAGAACTAAATATCAGATTAATAACTGAACCCTGATGTGTCGTTCCTTTTGTGTGGGGGCGTGACAGCCACCAGGAAAATCCAGTTTAAACACGCAGAAGTGATGCGTGATGGTACTTAAATCTGCTGTGTGTGTGTGTGTGTGTGTGTGTGCGCACACACTCACTGGGTGAGGTGGGTGAGTTTCCTCCTCCCTCAGTGGAGGAGGTGGAGGGCGGCTTGGCGTCAACAGGCAGTGGGACGGGACGGGCCATCGGAGGAGGCGGTGGGGGAGGCAGCATGGGCGTCGGCAGGAAAGGGTTGTGGACCTTTCCCTGGGAGCTACCATTAGGCTGAAGAGGTGGGGGGACACAGTTAGAATATGTTTACAATATTCTGTAAAGAAACATCAACAGGTCGGTCACAGCTCGTCCTCTCAGTGTGTGTGTGTGTGTGTGAAAGAGAGAGAGAGACAGTGTCTGAGAGTGTGAGAGTGAGACTGTGTGACAGTGTGCGTGCGTGAGTGTGTGTGTGTGAGAGTGTGTGTGTGTTTGAAGGGATTTTTGAGACTCAAAATGTGGTTTTAGTGTCAGCGTTACAGTTAGGTTATGGTTTAGGGTAAGGGTTAGGCATTCATTTTGATGGTTATGGTAAGAATTATGTCAATTAGATGTCCCCACATGATATGAATACCCGTGAGTGCGTGTGTGTGTCAGCAGTTTTCTGGCCAGTCTTAAAGGATTCTGCTGCTGTTGGCATTTTCTCCTGCTGATCTGAAGGCGTAACCTGTGCCTGCTTCTGTCTCTGCTCTGAGCTCTCAGCAACGTTCTCTCTGTATTTATACGCCTTTGTGTGCGTACCTGTGTGTGTTTACACCTGGATAACTAACTCAAGATCTCTGTCTAAATAAATAAATAAATCTGGGTAAATTCCCAGATGATTAAACGCGCAACTATTTTGCTGGTAATAACTGAAATGAGTAAAGAAAATCAACAGCCTATTCATGCAAGATAATTCATAATTTTATTGGGGGGGGGGGGTTATATTGGTAGGGTCTGATTTTTATTTTTATTTTTTTGGGGGGGGGGGGGAGTCATAACCCCCATAACCCCCCTGCAAATTATGCCCCTGGGCTGAACATGCAGCAAAAACTACTGTGACAGACCTGCCTGGAAGTGAAGAACCATCTCTCACAAAGCATGAAATATCCGTCCTGTCAGTGCAGTAAAGACGTGCGTCTTTGTTTCCATCAGTCAGAAGGACATGTTGGTTTAATTTTGTTCTCATCCATAAAATGATGATCCAAAACACCTGTACACAGAATTCCTCCTGCTTTTAGTCCAAGAAGGACGTGCAGGTGGCTTCAGTGTTAAATCAATGCTGCAGGTACGTCGCAAACACAAACCCTTCTGAAACCTTCCTGGAAACGCTGCGTTAACGCAGCCCAAACCACCATGATTGGTCTGTTTAGTACCGATGAGTCCTCCTGAGCATTTCCAGCTACTTTTTCACTGCAATTATTGAATTTATCAGAACAATAATCAACACCTTAATACGAAGACTGACAGACAGCAGGGAGATAAGAGTGGATGTGAAGAAACATACAAAGAAGTGGAAAAAAGAAAGGGACAAATATGTTTGCCTTCAAAGAAAACTGACCATAACAAAGAGAAAGGACCCAGGAGGGATTCAAGTCAGTAAGACACCGGGACACCTACTCAGCTCTGCTCCTCAGGCGTGGAGCCATCTGATTGGCTGCTCTCCTCTGACTTTACTCTTTATTTACTGTGATTGGACTCTCTGATCAGTTCAACTGACCCCTGAGGGACCGTAATGATATCCCCGCCTATGACGGGGACAACACAACATCGGGTAGTAAGACCTCTAAGCAGCATTTAGGAAAATCAGTTGTAATGTCTTGTGTATCCATCAGGGGGAGCAGGGTCGAGGCGCATTCATTTACAAGCTTGTTACACGAGACCTTTTCAATTTGTTCATGGATCCTAGAATTAGAAGAGAATCATAGCGTTGACCTTCAGTACTGATGAGTCCTCCTGAGCATTTCCAGCTGCTTTTTCACTGCAATTATTGAATTTATTAGAATCCTGATGATGGATACATAAATAAACACTTTAATAACACAGTTTGTTAAATATATTAACAGTAGTTTTACTAATAATGTCTGAATTTAAAGTGCAGTAAACTGCAGCTGTGAACCGCTTCTATTTTTTAACTCTCCTTCAGCGCTCTGCACATCTCTGATAAATCACTGCAGGAATTTTAGCGCCAACGTTTACAGACAGGTGAGAGAGAGCGCAGACTGTGATTTGAACTCACGAACACGTGTGAGAACAGGAATCATTTTCTTTGTATATTCCCGGACTTTATGACAAAGTTCATATAAAGGAGTTTTACTTTTCTCATTTTAGTGCTTGTTGTTCAACTGTCGTGCTCCGAGCCTCCTACAGACAAGCAGCAACCCCCCATCTCTGCGATGTTTGAACGCCACCGCCGTGTCCTTTAATAAATTTCATCACAAAAGGTTGCATTTAGATTTTTACAAATGTTGAAATCCTGTTTTTAAAGTTTGCATACATCTGCAAATTATACCACAGTGTAAATTAACAACATGCAGAAGTAATTTCTACTTGGTGCAATGACGTGACAGAACATGCATGTTTAGTTTAGTCAGGCCGCTCATTTAGAGAAACAGATTTCAGTGCAGCGCCGCGTACATGAAAATTGATTGATAATAAAATAGATTGAAATGGATAAATGAAGAACTTTACTGGAAACAGTTTTAGTGATCTGCAGTGTAAAATGTCTGGATGGCCAAACAGACTGTGAAGTTTTATCCTTTATTTTACATTTTTTAAAATTAAAGTTTTTATATTTTAATGGGTAAAGAGTTTTACAGCGACAGCTATCAAAGAATGTCAAATTCAATTCAGTTTTATTTACAACAGTGGTCTCAGTGAGCTTTAGAGTATAAAGCAAAGACCCGACAATAAAAGTGAGAAAACCATCTGTAGCTAACGATCCAGGTCAAGGGTTTTTGGAAGAAAGCCCCATCTCTTGGTGACACTCTGCAATTAAGTGAAAGGGGCGTGTCTATAGTGGAAACACTCCCAGCATCTGTATCTGTGTGCGTGTGAGGTTGTGAGCTTTTTCTTTTTGTCCCGAACTTCGCATTTTAGAATTTGAGAAATTTGACATGATGGGTTTTAATTTTTTAAAATGCAAAGTTGACAAAGTGACCGCCTCTACTGTTCAAACACGACATGGGCTGCTTTCTTTTCCTGGTTTTTATCCAGGTTAAAAAACTGAAAACTGAAAACACTTTCAGTTTCCAACAAATTTCAGTGCGACTATCGCACAATTTTAATCGATTCTTAGTAACGATTAGAAAAAGATCAGCTGTTTCATCCAGTCGACACCAGGCAGAGAACGAGTGCTCGGGGGTTAAGGTTAAGTTAGAGGCGGCTCGGCCTTCCAATCGGGATCGCCCTGCAGTCGGGCCAACATGTAGGAAAAACAGAAAGCAGATGCTCTGTGCCTGTGTGTGTGTTTGTGTGTCTGAGCCTGTGCATGTGTGTCTGAGCCTGTGTGTGTGTGTGTGGAAGGTGTATTGATTCAGTGTCTAGACTTAGATATATCAACTATCTCACTGCAGTACAAAGGCCACACACACAGGCACACACACACACACACACACACACACACACACTGCAGCACTTTTGCAAACAGATCCCACCTTTGCAGAGGCTGGAAAACCCAGCTCAGATGTGTTTGTGTGTGTGTACATGTGTGTGTGCGTGCATGTGTCTGTGTCTCTGTGCGTGCTTACGTTGAGGAAGCCCACCTGTCCGGCCTGCTGGGCGGAGTCAGGACAGACCAGCTGGACGAACTCCTTGAGCGTCTCCTGCGGGTGATACCTGATGGCCGGGTGGGAGAAGTAGGAGCCAGGCTGCTGCAGGATGGGGGAGGAGGAGAAGTGGAGGCTGGAGGGGGGAGCGTGGGGGCTCGCTGAGAGGGGAGAGAGAGGAAGAGATTAAATGATTAAAGGGGAGGAGAGTTGGGGGAGGAAGGTAGAGACATAATCATTGTGGGAAGCAAGGAGTTTATTAAGTTTATTAAGGGGGCGTGGCTTAACATGCAGATACATGACGATGGACACACAGAGCAGATGAACCAATGACAACAGGACACCCCAGCTGTCAATCACTACAGGTGTATGGAGGTGAGGCTACATCATTTACGTGGCTCCTCCTCTTCCTTCAGTCTAATTAAGGCTCTAATTGGTCTAATACGCTCTGATTGCTCGTTAGTGGATGAGGCCTCGTTAAGGCCTGTGATGTATGGAGGTCTGAGGAGAGTGCAGAGAAGATGCTGAGGGGGGAGCGAGGGAGATAGAGAGACATTAGAAATGACAGAGAGAGAGCGAGGGAGCGGAGGAAGGAGAGTTAAAGCTGCTGCACTAATTCACTTAAAGTCTGCTGTGATTTATCACTCTGACAATACACACTGACCGCCCGTGCGTGTGAGTATGTGTGTGTGTGTATGTGCTCTGTAGCAGTGTATTTACAGTAATCATTGGATGGATGGCTTTCTCTGCCCTCTCTCTTTCTCTTGTAACCACAGACACACACACACGGGGACAGAGTGTGTGTACATTAATAGAAATGATCTCACTCAGTGTGCAGGCATGCTCAGCCACCTGTGTGTGTGTGTGTGTGTGTTTGATTTAGTTTGGTCCCACATCCTGCTTCTGGGATTTTTTTTTGATGCATTGTGCCAACTTCATTTATTTGATGGCCTCACTGATCGACAGAGTAAACGAGTGGATCTCACACCCACAAACCAACTTCCAAAGATAAAAACACACACGTTTCTCCTCAGATCCCCTCATTGGCTCCCTGTTAAATCCAGAATTTAAAATCCTGCTCCTGCTAAATAATCCGGACCCATCTTATCTTAATCACCTTACAGTACCATATCACCCCATTAAAGCACTTCACTCTCGCACTGCAGGCTTACTTGTTGTTCCTAGAGTATTTTCAAGTATAATGGGATGCAGAGCCTTCAGTTTTCAGGACCCTACTCTGTGGAACCAGCTTCCAGTTTGGATTCAGGAGACAGACACTATCTCTACTTTTAAGATTAGTCTTCACACTCTCCTTTTTGCTAAAGCATATAGTTAGTGCTGGATCAGGTGGCCAATCCAATCACACGAAAAATCAGCCCCCTTCCCACATTTCAGCGTCTATCTCAGCTGTAGGATGAAAGTGTGTGATTTCCCTGTCATCAGCTGAATCTGTGAACTTCTCTGATATCGATCTTCTCGTCTTTCTTCGGGCGAGACGGCAAAGCGGAGGATTTGCCTTCAGCGGCGCTGCAGCAGCGGTGTGTGTGGTACCGGCATGTCGAACACAGAAGAAAGAGCTGGGATTAGTTCCACTTTGCAAATTGCCTCGCTTCACTGCCTCAGACACCCCTCTCCTCCTCCTCCTCCTCAGACTCTCCCCTGCCAACTATTCCTTGAAGAAGATATTCTCCATCAGGAGGTGGATTGATAAACGATAAGAAGAAGGTGAAGAATTAAAACAGTTCCTTCATTTTCACCACATGTGGAAGAATTTTAAAGGAGGTGAGGATGGAGAAAATACAGGAAGGTAAGCCATGACTGGAGGTGCAGAGAGGGGGTGTGGAGGAAAGACCTTGATAAGAAAGGCCCAAAGTGATCTTCAGACCATCCATCCATTTTCTTCTGCTTATCTGGGGCCGGGTCGCGGGGGCAGCAGCCCAAGCAGAGAAGCCCAGACCTCCCTCTCCCCAGCCACCTCCTCCAGCTTGTCCGGGGGAACACCAAGGCGTTCCCAGGCCAGCCGAGAGATATAATCTCCAGCGTGTCCTGGGTCTGCCCCGGGGCCTCCTCCCGGTGGGACCTGCCCGGAAAACCTCGCCCAGGAGGCATCCTTGTCAGATGCCCGAACCACCTCAACTGACTCCTTTCGATGTGGAGGAGCAGCGGCTCTACTCTGAGCAGCTTCACTCTCTGACTTCACTGGGATCAGTATGCTGCGCTAAAGAAATTGCACACACATAATTATACAAAAAAAATTAAAAATTACGTTTTTTTTCGTAATAACATCTTCAGACCACTAAACTCAAACTAATCCTCCGGATCCTCCTGGAGAAGATTTAAATCGCTGTCCATCAGAGAGTCTCTCCATCAGCCTGTACATCTGCGTCCACACATGGACAATCTCCTGTCCTCCAAATAAAATCTCTCAGAGTTTGCTTCAACTCGTTCCTGCACAGCTTTCACAATAAAAGACGTGACAGTGTTCGGTGTTGAGGCCTTTTAATTGGTAACAGATGAAATAATAAGAAGCTCGAAAAAGTGAAACATTTAACTTTCAGCAGCGAAATTGCAGGATTTCCTGCTGCCTGCTAGTCTTCGTCACAGCTCTGAAGGCTGCTGCAGCTTTTAAGATGGAATGTTTTCTTACATGTAATGCAACGACTTTATCGGCTCTCCTGCACAAACTTCACTGAGACCTGAACTACAAGCAAATCACACTAAATGTGAGGATTTCATTTCCTCATGTTGGACAAAGCATCGCATGACGCATCGTTAAGGTGCGCCTGTGCTGCTCAGTAAATCAGATTATTTTATAACCCCTCTGCTTCCTGTTGTACTACACAGAAAGTTTGTCAGCTTAAAAATCATTTTTTAGCCAGAGATCTGTATTTCAGCTGCTCGCCAGATTAGATGGTAAAGTGATGAATGAGGGTTATCTGCAGATTATTATTATGGAAAACACTTCTCAAGACTCAACAGCCGCACAGACACACACACACATAAGGAGGAAGTGTGTTTCTGTGGTAGATTATTTCAGCCAATCAGAAGATGAGAAAGGAGCAGGAGACGGGTTAGTGGTGGGTGGGTGGGACATAAGAACAGGTGTGAGGTGGGAAGGATGCTCTCATAACACACACACACACACACACACACACACACACACACACACACACACACACACACACACACATACACAGAGTGCCCTACCTACAGCCTATAGGTGTGTGTCTACAGGTGCCTCCTCCTGACAAAACCCACAGAGACTGACGGGGGTGGGGGTGGGGTGAAGGAGGTGAGTGTGTGTGGTGGGAGGCGGGTGAGGGAGGTTTCTGGGGATGACCTCACCTCGAGGCCCGGTAATGACGGGCCGGTGATGGTGTGTGAAAGCCGTTCGGGGGGAAGAGGAGGAAGAAGAAGAGGAGGAGGTGGAGGAAGCGCCGCTCGGTGAAGGCGCAGTGCCGCAGAAACCGGACTTCTCTGACCTCTTTAGAGCGCTGGCGGGTGACGGCATCCCTGCCAAGAACCATGATGATCATGATGAGGAGGAGTGGGTCATGGCAGATTTGATTCTTTAAACACTTTTTATGCACCTCCAATGGGGGGAGGAGTTGGGAGGAGGGAGGTGGTGGTTTGGAGTGGGGCTTAGAGATCAGGGGCGGGGCTTGGAGATTGAGTCACAGGCTGCAGGTGTCAGAGAGTTTAGTGTGTCTGAGCCTTTTTTAGGTTTTAGATACCAGCAAAAAATGACAACATGAGTAAAAATGATAAAACAAATAAAATGAAACACTAAAATATAAAAAAGAACATAAAACAAAAGCCTGAAATTTTATAAAAATAATAATATCGACATGAAAAGTGTGCAACGAAATATATAAATAAAAACACAGAAAACCAAATAAAAATGTGAAATTACATTATTTTATTCAGTTTTTTTAAAAACACAAGTTTATCTTTTATAGTTTAAGGAAAGGTTCCTCTGAGTGATGATCTAAAGCCCATCATTTATTTTTATTTCTTTGTGTGTCAGATGGGCCAGCCGGCAGCATTTTTATTCAAACATAAAAAGTCAGTCAGTTTTCTGAGAGACAAGAAACTCAGACATGCTGCTTCTCTTTCCTGTCATGGCTTATTATCAGCACAAACACACGATTGTTCCACAGCTCGGAGACGAGCTGTGAACAGAGGTAACAACACAGACTGTGGTCTACCTGGAGGGGGTGGGGCTTGTAGTGACGGGCAGAGGTGCAGTAGGAGGAGGAAGAGGCAGAGGGGGTTGTTTGTTTGTGAGTGTGATGAAGGACTGAAGAGGTTTTGTCAGGTGGAACTGAGGCTGTTCAGCAATGTCTTCTTCCTCATCCTGTTTCCACATCCATCATCCATCCATCCATCCATCCATCCATCCAATCTATCAGTCATCCATGATTGATCCATCCATCGTCCATCCCTCCATCATTCATTATCCATCCACCCATCAATCATTCATCATCATCCATCCATGATGCATCCACCATTAATCATCCATCATTCATTCAAGATCCATCCATCCATCCATCCATCCATCCATCCGTGATCCATCATTCATCCATCCATCCATCATCAACCCATCCATCATTTGTCATCCATCCATGATTGATCCATCCATGATGCATCCATCATTCATCAATGATGCATCCATCATTCATCAATGATGCATCCATCATTCATCAATCATTATCCATTCATCCAT
Source organism: Pelmatolapia mariae (assembly GCF_036321145.2). Taxonomy (NCBI): domain Eukaryota; kingdom Metazoa; phylum Chordata; class Actinopteri; order Cichliformes; family Cichlidae; genus Pelmatolapia; species Pelmatolapia mariae. Next base: position 40,808,730 of record NC_086246.1, on the reverse strand, counting down.
TCCCCATCCATCCATCCTTCATCATCCATCCATCCATGATCCATCGATCCGTCACTGATTATGATTCATTCATTCATCATCCATTTATCCATTATTTAATGTGTCCCAGTTAATAATTTAACCAAACATGTTATTTCAAATAAAAATCTGTAAAACATTACAAAATGAAAATGCAACAACACAATAAAATAAACATAAAAACCCACAACCATTTAATTAAATGTGGAGACCTTTAATGGGTCTCCACAGCAGATCGTCTGCCTCCATCATTCCCAGCATCCTCCTCTCTCACACCAATATGTCCTCCATCACTACATCCATGAACATCCTCTGAGCTCTTCCTCTTCTCTTTCTGCTTGGCAACTCCATCTTCATCCACCTTTGTCCAATACAACACAATCCAGAAACTGTTTGGTCTCTAGATAATATTGCCCTTCATAATTAGGGGTGTGGCCTCTTTGATTGACAGGTGGATGGTGACACAGGTGGCTGTAGCCGCTAGCTGTCTGCTCGGCTTCACCTGAACTCGACCTCTGGACTGTCATAATGACATCAACTGACCAATAACTTGGCTGCTGTGAGGTTCCTGTACTAGCAGAGCGTCCAAAAAGGCGGAGCTCCAGGACTGCTGAGTGAAATTCAAGGGTTTTGATGTTACTGATTAGCAGTAAGTTAGAGCTCCACCCTCTCATCCAGCAGCCATTAGGCTGCCTCACACTTCAAACCAGTTTGAGTTACCTTCCATCTTTAATATACAATCTGTGGTTAGTTTTGGTCATTTATCAGATTCAAACGTCTCCTGATACACACACTAACAACACCTTTACTCGTTACCATGTCACATATTCACATTCAACACACACACACACACACAAACACACACACACTCGCACACAGACACAAACTGTCCTGCTGTCCATCCAGCTGGTTTTCTCGTCCACAAACTAAACAAAATCGACCAATAAACAAAGTGCCACAGTGACATCATCAGCATGCTGCCAGGTGAGTGGAGTTAGGGTTGGGTGGAGTGCGGTGGGGAGGTGAAGGAGGTTGAGGGGGGCACGAGACGGAAACTCAGACAAAAAGGAGGAGAAGGAGGAGGAGGCGGTTTCACAGACATGTAGACAGGAAGTGAGGAGGCGTGTTGACGTCTTTACCTTGTCGGGAGATGAAAGAGCTAGCTAGAGAGCCACGCAGCTTATATCCAGCTTTCCAACGCAAGACGGAGGAAAGGAAGAAAAGAAACGGAAAGGAAAAGTAGCATGAATACACCGGCCGAGAGTGGAAGAGGAGACAGGAAGAGGAAGGAACTCACAAATATAATCAGTGTATGCATGTGTGTTTAAGAACATGGTTACCAAAATAAAACTACAAAATCTCTGAGTCTGCAAAAATGAAAGTAAAAAATAAAATAAACCAAAAATGCACTGAATGCAATGAACTGAATATAATAAATAATAATTGAGAATTAAAGCAATTTTCTATTTTTTCTAACGCAAAAAAAAAAAAAAAAAAAATTTTTTTAAAAGTTTCCTTTGAGACAGCTAACCTGTGATTTCTAATTCAGTATGAACCAGAGTATATTTGCTTCTGTTGTAGCTGTAAACCTGCTTTAAAAATAGATTTGATTGTACTGAAATCATAGAAATACTCAACAGAAACCTAAACACCTCTGTAAAATGAATTTATATTAGGAAAGCAGTTTATTCTGCACATATCTTTCTGGACATTTTTGTTCCTTCAAAAGACTGAGAGCAGAGAGAGCGACAGGAAACAGCACAGAGAGAAGAACGACATGCAGCAGATGGTCGCTCGGCTGGGAATTGAACCGGGTACTCGCGGGGGTCTGCTCGAATTTCCAAAATATTATTAAAAAATGTTTTTTAAAGAAATAAAAAAAATGAAACATAGAGAACAGAAAGAAAATTTAAATAGCTTCATAATAGCAATTATAAAAATATAATATTCTTATATTATATATTATATATCTAATATTATTAATAAACATTATATTTGATTGATATTCACATCTTTTAAATGCAAGAATATAATTTTCTATCTAAATATTTTAATAAGTTCAATAACAATTACAGTATAGTTTTAACGAACATTAAAAATAAATAAATGATCATGTAAAATTGAATTCAGAATAAAAACTAAAACATGTAACTGAATAAATTTCCAACCCATTTAACAAAAATAAATAAATCATTCTAACCCATAAAAGCCACGCAAAGAATATCTATAAATATATTTGAAAAACGCAACATTCACTGAAATAAAATATCATAAAAATACTGAATAAAAATGTCAAAATAACGTAAAGACTTTTTGTATTAAAATATATTTTATTTGACTGATATTTGTATATTTATCAAATGCCAGATTATTATTTATATTATATCAAAACATTTGAAATTTAAATGCATAATTTGACTTCTCTATCTAAAAGAAAAATCACCAAAGAAATATTTAAAAATATAAAAATATGACGTAAAAATACAAAGATTAAAGGTAACTAAGGGTAACTAAACAAACTGCCTGACTGTTGAAAAAGTAATTAAAAGTGAAGAATGAATTGAATAATTTATAATAATTATAAGACAAATTAAAAAATATGGATTTCTTCTGAGCTGACAGTTTAATGACATATTAATGCGAATTAAATTTTTCCCCCCTTTCTCGGCTTCGTGAGGCTCACTGAACAGATTTGTGTCTCTGAACTGTTCAGATTCAAACTGAGCTACACGGAGGGATGCTGGAGGTTGCTTCCTGTTTATGTGACAGACTTCCTGTTTGGATCTGATTCTGCAAGTGTGCAGGATCAAACCTGTGACGTCCTCTTTATGAGACAGCAGGCAGTCGAGAGATCACACTCTCTGACGAAACATTAAAAAAAATCACTCTTACACACACACACACACACACACACACACACACACACACACCCCCTGCTGGAAGCACCACCTGCACACTGCACCATGGTAGCATCGCTCCGCTGGGCTGCGTTGGAGCGGCAGGTTAGCTCTGGGATGTGTGATGACGAGAGTCTGCATGGTGGAGGTGGGGGGAGTGTTAGGGCCGGGGTCAGGTGGGGTATTAAGATGGCGGGGCTGTTATTAGAGGAGGCGGCTGGGGTTTCGTTGGGGGTGTGGTTACGTACCTGGCTCCACGTCGTGCCAGCTGCTGGCCTGGCTGCCACTGCCTGGAGACCGACCCTGGCTTGGGTAGTAGGACTCCTCCCCCGGGCTGTCCACGTCCTCCTCCATGCACTTTATCCTCTTGGCAGAGCTGCAGAGAGACAGAGCAGCATTGGTGACTCCTCCCATTATTAACCCCGCTGTTCTCCAGCTCAGAGCTCAAACAGAGAACAGGTGGAGTCCTAAACACCCACACAGACCCCTCTGATTCCTGCTATCAGCTGTTTGAAGTCCCACCCAAACCCGAGACCAGCACATCAGGCTCCCTCCCACACATCCAACTGTTCAATCTCACCTACCTGCCCCTCCCTTATTTCTTTTTTTTTCCACATATTGGTCACACTCACATGTTTCAGATCATCAAATAAAGAGAACCTGAGTAAATGCAGAGTGCAGGTTTTAAATGATGATTTCATTCATTAAGGGAACAAAGCTGTTAGTTTGATGCAGATGTAACGGGACTCAAACCTTCCACAAAGTTCAGCTTCTGTCTTGTCAGTCCACAGAAGATTTCCCAGAAGTCTCGGGAAATCCAGATGTTTGTTTGCAGTTTGCTTTTGTGATCTTCTTGGCCAGCAGTGGTGTTCTCCTTGAACATGGAGGCCATTTTTGCTTTCACTGGAGTCCAGTGCTCGTTTGTTGACATCACTGATTGGCTAACTCCATGTGAACTTTGACAATGTGGTGTTTTATGGTAAAAAGAAAGGAGCAGTGAGGAGGGTTGACATGAGATCAAACCGTATGTGTCCCGTGGACTAAATGACTCTCAGGCATAGACTTACAGCAGCATCTGATGGATGTACACTTGATCTGGCTTTAAAGCCTCACACTGGATAAACCAGAGCAACCCTGACAGGAAGAAAAGGAAGGACAAAGTCTGAATTCATACCTTTCTGTAAGACATAAATTTACATGTCCTCCTTTACCCTCCAAACCCAGCTGTAGTCTTTCTGTACTTGTGCAGTTATTTATGCATTTCACACATTTTCTGTTTGCTTTACTGTAAGGTTTAAGCCTGAAACATGAGAGCAACGACTCACAGGCAGCAGGTTTACACCTCACTGGCCAGATCTGTTTGTTTAACAGGAAGTTAAAACATTAACAGTGTGTGTGTGTGTGTGTGTGTGTGTGTCTGTTGTGTGTGTGTGAGAGAGACCTGCCTGTACACTGAGATGTGTTTGTATGAATGGAGGGTCTTTGACATTAGTAAAGACTTAAATATTTCCATATGGATCTGCTTCACTGCCTCACAGCGATCTGTGTGTGTGTGTGTGTGTGTGTATGTGTGGGGTAATGTGTGTGTGGGAGGTCTCTGGAGATGTGTTTGGAGTCAGAGAGGAGAGAGGGAGAGAGGGTGTAGAAGACAGAGGACACACACACACACACACACACGCACACACACACACTCAGCTAACTGTGTGTGTGTGTGTGTGTGTGCGCTGCAGGGCAGGTATTTCAGCAGACAGACGACTTTTGCGACCGCATCGATTTAAGAGAAGAGGTCAGGGCAAACCCTGCAAGCATATGTGTGTGAGAGGGAGAGTGTGTGTGTGTGTGTGTGTGTGTGTGTGTGTGTGTGTGTTTGTATAGTCATTTGAGTTTAAGCCATCACTGTGAGGATATCAGTGAGTTGTGAGTACCTTCTAAGGGCTGTTTGAGGGGGTCAGGTCAGAACCAATCAGCTGTGTGTGTGTGTGTGTGTGTGTGTGTGTGTGTGTGTGTGTGTGTGTGTGTGCTCTAACATACATTAAGCCACATTAGGAACAAACAGTTAGTGTTCATGCACAGACCAAAGCTGCCGTAGCCTCTACACTCTACACACCCTGCAGGTGAGTTAGTGAAATACTGACAGCCGTCCTATCGTGTCTGTGATACAGCATCCATCCTGTGCACTGCACGAGGGTGTGACCGTCGTCATCCTTGCATCTGTCCATTGCAGTCATTTCATTTCACAAATCCAACCAACTCTTTGTTGTTTGTGTGTCCTCTGAGCACTGTACGGCTGGAACATAAACCATCTGGATTTGAATGTTTGGAATTAAAAAACGAAATTAAGCCATCTCGAGTTCTGGTTTGGGAACATCGGCCAATGATGAAGCGACTTCTCCAGCATCGCTGAAAGGTCAGTCCACGGGCCACTAGGTGGCGCTCACACTCAGCACTGAGGCCTCACCGCTCTGTCCGCTGACAGCTCAACAAAGGTTATTTAAACAGGGCGCAGGTGCTGCGAGTCACTGCACAGACTCTGCGTCCCATTTATTTTATTACAGGTGCTCCATGAAATCTTATAGAATCAGTTTTCTACTTCTTCTATTTTACAAAAGCACTTATTGGATCATTGTTTAGAGTTTTCTATGACGCGCATGTTTCCCTCTTTGAGAAAAACTTTGACCTTAGTCAATCGATTGATTGACTGCAGTCATTAAAACTGATAAAAAGTCACATGAACAACAGGAGGAGGTGCTGAGTGTGCTGGTGTGTACCTGGAGGAGGAGGTGCTGGGCAGTGGTCTCCTCATGGCTCCTGGGCTCATGCTGTAGTAGGAGGAGCTGTCGAGGTCAGCCAGCGAGAAGTTTGGCCCGGTGCCGGCTGCAATGGGCGCTGATGGATGGACAGACAGACAGAGAGTGTCAGTACGGATACGGTGACATTTTTATATAACCAGTGAACACACACACACACACACACACACACACACACACACACACACACACACACACACACACACACACACACACACACACCTGGAGGCTGAACAAGGAGTGTTAAACATGTTGATAAAAATCAGGAGAACAAGCTGTGAAAGCTCCTCACTGACACTTTCAGGTTTCCTTAAAGGAGACAAGAAACTTCCTGCAGTGAAGGAGACTTCATGGGAGTATGGACACTCCAATGAAAGCCTGCTGCGGCAGCAGTTACTGTCTCATAAAGCTGCTGCACACAAGAAAAGAAGACTAAAGCTTCTAATCATCCAAAGTGCACATTTAAAAAGTAAAGCTTGACTCTTATTAAATGTGTTTCCTCCTGCCTGAAGAGATGCTGCAACACAACGCGTCACTGGACATCTGACCGCCCGTCACGCCACAAGCATAACATAAGTTTTATCACGTTCTTCCAGTGACAGGGTTAGGCTATATCCTGGACCTCCTCTCTCCTGGAAACTAGACCAACAGAAACCTCCGTGCTTAATCTGCACTTCTTAAACAAAAACTGTAAAGTGACGGAGAGATGGTGCTGATGGAGGTGAAGGACAAGAGAGGGACACAGCTGCCTTCTTTGGCTTTAAATTCAGCCTCCAATCAGGAACAGAAGATAATTATGTTGAATCAGAGAAGGGAGAGAACAGGTTAACAAGGGCGATGATTGGGACACTACTTGACAAACAGTCCTTTACTGTTCCTGTACTTCAGCAGCGTAGAGGGAAACCGGAGCGGCGCCTGCATTCATTCAATACACATAAATGTCGCTGGGTGGACCAACACTCTGAACGCGTCTTTGAACCATCTGAGCTTCAGTGAAAAATGTGTGATTGCCTGTCAGAAATGGAGGAGGAGCTTATTGACCCCCTCTGAGGACAGCTGATTGGTTCAAAGGACAGGGCCTTGAAAATAAGTTTCACTTATCGTCCCGCTAGATGTCTCGTGTGAATATTCCTGCGTTTCAAACACACAACTGATTAAACAGTCTGACTAACTCCATGTTAAAACACCAATAACCTGGGAGAATATTTTAAGGAGAAATTCTGAGTGACTGTGTGTTTGCATCAGTCACTGGGATTTTCTGGCCGAGCAGAACCAGCAGATTAGCTTCGACATATGATCCTCCTGCAGCTTCCAGGGAACGTTTTCTGAGCTCACCCTGAAGCGCATGATGCAGGGATTGTGTGCGGACAGGTGTTGTTGTTTAACTCCTCGTTAAACACTCCAGTGAGCGCACAGGTGTATGCATTTAAAATTGCCCCACCTGTGTGTGCAGTAGTGGGACTCTGTTCAGCTCAGAGCTGTTAACGTCTCTTCTGACGGTCAGAGGATCGTCAGGATTAATCTGGCGGGCGGATGAATTGGCTCAGGAGGTGATAAAACTACTGCCCTCCTTAAAAAAAGACAAAAATGAGTCGCTTTTATAAACGAGACTAAAAAAAAAGGGAAAAACTTTATTTAAAGTCTGCCGCTGCTCCCAACAAACAGCCTGACGAGCAGCCGAGCACCGCTTGTCTCTGTTTACATATTCAATATTAGCTCACAACAGGAGTTTATGTCATCATTGTATATGAGAGCAGTTAGCACGCAACATTAGCATCTACCAACAACAACAAGCTGTGGCCCTCTTCCTCTCTGATCTGTTCATGTTCTGCTGCCCCCCTCCATCCTATTCTCAGGGGACAGAAGCTCTTCCACAAAGCCCTGCGAGGCTCTCCGTGTTAAAGGAGGGAGGGAGCGATCCGGCTCTTTGTTGTCAAATGCTTCAATTTGAAAATCCTGCTGAACAAAGGCAGCAATCAGCTTCAAAACCGGACATCCATCTACCCCCTCGCCTCCAGCCCCCCCGCCACACCCTCATCCCTACTCTTCATCGTTTTATTGACAGATAGCATGATGGTGTGATGGGATGAAAGGAGGAGGAGGAGGGAGGGGGAGGACTGACAGGACCTGGTGGGGAGTTTTCTGCTGAGCTCAGCACCGTGATCTTGCTCCACCTATCTATCACTCTCTCTCTCTCTGCCCTGCAGAGATAGGGCTGACCTGAGACACGCACACATGCACACACACACCCACACATATACACAGACAGACCCACACACACAGACACACAGAGAGTTGGTCATTCGTGTGTGGACGTTTTAAACTCCTTTCCCACGGGAGCAGGAAGTAAAAACAAAGATAATTTAAAAACTGAAAAATGAAGAACATACAAGTTTCCTGTGACTGCCACGGCTCGTAACGAACAGTCGACCTGTTCTGTGTTTTTACGTCTGAGGACAAGTAAACTTACCCTGTAATTTAATAATTGTAGTCCACTTTTTTATGACTCCAGTTCTGGACGGGAACCTCTTGTTCACTTCTCCTCTGAGGTTTCACAAACTCATAAAGAGCGTGAAGCTTTCAGTGAAGCCAGTCTTGAGTCGAAAAAGGCAAAGCTACCAAATCATGTGGAGAGTGACTTAACTGTAAAAGAACTACTCATCCCATAATGCACTGCAAATCCCAAACTCCCCTATAGACTCAATTCTTTTCGTTATCGCAGTCTTGATGAAAACCTTGAGAACCTGTTATATTGTACACCACTTTGTTCACTTGCTTTCTGAAGCTTCGCGCTCACTAAGCTAACTCATGTTTAGACATTTTAAACATCTCCATGGTAACATGGAGATCGCCACCAATCAAAGATGTTAAAACAGCCATCATAAGCAAGTCCTAGACTCCTTGACTAGTTGCATAAACTGTTAAAAATAATGGATAAGTCCTTGTGATAGTAGTAAACCTAACTGGTCTCTCAGATGGCCGCCCCTCACTGAGCCCGGCTCTGCCAGAGGTTTTTTCCTGCTAAAAGGGAGTTTTTCCTTCCAGCTGTCTCCCAGTGCTTGCTTATAGGGGGTTGTCTGTTGTTGGGGTTTCTCTGTATCATTGTAGGATATTTACCCTACAATATAAAGTGCCGTGAGGTGACTGTTGTTGGTGCAATATAAATAAAGCTGAACTGAACTGAAACTGTCCAAAGTGGTAAAAATAAAGATAATCAGTAGACACAAAGTACGGTGTGCCATCTAATATTAAGAAATTCAGTGAAAAGCTGATTTTTTCTAGAGAGATAAGAGATAAGGATATAAAAGCAGCCAATCATGGATAATCTGCTGCATGTGCTCACTGAGGCTGTGGGTGAACCTCTGAGATGTTAATGGTTAATCATAAATGAGATGACAGCTGAAACATGGTGTTGATGGGCTCCGTCTGAGAGGCACTGCTGCACTGACGTGTGCAGCCTGTGGAGGGCGCTGGCAGCACTCTGCAGCTGCTCCTGGTTGATTTGTATCCTTGCTGATTAGATTTCTGGCAGTAATGAAGCTGCTCTGTGTTTACTTCTTGCATTTGAATGCCGGGGGCCGGTGCTCTGCTGTCTGGACGTCTGCCAGCCGGAGCTTCGGCTCGTCTTCGCTGTATTAATGATGCTTTCAGGTCACTCGCCATACAGTGGTTACTACTGTAACCCCCCTTTAAAGCACATCTTCATCGTGTTTCTGCGAGAACTCGCAAAGGCACCTCTTTGATCGCTTACAGCTGTTCCCTTTGTTTTATTGTTCCAATGCACACTTTCATTATTATGATTATTATTGTGATTATTATTAAAATTGTCAAACATCTTTGTGTCGTTTGTGCCACGGTGCCCATCTGCTGCTGGCACACCACCAGGTGTGTGTGGCAGAGGGCAGGGGAGGGAGGAGGAGGAGTCTGAAGCATGCAGGCCCCCAGGTTTATTCATCTTTCATCCTGTGTGTGTGTGTGTGTGTGTGTGTGTGTGTGTGTGTGGGTGTGTGTGTGTGTGTGTGCGTGCGTGAGCGCGATAGCGATAGCGAGACAGACGAAGGTACGAGAAGGTGCCAAGTGGGTCATCTGCCTTCTTATCTATTTGAGTGTTTGTGTGTTTGCACTGTGTGTGTGTGAAGCCATCATATCAGCTGTAATCCCCAACATCCTTACGTCTAATATCAGCTCTCCTGACACACTGGCAGGAAGTTTGTGTGTGTGTGTTTTCATGAAATCTGTTTCAGTGCCAAGGTGCACTGCTGGCACTCCACTCATGCATCTGTGTGTGTGAGTGTGTGTGAGAGAGCTGGTTACAAGTGTCTAAAAACATCAAAGAGTGAGCTGCAGCTCCTTTTACAGCCTGTGCTACACCCACGTGCCAGTTTACTAGGCACAATTAATAACTGGAACACCCATTGTTTAATCGATTCACTTAAAAAGATCCCCTGACTATGAAAATGTAGAGATCGTATCATTTTAACACAAATATCAGAGTTTTAAATCTAATATGTAAAGAAACATATCTGTCTTTGTTTCTACCAGGTTTGAGAAGTCCCTTCACCTGCAGTAATTTAACAGATTGCCATACACAATCATGCTTGAATTACCTTTCAAATCTTAAACTTACAGTGTGTAACATTTTTCACCACTAGATGTCAGTAGATTACAGATTGCAGTCAACTGAGTTCTGTTTTCTTACACTGCCCAATTGACCCTGTGCACGAGAAAATGCTAACTTCCTGGTTTGAGACCGGATGTGGGGTTGTACATTTCCGGTAGCTTTACTTTGCGGTCAATCGCTACTGCGAAGATATGCTCCAAAATCATGTCCAAAACTCGAAAACGGAAAGATCGCGTTAAGTTACAAAGAGCAGAAGGTGGGAACACTCATCACTGTTGTGTCATAAAAAATCTAACGATCAATTTTGACGTTTAAAGAGTTTAGATCGATCAGTTGTTTACATCACTCAAAACAAGCAGAACTGCATTACAAAATCAGAAGACACATCGTCCACCTTCAGAAGCACATCTCTGTATAGTGACTGGTCTTATGATTTAAACAGGCAAATGTTCAGCATTCAAACTACAGGTGAAGAATAGTCAAACCAGATGTTTCCCCGTTATGTCGATATCAGCTAGTCAAGTACACACCTACACAGCATGTTAACAAACCGTGAACAAAAGCCACACAAAAAATGAATGATTGCTGGTAAGGGTTTCTATACATTAGTATTTACGAAGGGTATGTTGTGACTTGCCTTCAAAATTACAGTGGTCCCTCGCTATAACGCGGTTCACTTTCACCTCGCTGTTTGGCGGATTTTTTAGTGCAAGTTTGCATGCTTTTTTTTTTTTTTTTTTTACACATCACATTGTGTCCTGCGTCCTGATCGCTGCAGACGATCTCCTCCGTGACGTCTCTCCTGTTCAGTACACAATCGCCGCATCGATCGCTAGCAGTGTGACTCTGAAGTGCAGTACTGTATGTCGACGAAACGTTTTGCACCGTCAAAAAAATAAAATTGGCTAGTTGATTTCACCTATCGCTGGTTATTTTTAGAACATAACACCCGCGATAAACGAGGGACCGCTGTTTACAGATACTGAGAAATATAACATTTGAATCCCTTTTCTCTTTTGTGAAAAAGAGAGGCGCTGGGGAAAAAATATCGACAAGTCGATGAACATCATTTACAGATATATTGGGTAAATGCCCAAGACATCTATAGAAATGTAAATCGCCGCTTGATTCATTCATTTGCTTAACTTGTTTTGGACCGTAAACAGGGCGCGAATAGGACACCGGAAACAAAGCTCCCCACAGGAGTTTCCGCACCGGAAGTAGCATATGCTAACGTGCACATAGTCAATTCAAGTGCATAATTCTAGCTATGGTAGCTGCTGTAGGACAAACATGCTAACATGTCAGCTAACAGAGATCAAAAACATTTTGAGTTTACCCCATAACAGCCGCGCCTAGATGGATCTCCCCCAGAATTTTCTGTGGAACGCTGTTAGTCCACTGTTTATTTAGCTACTCTTAGCCTTAAGTTAGCTGTAGTTAGCCTTAGTTAGGTACTGTTAGCTTGTGTTAGCCTTAAGCCCCTTTGCTATTAGTACCTACTTGGATCGACTTGGCACGGTTCACAACAGTTATCAGGGTTTTCCATTAGGTCATAGTACCTGGTACCAAGTGCTTTTTTAGTACCTGCCCGACCAGGGTTCTGAGTCAGTACTAAAATGTAACATCGTCAGACTGCATGCCACTGATTAGCTGGACAGTAGCGTCACTCGATAGCTGTGTCCCAAAACGTCGGCTGCATCCTCCGGAGGCCGCATTTGAAGGCCGATTACGTCACAGCCAGGCGACGAAGGCTGTCCCAATTCGTCGACTCCTTCAAATGCGGCCGACAAATGTGTCCTTCATTTCCCCGAATTTGAAGGATGGGTCGGGTGTGTCCTTCGTGGCCCACCATATCCCAGAATTCATAGCGCGGCCCAGCCAAATTTCAGCTGCCAACAATGGCGGCCGCTACTAAGTTTTAAAATTAGTCTTATCAATCTTTCTGGGTCACAAAATAAACCTTTAACATATTTTCAGGCGAGAAAGTAGCTGTGTAAATTACAAATATCTGCTTGGTTTATGAAGACATCGTATATTTGCAAAAGTGTGCCGATGTTTTCGGAGACCTCTGTTACACACCTGCTGGATAGCAAGCCGGGGGTTCAATGGTCACTCCAGCCGGCGAGAGCAGCGGACTCCCGGCTTTATCGTTTTCAGACCCCCGCTCTTTCGCTACTCAGGTTAAACATGATATATAAGTCACTCGGATAACTTAAAAATGTAATTGTTTGGCTTTTTTCGGTGTTTTATTTGTTCCGGAGTAAATCGGTTTGGCTGAGATCAAAGTTATTAGATTATTAGATTAAATAAAACTTTATTAATCCATCGGGTGGGTTCCTCCAGGATTTTCACACAGCTGAATAAACGTCAAACAGAAAACTGATTAAACAGAAGTGTGAGACGGTATTTTAGATAGCAAGGAGCAAACGGCCGAGTTTATTAAACTCCACCGACACAGTGGTGACGCAAATCTGAAGGCTAGACCGTCCCATTTCACAGCCTCGCTCTTCCGGCCTTCTCGGTCTTCGAAGGACCCGGCCCACATAGACTGCGAAGGCCGGGTCCTCCGAAGGATGCAGCCGACGTTTTGGGACACAGCTGATGAGTCATGAGAGCGTCATGTTGACAAAAATAAAACCACCCTTTTTTGAAACTCGCCAACGAAGGAAACGGTTACAAAAAACAACACCGTGTTCCCCGAGTCTGACAAAAAGCCACAGAAAGAGCAGCAGGTATATTCTTGCCTCGACGTCCACCTTTTTTGTAGCGATCATGTCGTATATTAATTACGTTGCGGGATGCTTGGATGCGTTGCTATGACGACAACCACGCACGTTAAGTAGTACCAGATTGTAATGGAAAACCAGTTGACCCGAGCGGCGATCCGTGGTGAGTATATCCGAGTAGGTATTAATGGAAAAGGGGCTTTAGTTAACTGTTAATAGCCTCGGTAAGCTGCTGTTGGCCTCTGTTAGCTACTGTTATGGTCATAATGAAACTGTCTTTGAAGTGGATCTAACATTGTTGGACTCTTAGTGATTAAACTCTCATACAATATAAGAATGTAATCAAACTGTTTGTCAGAGGGAAAGTGTGATTTTTAGGAAACTTGAGGCTAACATTAGCTGGTATGTGTATATGAGTACAGTAATATTTGTTTCTAATAAATAACCCTTAAAGAACTATTAACTAGACCTAGCAATTTTATGCTGATCCCTCATGTCAGCAACCAGCAGTTCTTATTTCCTGAGGAGCACTGCTTTGGTTAAATTCTGACCGGTAGGAATTCTGGTGACAGACGGACGCCTCACTGTTGTCAGTTCAACAAGCACAACAAACACAAGTTACTGTCCACAAACTTATGGCCCTCATAAACGTAGCTGTAATGTCTCGCTCAGGTGAGGTTTGTACAGAGCAGCAGAAACAGACTGCGAGGGAGAGGACGGAGGGAGGAAGAAAGAGAGGAGGAATATGAGCAAAGAAAAAAAAGAAAGCGGAGGATCAGAGGAAGAACGACAGGAAGAGAGAGTGAGAGTTTAATGACACATCGCAGAGAGAGAGAGGAAGGAGAAGTCAGGAATACACTGAAGTGACCAATTACATGTGACCGCGGCCGCTACACTAACCTGCCCGCTCGCTCGCCCGCCCGGCCTCTCTCTCTTTGTGTGCTGCTTTAATAGGATATTGATCGACAGAGAGAGATTCGATTGGCCTGCCAGTGAATTGTGTAATGGCTGCACAACGCCAAGGTCACCCGCTGTGTGTGTGCGTGCGCGCTCTGTTCAATACCCCACCAGCCCCCCCTCCACCACAACCACATCTCATCTTCTGGTGAGCTATAGGCTTCAGTCACCCCTGCAGACCCCCGCGTGTGTGTGTGTGTGTGTTTGTGTGTGTGTTCACTCCATTTAAAGAAGAGCCACACCAGAAATGATTCTTCATATAATCACAAAGAGTGCTGTGGGGTGATGATGATGCAGGTGAAGCTTCAAGTAAGGTTCTGTCTATTGCCATGCCGGTGTTTGGAGTTCTTTCCTTGTTTTTAATCTTTGGACTGTTTCTTGGACTTTGTCTTTTTCCTGTGCTTCATTCTCACTGTTTTTCACACTGCCTGTCACATTACGCGTTTAGATTTTCTTCAGGCTCCTGGTTTCCTGGTCTCAGGTCTTCCTGAGACTTCCCCCTCAGCACGCAGGAACCAGAAGAAGTTTGTGATCTTTTCTTTAGCATCAAACGGAGACTCCCAGTGCTACTTCTGCACCATGTCCTACCACTGGGAACACTTTCATTGAAATACATACTAAAGTTATCCTCCTGCTAACACACACACTGAAGCGATCAGGTGACCTTTGGCGGCAAATCGTAATTTCTGCTTCCTGTAATCTTCCACCTCATCCGAACATGCTGGAGTCTGAATTTGATCCTGCATGATGCAGATGTTCCCCTGTTGTCACTCCCTGCACAGCTGCTTATTTGAATGAAGAAATGCATGAATTCTTTTTATGCTCTTAAAGGGGAACGCTTAGGAGAACGAGGGCCGCAGCGAGAATCTGCCGACGTCAGCTGAGTTTTACACTGAAATAAAGGTGTCCTTCCAGGTTTGCTTCAGCATCATACATATGTTCTTTGGCCACAGTACGGTGGCCCTGAGAGCTCAAAACATCACAAATATATAACTACAGGAAATTATGACAACAGCTTCATCAAGAGGAACATAAAAAGCTGTAGAGTTCGGACTCACGAGGTGAACGTTAACATAAATCAGCAGAAACTTCTACATGAATTCGCTTCGACTGAGGAGGAACCTGAGGATGGAGCGCTTCCTTCAGGTTCCACTGTACTCTGAGACATTTACAGGTTTCATCAGGCTGGATCAATTTTTCTACAGAAATCACTAACACAAATGTATAACTTTTGGCTGTATGAATAAAATGTACTGAGATGTACTGAGAATAACATGTGTGTATTGTATTAATATAAAAGGAGATGAGGTGAAAAACATTTTTCAGCTTTGTCTACATTTAATATTTCTAATGTGAGCAAAGTGAGGAGTAAGAAAATAGTCTGTGGCAGCAGAGCCGAGCTGCTTTAATGCTGCTGCAACACACACACACACACACACACACACACACACACACACACACACACACACACACACACACACACACACACACACACACTCTCTATAAGTACAGTATATATTCATATACTTACACACACAGACACATTCAGACAGACACAAATGTATTCACAAACACACACACCCTTTCGCTCTCTGTCTGTGTGTGTGTGTGTGCAGGCGCGTGCTTTGTGTTGGTCAGCAGATTTGCAGCGATGCGGCTCTGGAAGAATCACTTATGGATTAGAGTGCAGGAGAGTCCACAGTGTGTGTGTGTGTGTGTGTGTGTGCGCAATAGGCATTTCAGGTTATCAGTTAAAAGCTAATGTACTTGAATAGTGTGTGTGTGTGTGTGTGTGTGTGTGTGTGTGTGTGTGTGTGTGTGTGTGTGTGTGTGTGTGAATACATGTTCATTCAGCCTGAGAGAGACTTCATTTATAATACAGCCGAGTAGAAAAAGTTTGTCAGTAAGAACAAAAAAAAAAAGTAAACGTAATAAAGTTATTTCTATAAAAAGCAAATAATGGAGTGAAACAAGAACATCTGGAGGTAGAATTCAAAATTAAAGGATAAAAATGAGAAATCTCATTGTTCTTCATATTTTTCCAAGTTTCAGCTTCACGTTGAGTAAAATTGCAACGCTTTCCTTAGGGCGATGGTAAAAGTAACTGGAGCGAAGTAGTAGCCAGGGCTGACGGTCTAACCTCAGCTTATATTGAGGAGCATTATAATGATCTCAACGCTGATAGGACGCTGCTTCCATCTGCCCAGAGAAAAAAATCATCTCAGGTAAACCAGGGCCATCACACGTGACCCCTCGCACCCCGCCCACCACCTGCTTGACCCACTAGTCGATCAGGTCCCACACCTCCACACTCACTAACAGCTTCTTCCCCTGGGCCATTCAGACTGTTAACAAACACTACCCCCCACACCCCACCCCACCCCAGCCTGCCCGCCCACCCAACAATCTGCGCCATGGTCTGAGTTAGGACTGGGCGATATGGCCCAAAATTCATATCTCGATATTCTTTAGCTGGATGGCGATATATACGATATATATCTCGATATTTTTTCAAAGCCATAAAGTAAGAACAAAAAGAGAGTTCTTTTTCAAAGCTGTGTCCCAGATCTCACACAGGCACTTTTATTAACATACAGCGTAGATGTACATGAATAGATTACTCAGAAATAAATTATCAGCATTTATTAAATAATAATGCTCCATAAATAAAAGAAAACAATGTTGTTTTTGTGCATAACAAAAAGCTCACAATTGTGCAGTCAAAATGTAAACTAAAAAGACGCTGAGCATAATAACAAAGACAGATTTCGAGGCTGCTCTGTTCCCAAGTTCTACTGCGTGACTGACAGCCTTGAGTTTGAAATCCACTTCATAACCATGTCTCTTAACAGGTGCCATTTGTGGTTCTTATACACACATTGTGGTCCTTATAGTATTACGTTGAAGCAGAGTACGTATTACTCCGCGAGGCTCCTGACTACAGTAGCCATAATGCTCCAACAACCCATCAAGTTGTGCGGCTTCGTAGCTTACCAAAGTCGTACTAAAACATTTTTAAGAGGTTTCTGAGCGCCGTGTACCACATGAAATCAGTTCGCGGTCAGTAAGCACAACCAGAATTCATACATAAGGTGCACTGTCGATTTTTGAGAAAATGAAAGGATTTTAGTGTAAGGTTATAGTCCCAAAAATACAGTATACGAGTTTTGTAAGGTGGTTTGTTTCAGGGCAGGAGGCTGGGAGACTTCGCGGTCTGGGATACAGCACGCAGTTTCACACACTCTTCATTTTGCACTTTATGGTGCTGCTGTAAATGGTGAAAATACTAGTAGTGCTAGCTGCATGGCGTCAACACATTAACGAGCTAACCGCTAACGCTAACCGCAATGCTAACGCGTCGATGCCGTGTAGCCCCACGCACGGGGCGATCCGCGGTAACTCGTTAATTTGCCGCATTAATGCAGTTACAGCGTTAAGGTCATTTTAACGAGAGTAACGCTGACAGCACTAAAATAGTAATCTCCAAATGTTTTCTTTTTACCGACCAGGTCCTCTTTGATAGCTGCCGTGTCCATCTTGTCGTTGCCTGCAGGTGAAGCGATGGAGGGGGAGGAGTTGTGTTCAGTGAAGGAGAGAGGCGAGGCAGAGTAGCGTTGCGTAGAGACAAAAGTGGATGAAAGAGGCGTTATAATTATACTTGCGGTTCCACAAGTATAATTATAACGTAACATAGACTATATCGATATAAACGATATTATCACATCTCATATCTCGTATAAAAATATATCGATATATTTAAAAACTCGATATATCGCCCAGTCCTAGGCTGAGTAACCCTCATCACTCAGGACACTCACACATGGACTCTAAGAAGTCCTTTTTTTCTTTGCACTGCTTCCGAGCACTTTGTCCTCTATTGTGTGCCTTTCTCTTATTTTTGTTATTTATTTCTTTTATACGCTTTATATTTTATTCCGGCAAAGTCGGTGTGAAGCACCCACAACTTCGTTGTACATGTACAATGACAGTAAAGGCCTTTTCTCTTCTCTTCTATCATCTACTGTTCTGAAGGAACCAGTTCTCCTGCCAAATGTGCTGACAGGTGTCACGTGAAATTTAAAATTCAGTTTCTCATCCATCCAAAGCAACACTGAAGACCACAATGTACAGCACCACTGAACAGTAAAGGACAGTGTTGTCAGCATAGAGGTGTAGTTTACAGCATGATTTGCAAAAGTCTGCCCACAGGCTGCCTCACTTTTGCTCTCAGCGTCTATTTTCTGAACAACTCCAATTAGCCTGAGCTCAAAGTGCTCAGAGCAAACATCTTCTGAACACCACTGCACTCACGGCGCTATCAGCTCAAAATAGTTCTATGGCTTCTCAATCAAATCAAAAAAGGGGTGGCACTTAAAAAAACACCACTTGGCACTTTCAGGGCAGAAACACAGACCCTGAAGAAGACACGGAAAGCCAAAGACATCAGCAGCAATGCAACACCAAAAACCACCATCATTCTATAAATTGCGTGTTTCTGTGTGGAGGAACATGTTACTCTTCTACAACTGTATTTCCGTGAAGCATCACAACCACAGCCCTCGTGTTTATTGTGTTAAAGCACTTTAATGAAGTCCAGTGTGTGAACAGGAGTCTGTGCAGGCTGCAGTCATTTTAATCGTTACCTGACATTACAGCTCATTTCAGGGACACGCTGCACACAGCAACATGTGTTTGTGTACTTGAAAGACTAAGTCCAGCCTCGGTTTTTCCTGCTGAGCAAACCATTTACCAACATCATGATGTTCCTGCTGTATGTAGGATGTTCAGGCTCCATTCAGGCTCCAACACGTACTCGTACATGTGCTTATGTGCTCTGTACCCTCAATAACCTTCCAGATACTGGCCAATCAGAGTACATGGGTTTCAGTTGGATTTGGACATAGCTGAGGAGACTTATTCAGAACTTTGAATCATGCAAAGCTACCCTTGGAGAACAAAAAGTTTAACAGACTTCACTGATGCTTTTAATTTGAAAGAATGCCTTATATTTCAGTGTCATTAAGTGAGTGTGAGATAGCAGCTGCATGTGAGTATCTGATCAAGCAGGGATAACTGTGTGTGTGTGTGTGTGATCGATGGCTCTTTGATCGGGGGTCTGTGTGTGTGCTGACAGGCACTTTACATCGCCTATTGTTAGCGGTGGGCGATCGACAGACTCATATAGATCCCACTGCGCTCTCTGTCACTCTCTCTCTCTCTCTCTCTCTCCTGCATGTCGGCACTTTTTAAAGGTCATGTCCCCCCGCCTCTCTCTCTCACTTGTCCTTTCTGTCCATCGCACACCCATCTTACCCCTCCCCTCTCTCTCCTCCACCCTGCGGTCTCTCGATCGCCCGCCTGTCGCTCATATTTCCTTATAATTAGAGTTGAGTTGGAGCGGCTGCTGATTGGCAGCAGATCCTGGATCTGAAGAGTTTTAATATCAACTGGGGCTGTAACGATTCATTGAGTAATTCAGATAACTCGATTATAAGAAATCCTCGTTTAATGCACAGCTCTGCAGCACTCACTCATAGACCTGCAGTAGAAACGCATTTAGGAGCAGCGTGTGGATAAAAAGTCTGACCACATTCAGCCCACGCAGTCCTGATGATGCTGGGACAGTTTAACACGGAGGCGGAGACTGTTTGCACAAGAGGCGGAGCCACAACAGTACAGTGAAAAAACTTGTTTGTATGGCCCAAAGCAGTAGATGTTCCCGTGATCACCATTAAAACCTTTACTGGGAAACAGCGAGCGGGAGTCCTTCATCAAAGCAGCTGATCGACAAACTACCACAAGAAGAAAAGGAAGTTTGTAGCTGCTCTGCCCAACGCTGTTTGTTCTACACAGAGAAAAATCTGCAGATGAATTGTTATTATTAATATTAATTAACGACGCACCATCAAAGCATGTGTTCTCAGCAGCACAGACACTTTGCATCAAAGCACAGGACAAACGTCACAATGCCGATATGCTCGCAGACACCGCGTTCTCCTTTAAAGCCTTACAGACTCTAACTCGCTCATTCACTGCACACATATGCACACAGATACATACATACAAACCAAATGTAATCTGGCTTATCCAGGAGATGAAACAGTGTCACAAACCTTCCAAGAACACAGAGTAAAGGTACACGTTTTAGGTTTCGGTTGCATACAGATTATATTGACCTTTGATAAGAGACTTGAGGTTTATTTATGTTTGCATTTAAGAAAATGTTTTCTATTTTAATATGGTGTGTAAAGCGTCATTTTGCAAGACCTGTGTTTTTCTCTTTTGAATATTTATCACAGAAATATTTCTTATCTGAGAATTCGATTAATCGATGGTGCTTCAGAACCTTCAGCTGACTGGCCGCTCGTGCACTCTCCTGCATCGCATTCACAGCGTCGACTCTCACCATCTTTAAAACACATGCTGTTTGAGTCTGTGTTGTTCACATTTTAATCTATGATGTTATTATGCATACAGTGATTTTGGTAATCAGTTACTTATAAGGTGTTACTAAGTAACAGTTATTACTATTATTGTTATAGAATACGGTGAACACCTGGCTCTCTGATGCACAGGTGCTCAGCCTCGTGCTGCAAGCTGAGCTCACGATTCACACTCTCCTAAACATGTTCTTGTGTTCATCAGCAGGAAGACCACTCAAACACACATCAGCAGCTACACACAGACACAGACACACACACAGACACACACACACACACACACACACACACACACACACACAGTGTGTTCATTAAGACAGGCAGCCTGTGGTTTGGTCTGGAGGAATTACATTAGATCCACTATCGATGACAGATCTGCGATCCAATCAGTGCTCGGCCTCACTCGGCCTCACTGCAGGAGGAGAGAGAGAGAGAACTTACTCTGAGACACTCGGACGAGCTCGGCCACTGTGAAAACTCCAGGTGTCACGAAGCTGTCCTGGAAGCCCAGGTGACCTGTGAGCAGAGGGAGGGAGGGGGTTATTACTATATTACTACTGTATCACCAACACATATCGGCACAGCCAAACACTGACAAGCCCCCAAAATCTACACCTGCAGCAGGATTACAGGTAGTACTAGTACCAGTAGTACCAGGGAAGGATCATTATGAGTGAGGAAGTACAGGCTTCTGTTTCCCAACAGGAATAATCAGGACCAGCTGTGTGTGTCTGCACGCACGTAGCTGAACACCAGGGTCAAGGTCTAACACACACACACAAAGTAGAGAGGATATCCTCCTCTCTCTTACACACACACACACACACACACACACACACACACACACACACACACACACAGCTATCACATCCATCAACACACACTTAAAAATCTTCCATACGCACTTCCCTGATCCAGACAAACAACCTCTCCTCAGGAATGTGTGTGTGTGTGTGTGTGTGTGTGTATTTGACCACAGCCTCATTTCGTTTAACCACACACGGTCACACACAGGTTGGCCTCAGTGTGTGTGTGTTTGTGTGTGTCTGTCTGTCTGTCTCACCGTTCTCCGGCTGCTCCTTGATGTCTGATTCGCTGGCCTGATTCGGGCTTTCTGATTGGCCGGATTCTGTGGAGAGAAACACAAAGATGAGGACAAGCCGAACAACACCAACACACACACTCAGTTGTCTGTTCTGATCCAGCGGTTACTTCACTGATAGCTGGGAGTTTAAAAAAAAAGAAGTTATCTTTAATGTTATCATGAAATGCGTTTCATCCTTCATAAACGCTGTAAATACATTTTCGAAATAAAAAATATTCATCAATCAGGAAGTGCAACGCTTTCAGAATAAATTCTTAAAGTGTCAGAAAGTCCCACACAGAGCCGACATCACCTTCGAGCTGCTGTTGGCTAAATTTTTCTTTACGTCGTGGCCACTGCTCTTAGTGTTTGGTAAAATAAAGCATTACCATTTGCAGATCAGGTTTGGCTCTGCAGGTAAAGTAATCACTTTTTTAGTTACTCTTCCAAATAAGTAATCAGTTAAGGTGTTGCTGCAGTTTCTCTTGTTCTACAAATCCCAGATCATCCGAGAACAGAAACGAGCACCAGCGAAGGCTATTCACCAAAACGTGGACTTAGTGTAGCTCAGCAGGTCATCTGCTAATCACAAGTTTGGTGGTTTGATTCCCAGCTGCTCCAGTGTGCATTCAAAAGCACTCTGTTAATGGATCAGCATGTGTGTCATTGCTGTTAAACACTGACTGTGTGTGTGTGTGTAGAGGGGATGCCTGTATTGATCTCCACACCACAAAACCTTCACCTGGTATCTCTCTCACACACACACACACACACACACAGCAGACTGACTGGCAGACTCCAGCTGCTGCAGCTGATTCAGTCACACTTTCTGCACACGCTCAGTGACACAGGAAGAGCCTATGCTGAAGTTCAGAGTGAGCGGACGGATGGAAGGATGGAGGAGTGAAATGTCTGAGGAGGAGCTCGTGTCAAATATCATAAATAAGACAAGCAGCTGCGACCACCGACCATCCTCTTCATACTTAGTCTTTAAAAAGCATTTTGAATAATGTTTGATAGCTACAACTGAAGTTAAAACGGCAGAAATACCCGGTGCGTGACAGAATTTCACATGGTGCACCCCGAGTGTTTTCAACAACCGCATGTTTACATGATTACAATGTAGAACTACACAAAAAGTCATCGATTATCCCGTCATCAGCTGAAGGCATCTGTACCTAATAGAGTCCCGCTCAGTCCCAATCCATGCAGCTGCTGGAAGGTGGGAATTCTTGGAAATACTACAGCAAGGTGGTTAAAAAAGAGGAAACGGGTCATTTTCTTATGTCACAGGATTCTCTGCAGTGCTCTGAAAAACAACGTCCAGCCTCACTGCTTTCACAGGAACAGCGGGATCAGCAGCAGCCAGGTGCTGCTAATCAGTCACGTGATTAACCGATCATCAGCAGTGTGCCTCTGTGAAAGCAGAGCTTTTGGCAGTTTGCAGGTCTCAAGCAGTCAGGAGTGTCTTACATCTCACAACAACAACAACAACAATAATAATAATAATAATAGTAAAGGTACTTTTATAATTACCCATTGCAAATATGAACTCAAACCTTCACCAACAGGGGGCAGTGTTTAACCAGCAGGTGTGCTAAAATGCTTTGCTCTTCAAACTTTTAGTCTTTTTTCCCCGATGGTTTTATTAATCGCTTAAATAAAGGCTACACTGACTCACTGAACCTCCTTGTGGCACATAGCAGTATTACATGGAAGTACAGCCCAGTCCTATTTTGACCTGAGAATATCTCTTCAACACAACACGGATAGTTTGAGCGTTAATGTGTTATCAGCTGTTGCTTCACATTCTTAAAAATGCTTCATTAAAACTGCATCAGATCAAACTGAGCTGCAGGCGTCTGTAACTTATTTACATATTTCTTTGTTTTATTAAACTAAACTTGTCGTCTGTGTTTTTAGAGTTTTCTCTCTTCTATGTGAGATCTGACATTTTTTGTTGTGGACGTGTGAGCAGCAGTAGGTCAGCTACGAGTATCATGGCAAACGTTCTTCCTGTGTGCAGCTCGTGCAACCGGCCTCTCTGCGTCTGCCTCCTTTTCCAGCATGCTCTCTGCTCCGGTGCAGCTCCGCTCTTTCAAATGATTTAGCGGCTTCGGGGGCATCGATCGGCCACGCTGCAGATAAAGTAGGCAGGGAGTGGAAGAAATATTACCCATCATCCCCCCGGAGCCTGCTGGCGGGGCCATGACTCAGGAGCAGACGGAGAGAAGTTGGAACGTCCAGGAAAGCAAAACTTTTAATTAAGGCAAACATGAAGGAAAGTGACGCACGGCGAACGTGACGGAGGCCCGGCTGAAGCCGCTGCCACGCGGGCCCAGATGTGTGATCCAAGAAGAAAATCAGGATCAAGAGGAAGAGCGGGGCTTCGCTTTAACGACTCACACGCTGGCTGAACGGTGCAGAGAGATAGTCAAGTGATTATCTCCTGCTGGTTCTGAGGTGTGAATATGTTTTCTTTAATGTGAGAGGAGGTGACAGGAGCGCTTTTTGAGTGAAGGAAAGCAGGTTGCCTTTGAAGTGATGGTTTGCTGAGTGTGTCGGGTCGTCCTGCGTGGATTAAAGGGCTTCTCGTTAGTGTAAATCACTTTGGTCCAGGTTTGAATCCTTCTGTGGAGCTCTTTCTGTGGAGTTCTTATTGCAGAGCACACGTTATGGACGCTGCGCCTGCACATTCTCGCCGCGAGGTTGTGCAGTTCAGTTACATTTAAGAGACATGAACTTTTTGCATTGAGAGGACCCCCCCCCCCCGGCCCCCTCCTCTGTCACACACACACACACCCACACACACAGAGCAGCATTTATCAGGCTTGTTTTGCATGCTGTTCACCGCGTCTGTTTGCTTCAGCAGCTTAAAACAAAGAGCATCAGGCGGAAACCACGGCAACTATGGGGTGGGGGGTTAGGGGTGCTGCTGATGGGTGTGTGTTGGAGGGCACTTTCACACACTGCCCCCCTACCCCATCGTCCCCCGCTCCCCTCATTCAGCCGTCAGCAGGTTAATTAAATATGCTAATGAGGCGTGGGAGCAGACCGGACTGTCTGCATCCACCCCCCCACTGAGGGGCGTGGATCATCTAACTCAAACCCCCCCTCATCACAGACTTGAAATTAAGTCATATATTATAAAAGAAAAAATGTTTCCATCTATACTTTGAATTTAAAAAGCTTTTTCCTTAAATAAAGAAGGATCAGGAAGTTTAATGAACTTCCTGATCCTTCTTTATTTTCCTGTTTACAGTCCTTTTTGTTTCTTTAGAAAAAAATCCTGAAACACACACTCACCTCTGAAAACTTTTTTCCATCTGTCACCATCAAAGACTTTAAATATTAAATCAAATGAAATCAGAAGAATCAGAAAATACCTATGCTTTTACTCTGAAAAGCTCCTCAAGTAACGCGTATCAGGGTTCGGAGACCCACTTGAACGCTAGTGGAGCCTCGGACACCTGACCACCATGGAAAGATGTCGACAGATCATGTGACCCTCACACACACACACGCACACTCACACACACGCACACACACACTCAGAGCACTGGGACATAAAGGAAACAATGGGACCAGACTCTCTAGCTCTCTCTGTGGGAAAGTCAAACTTGATCGCCCCAGAGGTCGCTCCCTCTCGCTCGCTCCCTCTCGCTCGCTCCCTCTCGCTCGCCCTGCTCTCTCTCTCTGACATGAACTGGTGCTTTTCTAGGAACAAGGGAGGGGGAGCTACTGGATGCTTTCCAGAAAGGCAGCAGAGAGTCAGAGGCGGTGGGGTACGGGTTGGCATGGGGGTGGGGGGTTACCTCTGAATTTTTTTGAAAAAAACTTCTGAAGTCGTCTTGTTAACTCCCAGGAATAAAGGTCAACAGGTAACGTTCCCGGGATTCACATTAATGGTGCCGACCAGATATCATCACTGCCAAGAACACAGTGCACCGTCACCACCTGTGCCCCACCTGCTCAGCCTCACCCCCACGTTCCCCTTTCCCAGCAGCTCATTCAGGACTCTGCTGCATGGTTATTGATTAAACCCAAGAACCAGCAGAGCACTAGTCCAACCAGTCCACCTCCAGTAGAGCTCCACTGGTTTCCACAGAACGGGTTTTACTTCCTGTGATGGGAGTGGATGACTTACCTCATGAGAAAAGACGTGCTCATTTAGAGCAATCATACGTTATGGCAGTTTTATACAAGTGCCAAATAAATCAGTTTCAAATTTCCGCAGATTATTTCCAAAAACGCAAAAGCTTCTGTCAAAAGGAACCAGGTCTGTCTGCAGCTACAGGACGGGGGAATTATTACAGTGTGACACGTCGAAGGCCCTGGACGAGGACGACCTGTGTGAGGGAGGAACGCGCAGCTGGATGGTGTCTCTCAGGCAGAGAGGATGATGGGCAATTTAAGTAAAGCCTCTCTCGTGTGCGTCGCTGATCTCAGCGTGACGCGGTAAATCTGTAGTAAATCTGATGATAATGACATCATCACCAGTTTTACTGCAGAGCAAAATAAAAATGAAACGTCAGTTCAGAGGTGCTGTCAGCTGACACAGACGCCGTTTCTCACTGGTGTGAAGTTCTGTCACACCGTTAGGACACAAAAAAGCTCGCATTTAAAGAGGTCACACTTCCTCCGGGTTTGTTTTTAATGCACACAGACTCCGCCCCCCCACGACCGAGCCACGCTGGGATCGCGCTGTCGTCTCCTGGCAGAGCGACAGGAGGCAACACAAACAGAAATAGCGAAGCGCTCTGGTGCCAAAACCCGTTTTTCTCCGTGTTTGGCTGCTCAGTGACGCGGGCGAGAGACATGCCGACACTACAGAGAGAGAGAAGGGAGAGCAGAACGCCGCACACCTCCAATGTTTAGCCCGAGGACCACAGTTGGAGGATCTTTACCGGAAGGATACGAAAATGAAGACGTTGACGGACGGATTCCCGCCCGCTGGCTCTGAGTGGGTACAAAATAAATAAATAAATAAATAAACCGCTCGGCATCGATCTGAGCGCACTCTGATTTAGCTTTTAATGAAATGAAGAGACGTTTGAATTCATTTTTTTAAAGGCCACAAATCAGCTGAGACTGCCACGCAGGATAAATTACCTTCACACACACACACACATTCGCGGACCTGAAGTCCGGCTGGACCGCAGAGATGAGGCACTGTGACTGAAGCTGAAAGGAATGAAAGCTTCTCTGTTCCTGCAGGTGACACCTACACCTGTGCACCCCGGGGGCTAATTATCTGACCTGCAGGCAGCCGTGTGAAGCTCTGCGAGGGCCAAACAGCTCCACGCATGCTCCAAACAGCATTTCCTCTGGATTATAACAAGCGTTACCAGGAAAAGACAGGAAATTTTAATTTTCCTCTTTTAGATTCTAAGCTCTTCCTGCAGCTAACAGAGCAAACGCCTGATTAATTCGATCCAGTTTTATTCAGAAATCACAACTAACAGCCGCCTCGGGGTGTTTTATATTGTACGACTCTACAAAGAGAGCTGTAGCAACCGTAGGCTGTAGGTCCCTGTGTGAGTCAGGTGACTCAGACGGTCAGCAGGATTCGAAAAACACTTAAATATGATTTGTTAAAAATAAATCAGCACCTTTATTTAAGGTCCATCATTAAAGGTATTGCTTTCTTTCATGCTCGATGATGTGAGTAAACACAGAACAAAGCATCAGATCAAATAAACGTCTCATTTCATCTGGAATTAAACTAAAATCATTTTATTGCATGAACTTTAAATATTTTGTGACACACACTCTCTCTCGCACACACACACACACACACACACACACACACACACACACACACACACACACACACACACACACAGCATCAGAAAATAAAACTGAAGTATAAAAATGAATCTGATGATGTTTCTCTGAGTAGGACGGGGGTGCGTTTGTTTTGTGTTTCCAGGCAGCACTGCAGGAGCAGGACCCCGACCTGGCATTGTGAACCATGGCACGCCTGCACCGCACGCTCTGCCAGTCGCACACACACACACAAACACACACAAATTTTTAGGTTCTACTTTTGGATTCAACAACGCCGGTCTGCAATTTGACGCCGTCCACCAGCCGCCATTTTGTGGCAGCCCCCTCACATTCGGCCCATCACACACATCACACCCAAAAATCCTTAATACACACACACACACACACACACACACACACTGAGGCTGAAAGAGAAAACAGTCGATTTGTGTTCTTCTGTCTTTTGTTTTTCGGTTAATTATGAAAGAAAACTGCACAAACACACGAGGCAGACGAGGCTTTGTGTCGGCAAGACGCTGCTGCCAACACGCCGCCATTTTAAGAAAGACAGCCAAGCGCTCTCTCTCTGTTTGTGGTTGATGTCTCTCGCCCCTCGGATGGTGTTTAAAAAAGAAAAAAAAAGAGAGAGAGAGAATCCCCTTAGCCGTCTCCATTGTTGGACGCCCAGCCAGCCGCCGCTGCCAAGGAGGCGCTGCCAACTGCAATACACACACACACACACACACACACACAAACCCCCACTCGCACACACATTTCTTCAAATTTTCAATCACAAACACATTTTAATATTTTCTGTCACACGCTAACATTTGCCACACAGCCTGTGTGTGTGTGTGTGCATGCATATGTGTGTGTGTGTGTGTGTGTGTGGTTGCCCTCTCTCTCAGCCTGGCAGCCATCTTAAAGCGTTGGCAACCATTTTGAAGCTTCTGTCTGTTTTCTTTGAGCCGCTGCCATTCGCCACCTTCTGCCAGAACAAAAGAGGGCCGCAGCCATTACCAGCCATCCACACACACGTGCACACACACACATGCAAAATGAGCCCTCCACAAACCGTCCAGGAACCTTCCAACTCACTGAAATGTCTGTAAACTGTGCACTGATCCAAACTGGAAAGCAGCCAGTAAATTGGGCTGCAAATATAAATGTGTTTGACCTTCGACCTCAGGCTGGTGATTAGCATCGGGAAGAGCGGCTGAGGCCACGATGCAGGAGCATACGTTTTGAAAGAAGGCGTTAACTCGCTTCTGTTCCTCTTTTCAAATATCCCAAATGTGCTGAAGCTGCTTCACTCTGCTCTGATCCAACTACAGAGTTCCACACCAATCAGCTCCAGGAGAGCCGAGTGTCGACAATCTGCAGAGATCATTGACAATCTGCAGAGATTACTAAAAAACTGCAGAGATTATAGACAATCTACAGAGATTATACACAAACTGCAGAGATCATTGACAATCTGCAGATCACTGACAAACTGCAGAGATCACTGACAAACTGCAGAGATTATAGACAAACTGCAGAGATTACTAACAAACTGCAGAGATTATAGACAAGATGCAGAGATCATTGACAAACTGCAGAGATCATTGACAAACTGCAGAGATTACTAACAAACTGCAGAGATTACTAACAAACTGCAGAGATTAGAGACAAGATGCACCTTCAAGCTCTCTCTGAGTTTCTGTGTACTTGTTTGAGGTTTTGTTTGTTTTGAGATTTTTTTTGTCTTTGGAGCGTATTCCGATGACATTACCTCATCGGGATTAAAATGAATATTAGAATCAAATGAGGCGCGTTTTTCTGTAGGACTTATTCTGTGGTTTATTACTTCAGCAGTGAGATAAAAGCAGAAGAATGACTTTCTTTCTCAGAGTCCTCATATCTGTTTGTAAGTCTTTGAGGTCATTTTTCTTTGGATACTGCTGGAAAATAAAAGCACAGTTTAAAAAATGAGCCAGAGGAATGAGATGAAATAAAGCGAATCTCCTCTGGGAGAGAAAACCTCGGCAGATAAAAGTTCGAGGCCACATCATGCGAGGCCTTCAGCCAATCAGGGCACAATTTAGCTGTTATACAAGGGTTCTCTGAGGTTTTAAAGTCATGTGACCTGAAGCTCGAGAACTCTCTATGCGCACACTTCCTGTCCTAGAGGGGGTGCCGTCGAGCTGATCCGGAATCCCTGAGCCCAGATCCATGTGTACATTTTTTACTGGTTTTCATTCAAATGAATTTTGGTGTGTATTAGGGACATCACAGGACCAGGAGCGTTTTTTTTGCATCGTACATTTCTATTTGGGGGATGAAGCAAGCAGCAACCTCCAGACAGCATCACCTTTGACCACCACAACCTGCAGCTGCTTCTGCACACGTGCAGTTCCTGGTGGTCTCCTAACCTCTGGTGGAGGTATCTTTATTTTATCCATTTAGCTGCATCCTCTCCGAGTCACTAAGGACCAGATCAGAGTGCCTCCTACTGTTCACTCACCTGCCACTTTCTGTGCAGCGGGACTAACAGGAAGTGTTGTAGTCTCGACAGATCAGGTGTGATGTCTTCAAACTGCATAAACAAATTAATAAATAAATCAAACAAACATATACCTTCTGAGCTCTGGCACACACCCATAATGCACTGCAACATTAGCTGGGTTAATATGTGTATTGATGAGCCCATCACTGATCGATCTTCAAATCTGTGGTTACTGAGACTCATTAAAGATATTTTAGATATTTTAATCCAGACCAGAGCTGAACGTGTGTGTGGTCAGTGGTTACAGCTGGACTTTGGTCAAAATGAAATAGTGTGTGTTTTTCAGTGGGCGGGGTCAGATTGATGAATTGCTGTATTGATCGCAGCGCTGCCTCACTTACCATAATTATAGCTCTCTAATGGATGATATACACACACGTGTGCACACACACACACACACACACACACACACACACACACACACACACTCTAACAGACACAGAGTCAATATCACAATCTGAAGAAACATTTTTTTGTCACCATAACTCTTGTTTCTCCTTCCTTCTTTACTACACCCATCCCTCCTTGCATTCTCCCTCCTTCCTTCTTCTTCTGCAAGCTGATCAATAATGATCAATTATTGATCACTCTGAGAGAAAATTAAACACTTTTAGAGAATCCATCCAATCACAGCCTAGTTCTGAGAACCACCGTCCAATCAAATTTCACCCCTGAATAAACAGCGTTTTACTGCTGGTTTCCGTTCGGAGAGGAGGAGGAGGAGGATGAGAAGAAGCTGGAGAGATGAAGAAATGGAGGAGTAACTCTCTCTCTGATTGGCTACTTTCTGTGTTTTGGAAACTTTATCAACATTTTCAATCGTCTTTTTTTCTTCTCCACCACTTTTCCTTCTCTGGGCAAGCGAGAACGGATGTCTGGCTCTGATAATACACACACACACACACACACACACACACACATACAGAGAAACACACTGCAGTGCTTTATCTGTAGTGATTTCACCATAATCTGCTATAGAGTCTGCTGCCATTAATCACGGTGAGTGTGTCCGTGTGTGTGTGTGTGTGTGTGTGCGTGTCTGTGTGTGTACAGTCCGTCTATCCCTCAGCTGTATGGATTACACACACTGCAGCAGAAAGGAGCAGGAAAGTATAGAGGAACTATTTATTTCAGGCTGGGCGGGGCTTCAGGACAGCCTGATACCGCTTTCAGGGTTACCACGGTGACAGTGGGGGCCCTATAGGGGATGGCGGGTTGGCTGTGGTGTCAAAAGGGTGGAGGTTAGGGGATCCCAGCACCCGAAAGATCCGACAACATGAGTGAAGAAAACAAAGTGAAGCTTTTCACTGATTTTATAATCAGCTGATATTAAAGGTGTTAACATCACCTGGAGCAAGGTTGAGTAAAAAAGCTGAAAAACACCCCAAAAACCCACAAAGGCCATTTTAAACACGCTACTTTACATTTCACCCATTTCACCCATTTCACTGTCACTTGTCTCGTCAGACAGATGCTACA
The DNA here is from genome assembly GCF_036321145.2 of Pelmatolapia mariae. NCBI lineage: Eukaryota > Metazoa > Chordata > Actinopteri > Cichliformes > Cichlidae > Pelmatolapia > Pelmatolapia mariae. The sequence goes on along the minus strand of NC_086246.1, from coordinate 40,777,381 downwards.
GAGACCGTGCTCATGATCCAGACGTATTCAGGAGTCCATTTAAACCCCTTGAAATTAAAGCCCCACCCCCCCACAGGTACCTGTTCATCAGGTGTGCTGCAGTTTAGCAACATGTTTTTCAGAGGCTGGATAATTTAGAGATGATCTCCTGTAAAGCACCTTCATAATTTCCAAACACTTAGCTGACCTTTAACCCTAAAATATCAGCGACAGTGTCAGCCACCATTCAACGTTCAGGAAAAAACACTTTAGGAAAAACCTGCAATTATTCTTTTATAGTTTAGGTAGTCTGGTATATTTTTAGCGGTCCTGTACACTCCAGATCATTTCTTTGAAAGTTCCTTTATTTCCTGAATGCAGGTGCTGCCAAGCATTAAATAAAAAGGTCCTTTGGAGATCAGTGCTGATTGGTTAAAATAAGGAAATAATGTTAAAGTGAGTTTCTCAGATAAAACCTGACACTTGATTGTATGAAACGAACAACATATTTAAGTTTTTCAACTCAAACATTCAGCGAAATTCATTCAGCATCTGCAGCGTTTCTGGCTACGGCTGATCTCAGATTTAGACTTATTTCTGACTACAAACACGAGGAAGCTGAGCTGAAACCGTGTGCTGCTGGTGTTTCCGTCCAGATCTGAGCTGTGACGGGACCATTGACAGAAACCGCTAAAACCGCAGTCTGAATGAAGACGAACCACCATTTGAAATATTCGCTACTTTTCATCAGAAAATAAGATAAGATAAGATCCACCAAGATCAACAAAGATCAGCTGATTTCACTCAATCAGGACTTTTAAAGTCACACACACACACACACACACACACGCGCGTAAATAACTGATTTAAGATTTGCAGTCAAATGTAAACACCACCAGAGGGAAGGAGTGATCCCACTGGCTGACAGTGACCTGTGACCTATGATCGTGTCGGAAATCGGATCTTCAGTTTGTCCTCACACAGATTCAGAGAGTGTTTCGATGCTTTTAGAAGCCCCGCCCACCTGTAGGCAACATTACAAAGCCCTAATTTTACACTCTCAGATTAAGCTCCACCATCGCTTCATCTCAACAAAGCACCGCCGCACACTCCAGAAAACTACACAGGAGGAGGAGGAGGGGGCCAAGACAGACAGAGAGGGTCAAAGGTCAAGCTGTCTAAGAGGAGGTGGAGGGTGGAGGAGGTGACCCAAGGCTCTTTAGAGCCTGAATAGAAGCTCCTGTTGGGCTCTCAGTGTTTGGATGTCCGCTTTTGTCCGACACACTTGTTCGCCTTCCTGTTGCTGTAATCGTAATCTGCCACACACTTTGAGGTGCGTTAAACACAGGGAAACGGCACCCTGACGGATCACAGCGCGCCGCAGGAGCACGCCTGCATCATGTGACCTCTGCAGGCTGGAATCAGGGCCTAAAGCCTGTGGAGTCGGCCTGAGACTAACACACTTTTAGAAAGAGACAAACACGGGGTTGTTTGGAACTGTTTTCAGGGGCGGATGAATCCGTAAGTGCAGTGTGTGTGTGTTTGTGGTTTCATGAAGGACGTGTTTTCACAGTTTGTGAGGAAGTAGAGCTGCGAGGCTTGTCAGTGCCGGAGCGCTAATCACGAGACAGATTTAGAACCCTAGAATAAAAGGTTTGCCTCGTCACGCCAAATCAAAGAGGAGCCGTCATAAAGGCAGAACTCCCAGAATGCTCGGCTGCAGCGGCAGACAGGGGTCAGGCCGATCGTTGACGAATATATTTCCTGCTTTTATTTTTTCCTCTGGAAACAGGAAGCGGGCTGTAAATGCCCTTTTGATACCTGACTGAGTTTTTCTCTCCCCGATGCACCAGAAAAACCTCCAATTAAGACAAATCTGTCCTCCCTCCCATCATGCCTTTCTGTTCCTCTCTCTCTCTGGTCTGCAGCCTCGGGCGGCCGGGCCTTCCTCAAACCACACAAAGAAAGAAAAGCAGCAGAAACAGCAGCAGCGTCTCTGCGGTTTTACTTGGCATTGTGTTCCTCCGACGCCCCGAAAGGCAACGAGGAGACAAAAAAATCCAAGAAACAGTCTAAAAACACACACCCTCCACCTCCTCCTCCTCCTCCTCAGCTGCAAACAAACAGGACGAGCAATCGCATTCAGCCGCAGAACAGTGGAACCACATCAAACACAGATGCTAATCCTTTCTGGATCCGCAGCGCGTCCTCTTTACTATAAATAGTGCTGAAGGAGGAAAGAACATTACGCCTCTAATTTATTTATTGTGTCGACGTATTAAAAGACGACGACGCCTTGACGCCCGGGTCCCGCTTGCCGAATTACAAACAATCAGCAAATCCTGCTCGCTTTACTGATAACCTATTTATGAAGCCTCCTCACCCCTGCAGACCCACCTCACCCACCTACCCCGCCCGCTGCTCCTAACGTGAAGTGAAGCATGTCAGAAATGTTCCGATCACAATCCATCGACAAGTCGGGAAAGCCCGGTTTTCATTTCAGCGGACCTTTCCAAAGAGTTAAAAACACCCTCAGACTTTTGTTTTACAGCTGATTGAACTATTACTTTGAAAACAGCTTAATATTATCTTGGTGCACATGCAGATGTTAGTTAGCAATTTAATCAAGAAAATTCCACTGGACCATTTCATGAGTACATGCTCTAAAGACAATGTGAAGTGTTCCTTTACTGGACTTTACTGGTCTTAACGAGGATGCCCCTCCCTAAGCCCGGTGCTGCCAGAGGTTTCTTCCTCCCCGCTGTCTCCACGTGCTGCTCAGCGGGGATCGCCTGCCTCTAACGTCGCCGCGCTGATGTTTCTCCATCAATACAGAAAAACTGACCTGACGGTAACACAGCACCTGTGTATCGCCGATCACCTGCTGCTTTACAGCTGAAAAATTCCACTTAGCTGTCATGTTGGTGTTTCAGAGAGGCTTCACTTCACTAAAGTCTGGACTTACTCCCACTCCACCCACATCATCCACCCACGGCACAACGTTTCAGAACGAATGTCCTGAAAGTGAACAGTGAGCGTTTCTGCACCAACACTCAAAGAACACATCAAATACAGATAATAACATGACAGATGATTACATGAGGGATGACAACATGACAGATGTTACCATGAAGGATGGTAACATGATGGATGATACCATGACGGATGGTAACATGATGGATGATACCATGACGGATGGTAACATGAGGGATGATAACATGACAGATGGTTACATGATGGATGACAACATGACGGATGATAACCTGAAAGATGGTAACATGAGGGATGGTAACTTGAAGGATGGTAACATGAGGGATGACAACATGACAGATGTTACCATGAAGGATGATAACATGACGGATGATAACATGACAGGTGGTACCATGAAGGATGGTAACATGACGGATGATACTGTGAGTGTTTCCCTGCAGTCTGAATCGGTCGCAGACCCCCACCCTTCAGAAAGACTACAGCTCCATCACCGTGACGATCTAAACACTGACCAGCTCCGAGTCCACATGTGTTTCTGTTTTACTGTGCTGCATAGTTTCAGCTCTTAATGGCCCTTCACAGGGCTCTCACTACTGAGGCATGCTGGGAATGAAGGCACAGCAGCGCTGCAGTGAACAAGGAGAAGAAGAAGAAAGAGGAGAGGAGGGAGGGGTTAGAAGGAGAATGAAAAATGCCCTGAAGTCTTCACCGGCCTCCAGAGCCTTCTGTGGAAATACAAACACACACACAGAGGGCTGTACGGAGGAGAGGTCAGAGGTCAGCATGGGTGGGTGGAGCAGAATGGAAAGTATTTGATAAGGAATAAAGATTACTGTGTGAGCGAGTGAGTGAGAGAGAGAGAGAGAGAGAGAGAGAAACTCTAGTCCACTTTTCTCTTCAAACAAATTTCAATGAAGCGTACATATGGACCAATCAGCAGCCTCTGAGCTGCAGTTCCTTTAGCATCCAGCAGGGGCTCCAGCAGTGAGTCAGGGCCCTTTACAGCACAAATCAATATTTACAGCCTGATATTTAAAGTATGCATTATTAGGAGCATGGCCTCTCTGACTGACATGTGGATATGCTTCACCTCTGGGCTACATTCATCTGTGTGTCATGGTCCTGGGTCAGTGCTTCTGAGTTTTGTGAACTTTAAGTTTAGATTGTTCAAGTATTTTGTGATTGTTGGTTTGTGTTCATATTGTTTCATGTATTTTTCCTCGTACTGTATTTAGTCTTGTTCCCAGTTCTCAGTGGTTTTAGAGGTACCCAGTGGTTCCTTCTTCTTGGGTCAAGTCTCCGTATTTAGTCCATTTGAGTTTTCCATGTTTAGTTTTTGCAGTTTCTGTTTTATTTTGATATTCAGTGTTCCTTGTACTTTGGTCTTAGTTTTGCTTCCTTCCTCTTCCTCTTCTCTTCTGTGATTTAGTTCAGCTGTGTATCGTCCTCCCAGCTGTCTCCTAATGGCTGTTCTGTTTTAAGATAGTTGCTGAGCATCTGTCCCAGTGTGTTTCCGTAGAGTTAGGGTCTCTGGTGTCATGTATTTCTAGATTTCAGTTTTTGGACTATGAAACGGCTCGCATTACCTTCACCTCTGTCTGCCTGACAGTCTGATTCCAGCCCACCACACCGAACACTGTCTAACATCCACAGATCCACAACACTGCCAGCTTGAGTTCCTTTTCACAGAGTTCGACCTGCGAGAGGTTCGAAGACGCTCTGTCGCTCTGTGTACCTGATTTAACGGTAATGCCGAGGTTACCGTTGAATTTCAGCCAGGGTTTGTCATTTCGGGACCAGTTGTTGGGTTTGCTTCATTTCCTTGGTTTAAATAGCTGTGCATGTTTGGACGTGCTTGTGATTTCCTGTTTTGTTAAATCGAACAGCCTTGTGTTGATTCGACGTCGATTGGCTCATGTTCTGAACTCAACGCTAACAAACTGTTTGAATTTCACGGAATGTCCCGCAGACGCTCGCAGCTCAATAGAGATGCAGAAAAAGCAAATGAGTACAGTAAGTAAAGAAGACAAAGAGCAGGAGGAGGAGGATGCCGATGAAGAAGAGGAGGATGAAGAGTCGGAGGTCCTACAGTGCGACTCCAATCCCATTTTGCTGCGGCTGAAGAAAAAGAAAATCAATGGTAATGGCTTTGAAGCAGGAGAACCTTCAGCTGGAATTAGAGGCAGCAAACACAAAATTGAACGCGACCCCCCCCGCAATACCATCGCCTCCTTCCCACAATGCACTGGGCTACTTCTATTCCCGCTAACGAGAAAGTTTACCACAACCCCCCACCCCCAACTTCCCACAATGCAAAGCTCCACTTCAATCCCAATCAGCAGCAGTAGCTGATGTAGAGGGGAAGGAGGAGGGGGGAAGGAAGGAAGGAAGGAAAATATGAAAGGATGGAGAGGAGAGGTAGGAAATGAGGGAAGGAGAGAAGAAATGGTCACAAAATCAAACAAAGGATGAGCATGAGAGAGAGACGAAGAGGAGGTGAGGAGGAAAACAAAATAGCAGGAGGAGAAAGGTGGAAAGAAGGAAAAGTAAAAAAAATAATAAAGAAAGTATAAAAAAGAAATCAAGGTGAAAAAACAAAGGAGGAGACAATGAAGAGCAGGAAGGAAAGGAAATGAGTAGGGAAAAAAGGGAGGGAATAATACAGGAGGAAAGGAGATAAGGACAGCAGAGGAGGCTTTGAGTAGAAACAGATGAGGGAGCTGAGCGAGGAGTTTGAACCAGAGCCAGGAAAAAAAAAATCACAAAACACACACACCAACACACAAACACTCAGAGACACACAGACACACACACACAACAACACACACACATACACATAGATACGCACACACACAGACACACCAACACACACACACAACATTTGTTGCTGAGAGCACAAATGTGAGAAATACGATGAAGATGATGAAGCTCTCTGTTTCTTCCTTTCTGTGCAACTTTGCAGCACACACACTTGTTGCTGTGTGAAACTGTTTCATGTGAGCTTAGCCCCGCCCCCTCACTCTTCCACCGTCTGTTCCACAGACTGTAAAGAAAAGACGGACAGAACTGACATCATTCTGCTTGGTTCTGTCACAGCATCTGACCAATCACATTTCAGTGATGTCATCGCTTTGAATCCTTGGCAAAATCCACCCATCCATCCACCCATTCATCCAAGCTCCACCCATCCATCCATCCACCTACTTCATGTTAAAATAGAGACTAGAATATTGATGACGGTCTCCTGACACAGCCAGCATAAACACCATGTGGCTGACAGCGTTACCGCAGCAACGCAAACAAACACACTTCGCACACGTGTATCATCTGCTGTACGCACTTGCTGCAACCTGATTCTACTGTGTGTGTGTGTGTGATAACATCATGGCCGATACGGCTTAAAAACCCAAGAACTCAAGAGAGAGCGAGAGAGTGAGACATAGGGAATGAGTGTAAAGCGGTCTCAGGCTGAAGCTCGTTCTGTAGTCGGGACTCTTGGAGCTTGTGCTCATTAAAGACTTGTCACTAATGGGCGTCTTCTTTTTGGTGCGCCCACTGCTGGGGGAAAAATACGTGAAACTCTTCAGTCACTCAGGAAACACGTATGTTCTGAGGTTGTTTCATAGCTTGGGCCAAATCTTCGCTCCTCTCTCTGAGTGTCAGCCACTTTTGATGCCACAAGGAGCATCTCTGCTCCTCCTGTCATCCAACTGCATTCAGAATCCCAAACACCTCCACCCCTTAACAGTCCGAATCATCAGCTGCTCTGATGGGAAACTTTTATTTTGGAAACACAGGAAGTAAAACTACTCTCCAGGAAGCGGAGCTACAGGTTAGACAGAAACAGGTGCATATCATGCCTGCTGGGTGAGGTTGGACAGAGGGCTGGGATTCAGTGGAACAGAGACACCAGCAGATAAGATGAGGTTAACGCCCTCCAGAGTGGGACGCTCATTTTTAGTCTGTAATCAGACAAACACAAAAATGTTTCCTGCATTTTATTCAGTTCATTAGTTTTGTTTCACTTTTTCTGTGTTTTTCTAAGCATATGTTTTATTTTTATCCAGTGAAGTGAATTTTGCATTCCCAGTTTTAGCTCAATATAATTATGGTGTAAATAAATTCAACCATTCAAAGGCAGCTCAGAGGGAGTAACCACAGCTCCTCCTGTGAGGCTTTTAATGTGAAGGTCTGCAGGAAGTGTTGAATTTAACAATCAAAAAGCAGCTACTTAAAAACAGGAGCTGCTGTTTGTCTGTGCTGCTGGACCTCAGGAGTGTCTGAATGGGGTCAAAGGTCACACGTCGGGATACTTGACCCTCGCTGTCCACAGCAGGTCGGAGGTCAGAAACAAAGCGTGATGGTGATGACTTCATTTAATGACTCCAGCTGTAAACAAACTTCCTGTTTTTGTTCTTGAGCTCAGAACACCATCGAGTTCGAGCTTCAAGACGATCCTTTGTCTTCTTTTGGTTTCATGAAGAGAACGCATCTGACTGCACAGACGTTCCTAATATAATGCTCTTTGCTTTTCCTCCTGTCCAAAATGCTTTTAGGAGGAATCTCAGCACCCTGCAGCCATCTTTGCTGCTGTTCTGAAGCTGAATTCATCTGGTTTCAGGGTGCTCTGCAGTGTTGAAGCTGCAGGAACAGAAACAATTCAAAGTCCTTTTTTCTCCTCCAGCTCTCTCACGGTCTGACTGGACCAAGGGAAAAGTGTGTGAGAGGCGATGTATGGCGTAAGTGCGCTGAGGTTGGCGGTATTGAGACACAGCGTCTGTTTCATCAGACTGAGCCGTTCACAGCAGGCCGGAGGTCAAAGGTGAAGAGCTCGTTAAGGTGGCGGCCTCTCACTCACTGAAGATGTCAGGGTCATCTCTAGATCTCTGCAGAAGATCCCCTCCTCCTGTTGTCTTGTCAGATGTTGTGTTAGCTCCCCTTGAACTCCTGTTCCTCCCGTTGTTCCTCCTGTTGTTGCTTCCTCGGTGCTGAGCTGCTAAGACGCTAAGGCACGGTGTTAACACAATAACAAACGCCTGCTTCTCATATGCATATTTCATGGAGACAGCTGAACAAATTACATATTTATGGATTAAAAGACAAGGGGGGGGGCACGTTGCAGGCAGGTACTGGGGTCCCATCTGCGGCGGCATCTGTACGGCGGGGCGGGGCAGCAGCTGTCGGTAGCGCCGGGGGTACGCTCTTCCCAGAGTGCCAGCGTGCTGCAGGAACATCAGTGTAACCCACCAATCATAGCACGGCTTTGCAGCTCAGTAGAAGAAGCATGTTTGGAGCACTCTCAGCGGTCAGGTGAGCAGCAGCAAACACCTGAGCAGCAGGCACATTTTCCTCTTAGACTTGTTTTTACATCCAAAGGAGTCACTCGCTGCTGGGCACTAGGAAGAATGCAGGTTTAAGGAGCTGCGTCCATGGTTATATACAGTCTGTGGTTATCTTCCCACACATTAATCTTGTGTTAGAGAGCTCTGATTTGCTGAAAACCCTGAAGGCAAACTTCAGTTTGGACACAAACTCTGCTTTTGTGGTTTCGGACTCTTTGAAACACCAGTGCCAGCAGGTGTCAGGGACCCTGGGTCTAAGCGACCCAGGGTCCCTGAGCAATTATGGACATGTGTGTTTTTGGTGTGCTGTCTCTCGTTCTCCCTGCTTGCAGGTATATGTGTGTTTATGTGTGTGTGTGGATGCCGGTGTTTCTGAGAGCACCTGTTTACAGGCACCTTCAGGTGTGGTGGGTGTGGCCCTGCCAGGTGGTTGGCCACACCTGAAGACCATCACACAGCTGATCAAGCCTCGTCGGAGGAGCTACTTAATAGTGCGGTGGAGCTCTCTCCGACGCTGGATCATTGTGTGACTTCACGTTAGTCTCTCGGCCAGTCAGTACGGATAGTCTGCCGCAGTGTGTGTCTTACGGCTGCCTGTTTGTTATCTCCCCAGGAGAAGCGTGGAGACGAGAGGTCAGCGAGCACGGGGTGCTCAGACACTGAGGAGCGGGGACAAGGAACACTGACACTGGGAAGAGGACATGTCACGGGAGTCGGGATCGCACTGCGGATTTATTGTTATTTTCCATTTCACTGTAAATAAATGCACTGTTTGCATTCAGAGCTTCGCGCCTGGGTCCTCCTTCCTCACATCCCCACGGTCTGCCACGCGGACCGCAACAGCAGGACTCCTCCACTCGACCCACAGTGGACGTCTACCTTGGTCTCCCCCCCAGCTGCCAGTCTGTTACACACTCTAAGGACACCTCCTCCTTCTCCTGTTTTTTTTTTTAACTCAATTAAGATTTCAATTAAAGAGCAGGGACCCTGAGACGTCTCCAGTGTAAATTAGCTGCCGTCGCGAGGGTCATTAAACCGCTGGGACTCTGCAGCAACCTCTGAGACCGAAGCTCTTCATCCTGGATGCTGCGTTTGATTTCAGACCTCTTACCCCTCACGGTGGCGGTCACCTGTCTCACCTGCTTTGATTAGCTCCCTACATGGCTGCCCTCCCTCTGACTCTGGGATGAAACCTGCTGTTCGATGCTGTGTGATATGTTTGTGCCTACAGTGCCGCAGCAGCTGTGTGTTCTGGTCCGATTTCCTTGCGTTTACTGGATGTGACGATCGCAACCTGGTGGTCTGTGTTCGCGTTCTAATCGGCCCGTTAATAACTCGCCGCTGCGCTTATCTCTTTGGCGCTAGATTTTCAGGCGTGAACGAGCAGGAAAAAAGACTTTGAAGGCTTTGTGATCGGGAACATCTGCGCTGTAAAGCACTTACAGCAGGGGGGAGGCAGGCCGGGAGGGAGGGAGGGAGGGAGGGGCGGACCAAGAGTGACTTGTTCTGGAGTGCTAACAGCCTTAGCAGGGATAAGGTGGCTGATCCTCCAACGCTAGGCTCATTATTGTTGGAGGGGATTTGGAGCTGCTCTTTCCTGTCGGGTGGAGGGCTGGGGGGAGATAAGCAGCTGAGATGGGGTCTGTTTTATTCCTGGAATAGCAGGAATGAGCAGAACACACAAAGCAGCCATTTCCTGATTATTTCATTTACTTTTAAACATGAATCAAGGCACGATGATGAACCCTGAAGCTCCACAAGTGGATGATGTAAAACTATTGCACGCAGGAAGACTGCGCACATCCTCTTCGTCTTCATCTGCTGGACGGGGAAATGATGGCAAGCTTGTATTACGCTCCAGTGCTGCCGTCCATTTGGTCTTTGGCTGGATTGGAGGATTGTGGGTAACTAACACAGATGTGCAGTCCCAAAAAAAAACAAACAACTGCACATACTCTGTAGGGTTGAATGCTGATTGGTTTAAAAGAAGGAGCGTGAAAAATGCAGCATGAGGAGCTAGATGTGCTGCAGCGACATGAGTTCAGCTAACAGACCAACAACACCAATATGAAGACCAATGCCCACCCTCTCCTGACCCTGCACAGCTCCGACAGGTTAGCGTAGCCTAGCATAAAGCCTATTTCAAATAATACAAGAAGTTCTGCAAAGGATCCACCGAGATGTTTAGTCGCTCTGCAGCCTGCATGTAGCTGAGAACCTCTGCTGTAGAGAAATAATGGAGTCCAACGTGCTCAGCAGCTCCTTCAGGATCTCTGTCATGATGCTGGAACAATAGCATCTTTCTGTCAGCATGCAGCACGAAGCTAATGATCAAGCACGCTGAGGGTCGCAGATTTTTACATAAAGAAAACTACACTTTTGAAGCCATGCAGCAGGAAGTTTCTGTCACACAAAAATCCACAGAGGTGGAGCTGTGGGGAGTCAGTTTGGAGATAGCAGGTGGAGAAAAATATAGAAGCTGCAACAGGAGAAAGAGGAAAACTACACATGGCTCTGCCCTTCCTAAACCAGAACTCTCTAACTGCATTCACAGCTGGACTCTGACCCGGTGCAGCACGTCTCTAACTTGGAACGTTCACAAAAACAGTTGCTCAGAAAGTCTGAGACGATTACTGCACAAGCTTGTGATGTCACATTCAGAGACAGGAATGCAAAGCCGTTCTCTCCCAACATTTCACGTGTGTTCAGAGTGAACGTTCCCAACACTACGAAGTCAGCAGAACAACTTCAGACTCGTGCGTGTGTTCACGTGACATTACAAAGCTGAATATAATCCAGCAGCATTAATGTTTCGAATGTAGCGGTGACACAGCTCCGCTACGTGGACGCAGCGTTGGGCTGCGTGGGGGGGGGGGGCTGAGTGCAGGACACGTAGAGCCGGCACAGTAAAATTCATGATCACAAAGTGCAGCCCTTGAATAAGTCAATGGAATAATCTGCTGCATCATGAGATAAGAGGCTGGATGAAGAGGGGGGGTGGGGCTGCTCATTAACATTCCCGCGGTGCGGTGACTCAGCCCATTTTGGTAATGGAGAGCCCCGGCCACCTAAAGATGGAAATGGCCATTTTTCAACCCCCCCCCCACCACCACACACACACACACGCCCACATTTTTATATATAAATTATCCTGAGCACTTACGAGTGGGAAGGCTGGCGGAGGAACGCCGCAAGGTCATTCTCAAATCTGTTGGACGGCGCCGAGCGGGAGGAGGAGCTTTAATGGGAGTGCAGCAAGAGGACAGCGAGGAAAACTTTACTCAAAATCTACCTACGCAGCACGCAGACACACACACAGTCACACACTGCCCCACACACAACACAGTCACACACTGCCCTACACACACACAAACACACAAAAACACACCTTAGAGCATTTCTGTTTCCTTTTTAAACTTTTTCAGCGTCACAAAAACTCAAAGCAGGAAAAAGAAATGGAGCTCAGCTGAGAGATGATCTCCAGACTCCACTCAGAAACATGGCGTCATTATAAACAGACACACACACATACACAGCTGAAATTGTTAACGTTTATCACACTGAACAACTTCAGAAGGAGGTCAAAGGTCAGTAAAGCTCACTCTGGATTCAAACAGCATTAAAGGTTTCACTCATCCGTCTTAAATAAAGGTGTGTGTGTGTGTGCATGAACAGGTTGGGAGGAGATCAGAAACTCTGAGGAGGATCAGGCCAGCTCCAATTCCTCTTCTGAGGGGATTTAACCTGTGCTGCACCACCTGGAAGAGACTCCTCACACTTCCTGTGATTAACCCCTCCCTCCCCCGCCGCTCACCTGAAACCCACCAAAGAGAACATAGTGAGAGGTGATGGGAGATGCTGGAGTAAAGAAATACTGAAGGTCTTTGAGACGTGAAGAAGTGTTCTCACCTGCAAGGTGGGCGGGTCAAAATGACCGTGTCCCTAACTTACCCTGAGAGGTGAGCTGAGGACACGTAGGGTTTCAGGTCACTTCAGGTAAACCTCAGCCTGATAATGGGTGACAGACTGGAGCAGATTGAGGCTAAAATAGGCTTTAATGACCTGCTTTCATCCGAGGCAAGGCGGTGTCCCCGCCTGAGGCTGCGGAGGCTGTGTCCTGAGCACACCTGTCCTCACCTGACATCACATGTACAAGGGACAGTTTTACGGCCCTTCTTTAGGCTGTTTCTACAGTTTTTCTTGAATTGTTAGCGATGATGAGCTGAGAAGCACCTCCTTAATCAACCACAGGAGCTGTGCCGACGGGGGGAGAGCAGATCACATCCACCTGTTGAGCCCTCGTGACTAAAAACTTTCAAACACGTCAAACTGCCTTCACGCGGCGCCGAGGACAGGCCAGAGGATGTTTGCGTTTAGTGAAATGTGCTACAGCTGAGAGGAGAACGCAGTTTAACCTGCAGAGGAGCATAGAGTCCGGCTCTAACACAAGCTTCTCTGAGCTGAGGAAACCCCCTGCAGAGGAGGTGAAGTGAGGAAGTGTGCATCTCCTCCATGAACCCCCCTCCTCCCCCATTTTAATGTCTTTAAGTCAGACAGGATTGTTGGATTATTCGTGGATTTCCTTCCTAATCGTGCCTGCCGTGTTTCCTCCCGCCACCGAAACACGAGGAGGCACGCCGCGGCTCCTCTCAGAGTCTCCTCACTGCTCCATTGGGGTCCCTGCGTGACTGTAGCTGATTGGCTAATGTCAGAAAGAGTTGATTTAAAGGATCAGAGCAACCTGATCAGGTGCTCTGAGATCACCACAGGCCGCTGAACGCCATCACAGGAAACACAGACAGACTTGTTTTGAGTGTTTGTCATTAAAAATGAAGAAAACCTGCATCGTGGCTTAAAAACAATCCCAACCTGGACGGCTCGGATGAGTTTGATTGGACGGGCTTCTGATGATGCACTGTTGGGTTTTGTTGAGATATTTTGACTGTTTTGTTTTTCACTGAGTTTCAGTCTTTAATTATTTAATTATTACTGTATGAAGGACACATGTCAGATTTCAAAAAATCAGTCTGCACCCAAAACTCATCAGGTAGGTTTCTTAAAAAAATCACCACACTCTGGGGATATTTCCTCTATTCTATAGTGTGGAAGCTGGTTCCATAGAAGAGGGGCCTGAAAACTGAAGGCTGTACCTCCCATTCTACTTTTAAATACTCTAGGAACAACAAGTAAGCCTGCAGTGCGAGAGCAAAGTGCTCTAATGGGGTGATATGGTACTATAAGATCATTAAGATAAGATGGAGCCTGATTATTCAAGACCTTGTATGTGAGGAGCAGGATTTTGAATTCAGTTCTGGATATAACAAGGAGCCAATGAAGGGAAGCCAATATAGGAGAAATATGCTCTCTCTTTCTAGTCCCTGTTTAGAGCAGCTGCACACCTCTGTTCGTTATTCACAACCTGTTCTGTGCAGGAAGACTTCAGGAATACTGGCAACCACCAGTGAACCCCTCAACCTGCTATAGACACACCTGCGCTATCAGTTTGAAAATGCTACGTTGCCTCATTCTCAAGTTATCGCATTCACAACCTCTGGTGTCCAGGGTGCCTGGCCAGCCTTCTACGGCTGCGGGGCAAAAAACGTGACTTTCAGCTCTTCGTCGGCTCTTCATCACACCGTTTTCCACACAGGTAACTGGAGCAGAATTAATGCAACACAGCAGGCATACATCAGGTGAGTTGACCCCATTTAGTGCACCGACAATAAGGGTGCGATCTGAGTAACGAGGAACAGCGACGGGCCCAGTCGGCGCTCTCGGACTAACAGCTCAGGCTCCGTGGGATCAGACGGGCTTCAGGTTCCCGTTGATGATAAATCTGGACTGGACTGACCTCCACCTGCAGCACAGGTGGAGGTCACCTCAGGTTGTTTTTTCACAGCAGCAGTGGAACAACACTAAGTCAGTCAGCAGGTTAATCCTTGACCGGCGTTCTACTTTTAGCTACAAATAAACATCCTCCTCTCCAGGTTGGAATGGCGAGGAACCCTACGCCCTCTTCTCACCTCCAAACACAACAAACACCCTGAGAGGCGCACAAACAGCTGACATAATTCACACAGCGCACACAGCTGCGATTGGTCGACAATAAGCAGGTTACTTCGTGCGCAGGTAGTGCATCCTGAGGTCGGAGTGTGATGAACCAGGATCGGCACAGTCTGTTACTACTGTGCAAAAATAAACCTGCAGGTATTAGCTTTACAGGCGCGACTGCTTTACACAAAATTATTTACCAGAATGTTTCAGTGCTAATGTGAACCATTTCAGACACAATACTGAATATTAACAAACTCTGACAGTGCATCAGCTGAACTGTGACTGCAGGAGTTTCCTCATAACTACAGCAAAACATTAAGAACGTTTCTGAGACATTATCACTGCGAGACGTTTCCCAGCAGCTGTTAATAATCCATTCTTAAATCACAGCTAATGTGTTATTACTGCAAATTAAAATATACTAAAACACATTTAAGCTGCTCGTAACATTTAATCCGAGACATTTTAACCCTGAGACCTGGTGATTTATTCTTTGATGTGTTGATCGCATGTGTGCACGGCTCATATATGCAAATGTTTATGTCATGTAAAAGAATTTGAAAGTAACTTGTGTGTGATCAGGATGAATAAATAATGATGAATAGTAAACCATAAATAAACACTTGATGTTAAAGATTGTGGGACAGCGGCCACTGTGACTCGTCCCTTCTGCATCGTCTCTCTTCTTCTTCTGCACTTTTATTTGTTGCAGTTGTGAAATTAAACCGAATGATGTGTGATGGTGGCGGCGACACCACTGCTCACCTCGGCCGACCTCATCCATCAGGGGACAGCAGGTTACAAAGATCACTGCCCCCCCCAACACACACACTAAGCTTCATCTGTGTGTGTGTGAGTCCTGACTATGTGGCCACTGCAGTCACATCTCGCTGCCTGCGAGATAACAAACAACTCTTTCCTAAACATATTTGATCTGCAAACAAACGACCAACCAGAAAATGCCTCCTCTGACCCCCCTCCTCTCCCATCACCCCCCTCCCTCTTTTTAAATGTTTTTACTTCCTGTCAGTGAGCGCATAGAGCGCCCCGTGTGTTCACAAGGATGTTATCGATCGGGCGAGGCGAGACCTCGCTCGCTGCACGACAGGCGGCCTGGGACATGTTGCATCCCACTTTGAGCTCAGCCAATCCTACATCCTCACCCTATCACGCACACATGCACACACATACACACACACGAGCAGGGCCGTTAGCTCCATTTGCCATGCATCCTGGCAGAGCCTCGTCGGCGCTTTAATATCTATCTTAAGAGTTGACAATCTTTCAGGGCAATTAAAGCAATCGATACGGTCCTGAGAGAGAGGAGAGAGCAGCCTCTTATCCCCAGTAATAGCTCTCACTAAATAATGAATACAGCCCAGACCACCAGCACACACACACACACACACACACACACACACACACACAGACCTTGGTATGAGACACTGCAGGTTTTAGGACGAATGCTGACACCTTGCTTGCAGAGTTTACAGAGACGGAGCGCTTCAGACACAGGAGGAGATTCATTAAAGGAGTTTAGTTGCTTTATGAGAAAACTCCTACGTTTATCTCCTCACAGTGCAGACCGACAGCTGCCGCTCTGCAGGTTTCACGTGGAAGCAGCCTGTACACAAATAAAATACGACTCCCACGATGCATCTCACCACAAAACAAGCCAATCAATCCAGGTTAGTTTCTGCTCAAACTGCAGTTCCTCTGGTGTCCAGCAGGGGATCCAGCAGTGAGTCAGTCCCCACAGACCCCATGTAAAAACTTCACTGCAGAACTGTACATGTTTACTAGGGGTGCAACGATACTCGTCTGGATATTGAACCGTTCGATACAGTGCTTTCGGTTCGGTACGCATGTGTATCGAACAATACAAAATTTTTAATTTATTTTATCAACTTTTCTTCTGACGATGCTGTCTGTGTTGAGAGCTCAGTGGATCTGCGTTCGACTACTCCGCCTAGGCTGCACTGTCGAGCACAAATCCACTGAGCGCAGCGCAAGCTAGCAAGACAGAAGCTAAGCTCGTTGCAACATGGCAAACTGAACCTCCCCCACCCTCATTCAGATCTGGCCTTTGGAACTATTTTGGTCTTCATGTGAAGTATGACCCTGAAGGTAAGCGTGTCATGGACAAAAGTAAAACAGTATGCCGGATGTGCCACGCAATGCTCAATTACATGGGTGGGAACTACTGCGTTAGCGCAGTTTGCTCGTTAAGGTGTTGACGCCGTCCAGCCCCACGCACGGGGCGATCTGCGGTAGCTCGTTAAGGAGATTTGCCGTGTTGTGGCGTTATTTCAGATTACTGCTGGCAGCACTAGTGGGAACACAATGAATATGACTGCACATTTACTCCGACATCATCCTAGTGCAAAGACAAGTGGAAGCAGACAAAAACAACAAGCACGCATGCTACAAACTTTACCCGAGTCATTTAGACAGCCGTTAGCACATGATTCTCCTTATGGGGACCTGATATGTTTAATATGCTGCTGAGAATATACCCCAGAAGAAGCGTATAGTATAGCTTTTATTTTGGAAAGAGTCATTTCTCTGTAATAAACTCTCTTTTCGATAGATGAGGGATTTCTCCATCAGCTATTTATTTTTTTATTACTTTGTCGTTTCAGCAACATTAAATTTAAAAACTGTACTTTTGAGTTAAAATATATATTTATAATTTTAATAAATGACAAATTAAAAAAGCATGAACATTTTTTTGTATCGAAAAAATATCGAACCGTGACACCAAAGTATCGAACCGAACCGTGAATTTTGTGTATCATTGCACCCCTAATGTTTACAGCCTGATACACAAACTGTTTGGTCTCTAAGCTAATTTAAAGTTTGCATTATTAGGTGCGTGGCCTCTCTGACTGACAGGTGGATGGTGACAAAGGTGGATGTAGCTGCTGGGGTTCACCTGAACTGGACCTC
The DNA here is from genome assembly GCF_036321145.2 of Pelmatolapia mariae. Classification (NCBI taxonomy): domain Eukaryota; kingdom Metazoa; phylum Chordata; class Actinopteri; order Cichliformes; family Cichlidae; genus Pelmatolapia; species Pelmatolapia mariae. The sequence goes on along the minus strand of NC_086246.1, from coordinate 40,760,066 downwards.
TGGACTGTATTTTTGCTGTTGGAGCATTTTTGATTATGTTATGTGGCCAATAATATGGCTCCTGTGAGGATTTTGATCGGATGTTACAAGCAGTGATTAGCAGGTATCTGTGTGTGTGTCACGCACCTGTATAGGTATATTTGTGGTAAACCTATTTAAACACATCTTTGGTTGATTGGACAGTTTGGCAGAAATTGTTTGTTGTAGTTAGTTTTCCTTCATTTTTTATAACAGTTATTAACTGTACTGATGACGTAAAGAGTTTCATACCACACTTGTCTTTCCGGTGTGTACAGTTAGCAGTGGCTGCTGAGGCTCATGGGTACCGTAGTATTCAGAGCCACACAGCCTTTCCTTCAGCCGAGCAGCTGAAACCCGAGAACACCACATTTTACCACAACACTCAGGTTTGATTTCCACCACTGCCTCTGTATGTGTGTGTGTGTGCATGTGGTCTCTGGCTCTCCACTATCAGTCAATAGTGTCTCATTAACCTGTTCTGCCCTCAGCCTGGCAATAAGGCTGCAAATCAAATCAAACGAACAGACTCGGCGTGTTTTCCAGATTTTATGACAGGCTGCAGATAAACGCTGTGCGGGTCTCCGTCAGGACGAGCCCGGGTCGTCTCACCTGTCTCGTGGTCAGGTTTAACCAGGTTTAACTGCCCTGAGCCAGAGGTACAGCAGTCTCTCTGTAGATGGACAAAGGTGTGAAAACGCTCAGTAAAGACATGAAACCTGAGTGCTGAAGCACTTTGGTCAGCAGCCATGGAGTCAGCGACACGCTCCAGTCTGGATCTCATTGGTAAACGCACAGACTCTGACTGAACTACAGCGCCCACCTTTTTAATACATCCACCTGTTATTTTAATGTCAACTTCTATTAATAAAGTCTGCCTGTGACATTTATTGAAGATGTCATTTTAATTTATTGGAAGTATATTAAACTGAAAGCAGTGTTAAAAATGCCATTTCATACATCACAAAGACTCTAACAGCTGAATGGATCTGTTATTTTTACACGTAAGAGATGACTGCAGGTTTACAAAAATGTGCTCATGATAAAGAGGGAACTTTTCTTTTGAAAGGTCAAACAGCTGCTTACAGCCTCGATGACGAGCAGTCAAAAAAAACAAAAAAAAAACCAAACAGAAAAAAACCCAGTCCAGTCACAACAATCACAAGTCCCATGCACAAACGTGTGGCCCTGAGCAGACGTTCTGCAGCTGTCTGAATGAAAGTGACTGAGTGTGTGCGTGAGGTGAGCTGCAGCCACGCCTACACGTGGAGCAGGTACTTCCTCCAACACAGTGGGAAGCAGAGTGGGTTGTACCTGTGCACGGCACACCTCAACATCATTTGTGTGCTGCGGTGTCGGTGATGTGGTCTCACACAGGTATGAGGAGTCCTGGCATGCAGGCCTGAGACCAGGACTAAAGGTGGGAGGTGTACGCGTTATAAACAGAGCCTCAGCTCTCTCTGCTCGTGGCCCAGCACTCGCCTCAGCTCAGCTGCTTCTTGCTCTGCAGGCCAACATGGCTGCCGGCCCGGACCCTCCCTCCCCCCTCTCTGTCGAGCCAACTGGAGCTCGACTGGATGTCAGAGCAGCGGCGACCTTTTCCAGAAACTCGCTTTGTTGTCATTCTCTGGGCCAAGGCTGCCCACTGGACCGAGTGAGCGAGGCTTTCAGCTATAGTCTCTCTCTCTCTCTCTCTCCTGAAATGAAAACAAATCCGAACACTGAGGTTCGAGGTTTAAATCCCCTCCTCCTTCATTATTGAGTGACCTCTGACTTCTGTCTATGAGGATGTTTCCTCTTTTTATTTCAAAATAAAAGGTAAGAGAGCGCCGACCCTCAGCACTATGTATCCTGAGGAATAACACTTACTCCTCCTTCTGTGTGCTCCTCCTGTGTGCTCCTCAGTTTGCTCCTGTTACTCACACTGGCCCAGACTTCATGATACAGATTACGGCAGGACTGATCTGAGATCTGCATGCAGAGAGGAGGCCTAACCTCATCTGTAACAGCAGGACCAAGCAGCGGTCTTTATCTGGCTGTCCTCTGCTCATTTGAAGCCAGAATCATCACTGAAACCATAAAATGATCAATCGCAGCCATCATCTTTGGATGAACTCCTCAAAAAGCACAAACGGCAAACCTATGGTTTGCTGCGAGAGCGAGCAGCAGAGGACGCTGGGAGTTTTCTCTCACTTTTCATGACCCGGAGGAATGTACACTCCTCATCTGAAGTGTTTCTGTCTCTTCTTTCTTTCCAGAGGAAGCAGACAGGCCTCACAGGGAGGGGGGAGGGGAGGGAGCGCTGTGGGCGATGGGATTGGTGGTGGTTTTCAGGAGAGGGGGGGGGGGTAATGTTGAAGCAGCGGTGGGCTGATCTCCTGTGATCTCCTTCCTGTGTGGCTGTCAGGGCCTGTGGCGGAGGCTTACATCTTCCCCCGGCTTTGCCCTCCTACCCCCCCAAAAATACCCCCCAACCCCACCCAACATCACACCCCCGCACAGGACTTCATGTTCCTCCCCTTTGACCCCCCTCCCCCCCGTCCCACCCCACCCTGCCTCGTTCTGCCCCAGAGGACTGCTGCTGCTCCACAGACCGGAGGAATGAAGAACAAGAGAGGAAGACAGAAAAGGAGAGGAACCCGCAGGCACACACACACACACACACACACACACACACACACACTCACAGAAAAACACACACACACTCGCAGAAACACACACACAGTGTAAAGTTGCAGATATGATCCAGCTGTACAGACACTTCTCGATGGGACGATCGCCCCAACAAAGACGGCATTATGTTGCTCTGACACTCCCGCCTCCCTCGCGTACTCCTCCTCTCTGTCTCTCCTCTACAAGTATGTGCGATAAGCCGTAGGGGAGATTAGACCCCCCAAAAGCAGCAGACACGCTCCTCTGGCTGCTGGAGTCAGATCGCAGAGATAGCGGTGAAGATTGACGAACTTGTTGCTGCTAATCAGCGCTCGTGATTTCAGTTTGCAGGCAAAAAGACAGGAAGTCTGAGGGGTCAGAGGTCAAGCTCAACAGAGAAGGAGAGAGAGAGGCAAGGAGGGAAGAGACGACACTCGGGGGGGTTACATGTCATGATTACACAATTGTGATTTTATGAAAACATCACTCATCTCAGATCCCGCCGACCTTTGACCTTCATGCTTTCAAACTGCCCTTAACCCTTTCACGCATAGTGGTCGCTACAGTGGAAAGCTATTCAAAGGCTGTTTTCTTGTATTTGTGTCAGTGTGGATGGTATACTTGCACATAAATCACTACATTGGACACTGATGTGTCACTCCATACCCTGCTACCCACTGGTCAGCCAGTGGACTAAGTGGACATGTAATAAACTCTTTGAAAAGTACATGTTTAAAAAAATGAAGTTCAAAAATTTTTTTCATGCCTAAAGATGAATAAAAATAAAAAATCCTGATTGAGGTTGTCATAATTCATGCATGAAAGGGTTAAAGCCCAAACTCAGTCCCAGCTTAAACACAGTCCTCACTCCTCAGTCTCTCTCTGAAGGACATAAAAGTCACAGCCAGCAGACCCCAGTCATTCCCACAGATTTTTGAGGACGGGTGCCCCAACAGTTTGAGGTCTGAGTCTCAGAGTGACAGACAGCCTGCAATGAAACCAGCGTCACACACGTGCAGCTGACACAGCGGCCGCAAGAAGCTTTAATGGCGGAACACGGAGGCAGCGAGGGGTCAGTTTAGGTGAGCGCTGTGAGCGCGCTATGTAGTATGTAGGTCACCCAGTCAGGCCTGCTGGCACACTGACCTCCCCTCTGCATTCCCAGCATGCCTCACTCATATCGATACCCCCCCTCGGGGCTGCGTCAGCCACAAACACCAAGGGGATGGAGCTGATCGTTGGCGCTGTGATTACAGAAGCTAAACCTGCAGTGACTGTGAACACAGCGAGGAGCAGCAGCCGCTCTGTGAACGAACATCTAGACGGCGCCATTTCCTGTCCAAACCTTTAAACTTCCACCAGCGTTTAAAGCGGTAGTGTTTGTCCCAAAGCCAACTCTGACAAACATTACATATTTTAATATTTATACCACAACCACACAACAAACTTCTGTTTTAATACAGCAGCTGCAACTGATGCTCTTCTTCTACCGATTTTAAATTACAGCACCTGAAATGTTATTCAGACGCCGGCCCGAGGAATGCCACACGCCTCTGCCAGCAGCTCTTCAGAGCTAAAGTCAACTATCTCAGATATTCTGATGTGCAGAAAGACCAACCTGCACACAGAGGTGGACGTTTAAAGGATACCTGAGTGACTCTCGGCATGAAAAACAGCAGATCAGCAGCAGAAGGCGTCGCTGCGCTGAGGCTAAGTGTAGAAGTTTGAATACTAAACCCGTGTTTTAACACTCTAATTATGATGTCTAAACTCCTATCACATGCCAAGGTCTCTGAAGCGTCGCACTAAACGACGGTCCAGTCAGTTCCTACGGCACCTTAGGTCACATGACAGCTAGGCTGTGCAGGTGAGAGAGACGATGACGAATAAGCGTCCTCCCGGCAGGTTGCAGACAGACGTTACATAAATGCTCCCGATGAAAATAGAAACTTTTATTATTCCTCTGAAGCGCTCGGACTTGCTTTGACTTCACGTGTCTGTCTGCTTTCACGCTGATTTATGGAGCATTCATTCACCATCACGCTGCTCCTTGCCACCTGTCCCACCTCACTGTTGCCATCAACTTCCTGACTCCTCACAGAGAGTTCTCTAAATTAGAGAACTTCTTTGCTCCGCGGGCCGCTGACTCGGGGCCTGGCTGTGCTGCTGGGAAACGAAGCCACAAAGGAAACAGGAGGGGTCCATTTAATCCCGGCGGGGGGAGGGGGGGGGGGGGGGGGGGTGTCGTCACTCCAGCGCACTCATTTATCTGTGGCGGCGTTTCATTAGGACACCACTAACTGCCGCCGGGGCCTTTGTCTTACTAATCCTCGCAATCAAACATGTGTGCAGGGGCCGGAGCAGGCCGGGGGGTGGGAGGTGGGGTGGGGCTGTGATTACTTTGAACGCTCTGGTTTTAAGGAGAAATCGAATGCCCGGCCACCTACTGCAACCCTTTATAACACCACACTACTGCGGACAAAGAAACTGGAACACTTCAGGGGGACGGAGGGGGGAGTATTTGCTCAGGACGCACTTCAACAAGCCGCTGAAACAAACAAGCGACTTTCCAAAATTGTTTCTCTTTCACAAAAGTTAAACACAGCCGGACGGGCGGACACGCCAACAGAGGGGGGTTTGCTGCGTTTTTAGGAAATGTGAGCAGCAGCCGGCCTTGCCGGTTTGCTGGAAGCTGAGCAGTTTTTATCCGAGCAACTGCAGATAAAACGCCGTCTCTGAGAGTCTGTGGGAGAGCGAGGGCCGTGGCCGCAGAGAGAGGGAGGGAACTGTTCCCTGAAGCATTTCCTGGTGCGCAGCAGAGGTTCGCTAGCCGCCGTGTCTCGCGGCTCTGCTCACATAAAGCACCGAGGCTCCTTAATGTATCAGCTGTGGGGGAGAGCCAGACCACGGCGATGCATGGAGGTCGCGGGAGGGCATGCCTCCCGAGGACGCCTGCTTTCCTTTTTCTCTCCTTCCTCTCTCCAAACACTCCGGCAGCTTATTTATTTACCCTGCACTTTTTCCAGCCTCCATCCTTCCACCTTTTTTTCTCTGCGTCCTCTGCAGAAGATGGAGAGCCTGAGCTCGTCTCGGGCTCCTCTGGCTCTGATAAAAAAGCACTCAGAGATTAACCGGGGCTGTGGACGGCGTTCAGGGCTGAGAGAGGAGGTTGCTTGTGGTGTAACAGTTCTCCTCCTCCTCCTCTTCTGTCTAGATTCTGTTTCTTCCCTCCAGCAGTGATTTGTAGACCAGTCCGATCCTGCACTGATAAAATAAACCGCGCACACCCAGCTGAAGCAAATTTGACCAAATTTAGCAATAAGTGGATTGCAGAAGTTTGGAATCTGAGGACTACGATCTGCACAGGAAGGGTAGAAACAGAACCGGCAATCAGTGTTGTTTGGACTGCTTATTTTATTCAATATGTTTGACGCTATTTGAGCGTTTTGGCGGATCATCTGGGACTGAGGCTTCAGTCCAGAAGTGTGAACCAAAAACTCCCTGAAGTCCAAAATAATATGATCTGAGACAAGCAGAGGAGGACCTCTGCCCGTCTGGCGGTGCTGGCTCAGTTGTGATAAACTTTGCCTGGCCACGTTGCATGATGCCCGAGTGGGGGGGGCACTTCTCCCTCCGCCATGGGGACGGAGGGAGAAGTGTACCCATAAGTTGTACCCAATACCATCCCCAGTTGTCGGTTGAGAGGCCGACCCGCCTGTGAGCTCTGAGGGCGATGTGCAGGTGGAAGCGGACGCGGCGGAGCTGCACGCGCTCCATGCCTCCTTAATAATGGAAGCGGTGTATTAGCCCTGACAGCATCATTTATGGGCGCGCTGTGCGCTGCGACGGGCCAGCCGTGGGATGCTATCGTTTAAAAGCAATATGGAGAGGAATTATTTATGAGGGCATGGTCTGCACACACACACACACACACACACACACACACCGTCGTAATGCTGAACTCGGGTCCATCGCTGCCCTTCACGGTGCAGCATTGCAGCGAGGAAGAGAGCTGCGTGTGTGAGTGTGTGTGTGTGGTGTGTGTGTTAGTGTGTGTGAGCACTAATTCAGATGCTGTATACTGTATCATACGACTGCCTCTGGAATGTCAACAAGCGTTGAGCCTGGATCTGCAGTCTCCCCCCTCAGACCTGCAGGGACCTCAGCACTGTGGAGCCTCAGGAGGGCGAAGCTCCACCCCCATCCATACTGAATTTCTGCTTCTCTGCTTTTATTTCTCTGACCCTGCTGGGAGATCTTCTGTGGCATCAGGCTCTGATTGGCCGGTTTCTGAAAGCTGCTCCGGAGGTTTAAATACGTTTTGTGTTTTTTTTTTTGTTAAAAAACCCCCCGCATTATCCAGGTGAACTGACACAACCTCCACTGAAAGACTGATCTCGGGATCAGTTTGGTGTTTTGATTGTGTTGTCTTGCTTCAGCACACCTGTGTGTCCCCCACACACACACACACACACACACACACACACACACACACACACACACAGACCTGTGTGAAGTTGGGACCTCCAGCTGACTTCAGATAATTAAAGAGCAGATGTGGAGACACTGAGCTGCTGCTGTCACCCGAACGCAGCACGCATCGACCTCTTCACCTGCATCAGCATCAGACACACACACACACCTTCACCAAGGGCGAGCATCAGCTCCAGCAGACCGCCGGAAGCGTCTTAGAGCTTCAGGACAGTTCCTGATGACTTTACAGTTTGTGGTTTGACATTCATGGATGCCACAGAGGATTCTGGGAATACGGTAAACAACTGCTACTCTTTTACAATCCATCCCTTCTTCAGGAGAGCAGGAGAAGAGAAAAGAGGAGAAACCTGAAAATTCCAATTTATTCCCAAATATCTCAGAACTGAAACTGAATAAACACTCAGAGAATTATCACCCCTACAGGACTTCAGCTGCAGCCCAAACCTGGCAAACAAACCAAAAACAAGCTGACATCGGTTTGATGAGGAAGAGGGGGAAACTTCAGAGGCTTTTCAAACTTTGGTGTTTCACAGAAAATTTTAACATGCACATTGAGCTCTGTTAAATGTGAGCAAAGCGCAGCGTGAAAAAGAGTTCAGACATTAAATTATTCACCTCTAGAGGAAGGAGAGAAAAGAACCCCACAGAGGGTGTAGGGTGGAGGTCAGGGTGGAGAAATGGACTAACGAAAAACTCGACCGGACAAAGGTGGTCCTCTTACCTTAAAGGCCTGACTGTTTAAACCGTTTAAACTTTCACCTGAGCTGTCCCTTCATAACAGCTGTAATCTGACCAATGATTGAATTTACACATCAGCGTCCTTACATTAACTACCTGCAGTATATCTGCACTGCAACATGTGCTCTGTGTGTGTGTGTGTGTGTGTGTGTGTGTGTGTGTGACTGGTCATGTATGCCTCTAAAGTTTCAGAACACAGCAGGAGAGGCAGCAGCCGGAGGGTCTCACTTCATACGGCGCCAGCACTATCACACACCCACACACACACACACACACAGTGAAAGTTTCATTCTGATAGGATATCGTCCTGTGTGTGTGTGTGTGTGTGTGTGTGTGCGCGCGTGCGCGCGTTGGGGGTCTGCAAGTTTCAAGAATTTAAAGTGACCGAACACAGATGGCCTGAAAGAAACACACATACACACACACACACACACACACACACACACACACACAATAATGTGTTTTTTTCAGGGCTGAAAAAGTGGGCGGGGTCACAAGATTCATGTGTAGCCATTGTTTCAGGGATTCGATGGTTGTGTCTGATGTCGTCAATCGCTATAGTAACAACGAACCATCACACAGATAGCTGCCTGATACTGCACCGTGACCATCAGCCACCCTTGCTGTCTCGGGACATTATCGTGATTTGATTGGCTTACACCTGTGCTGATGCTGGAAAAGTCGACCTAAAAGGACGCAGTCTCAAAGATATGTACTGTCAAAAGAAACCTCTACACCTTGTAAATTTAAAATATTTAATTCCAAATTATTTGACTGTTTCTCTGCTATTACAAACTCAGTGTAAACTATCTGTGTATAAAAACAAAGCTGACACTTGTGAGACTTCATCAGAGGTGTGAGCATCACAGCAGGTGCCTTTGTGTCAAAGTAACTGAGGATAAAACACAGAAAAACGTGAAGGAGATTTTCCCGACCTGACGTTTTATAGCAGATAACTGCCTTAAAAATATTCTGCAGTAGAACAAAAACTGGAGAAAACCATGAATCAATAGATGAACATTACCTGATGCTGCCGAAGTGAAGCAGAACAAAGTTACAGAGGTTTTATTAGAGACGCAGCTTAGCAATCATTTGTAAAAGTTTACATTTCTTCAGTTTTGAATAGCAGAAATGAGGCTTTCCTGTCGGAGACCGACAGCACTGAACACAACAGTAGACTGGTGCGTAATAAGCAGTGAATAATGCAGAAAACAGAGCTTTTTGATGGCAAACTGGTCTCTGAACACTTTGAGGGAGAGAGAGCTGTGCAGGAAGTGTGATTTTATTGTGGTGAAAGAAAAACCGACAAAGTAAGAGGGAATTAATGACGAGGTTTATCAAACGTGAAGCGTAGTTTGGATCTTCTTGTGCTGCTGGTTCAGTGAATTTTGGTCAAAGTGTCGAAACCTGCAGCTTCAGAATCTGTGAGATGTCGGCTTTCAGCCCTGACGGTATCCGTGTCCGTGTACAGGTCGTTGGGTGAATGATCCATGCTTCGTGCTTGCGCGTTTACGTATCTGTGTGGACTCAGTTTTCCGGCTCTTTAATCGTCTTTCTGGTAAAATACATTTATATTTAAAAATGATTTCAGGATTTAATGAATTAATATCAGATTATTCAAATTAAAATCGATTTGAATTGGGACATCAATTTTTTAAACCCACAGAGTTCAAACTGAGTGAGCCACTGATTTTTTTTGAGGTGGGACCGCTGCGGACGGCTGTGATGAAGCAGAGGAAGACTGCAGGGGCAATTACAGCCAGGTTACACACACACACACACACAAACACACACACACACACACACACACACTGATTAGCAGCTCTTGGACAGACGTGGGGTTTTTCTGGTTTTTAATTGAAAGCTTGAAGTGATTATGGAGTCGCAATCACTTTGGTTCCTATTCCTCAATCAATAACAACAAAAACCGAAGACGTAATCAGCTCAGAGCTGCCCGTCACCGCCAGACAGCTTGAGTGTATGTGTGTGTGTGTGTATGTGTGTGTAGACAGGGGAGGTGTGTGTTTAATTTACGTGACGGTGAGGATGACAGCCGTTAACACATCAAACTAATTACAGGTGGGGGTGGGCTGACAGACATCCAATCGTCTTCCATCTGAGAGTAAACATGGCTGCGACTTCTTCAGAAGCTGAACGCACCTCAGTCTGTTGTCAGAGACGGCGTGAGTGAGCGCGAGCTCCTGGTTACATTGAGGGTGTGTGACCTCAGCAGCTCAGTCTGAACCAGCGTATTCAAAAGAAGCTCATTATTTCACCTGCAGTTAGTTTAATGTGCCACACTGCTCTGTTACGCCCTCTGAGCTTTGCTAGAGGAGGGTTGTAAAGTGGCTTGCAGCAGCAGACAGTTTAACTTTAAGAAGAAGACAACCAGCAGATGTCGGCTGGCACTGAGATCAGCTGATCTGACCGATTTCTGATGTGACCATCCCGAGCGCGTTGACCTGTGAATATTAGTTCTATCATCGCCTCATCTACAGACTTCTTTGCAAAGATTACCATCAAATTCACGTAGACATAGAACGTGAGCAGCAAAGGCCATCAGACCTGCAGACTGTCTGTGGTTCTGCTGAAACATGAAATTCAAAGCACGCTACTTCACATTTATAAGGTCACAAACATTTCTGATCACAATGCTACCGTGATGTCTGCTGCATGATAACATGCTAACAGTGCACTGAGGTCTTGAAACTGAAACTGCAGGTGGCTGTCCACGTTAAAGCAGCTGGATTATCTGGTCTCTAATCTGCGGTCTGAAGACGATAACCATTTCTCTTCTTTTCCCAGCAGCCACTGCTTCTGTTCTCTGAGCAGTCGGTGTATGAGGAGCTGCCAATGGTGTGAATGAGGAGAGTTAAAATCGGGTCTGTGGATCCTCGGCTCAGTTTCCTGACAGTCCATTTATTTCCTGGATGCGCTGCTGCGGCGTCCCGCAGCCGCGCCCGCCGGGCCCGCTGAGGACAGAGGGAGTGAACGCATCACATGCGGCGCAGCGTCCACAAACAACAACAACAACACAAACACACACACAGACTGAAAGAAAAGGCTGCGCCCGCTCTCCAGATGGGCCCGAGCCCTAACAGGCCTTGCCAGCAACAGCTTGCTCTGTGTGCGCTGAAAACAAAGATGACGGATTAAATATCATGTGGCGAGGTGGAGCAAGGGAGGGACGCAGCGGGGGAGAGAAAGGGAGGGAGATGATTGACTATTATTAGGGATAATGGAGAAGTTGGAGGAAGATCTGCTCAGTTGTTGTCGGGCTGTTAGTGATGAAGAATGGCTCCTCTCCCTCCTTGTCCTCCCTCTAAAATCAGCAGTTTACGTCTTTCTAATCTAAGGCTCACGCACAGGTCACATTAGCACGCCACATAATAAGCAGTGTGATGGTTATCCAGAATCCACTGACAGACCAAACCCTTTTGTATTTTCGGAGAATTTAAGACACTCTGTGATAAAACGTCACATTTATTCGATGAACTACACTGAAGATTAATCGGGTGTGAGCCGCAGACCTGTGGCTCACACCCGCCTGGTGAGTGCACCTTCACCCAAGTAACAGAGCTTCACTCGCCCAGCTGACGGAGCTACGCTAACAACACAAAAGGTCGAATTTAAAAATTTTAAACATCCCACGCGATTTCACATTCACATGTTCATTTAAAGCAACATTAGTAATTCCGCCTTAAATGGCGGGGGACCCCTGTAGACGTCAGCTGGAGAGATGGCGCTGTGTCCTTGTTAGAAAATCAAATGGCAGAAAAAACGTCTCTGATATAAACCGTACCTGTTTACTGAAACACGCCTCACTGAGAGCCATGTCACAGACGGAACAATTTTCTGTCTTCCGTCTATATCCACTGACCACATCATTGCGCCAGACGAAGTGTCCAGCTATGGTGAGGACAGCATCGTACTCCTGACAGGAATTAGACGTCAATGGCACCTCCGGTCACCTGTCTACAGGTCGCCGCAGAGACACGTCCTCGCCGCTGCTGCCCAGTTTTAGGCTCAAACTAGAGCTGCGTTCTGATGTCATGCTGATAGAAACGTCCAATAAATGTCACGGAGAACAACGAGCAGGTGGAACCAGGATTTAAACCTGGGACCATGACAGAGCTGTGACCATTTACGAATCTTTGGCTCCCCGAGGGCAATGCTGACACAGACAATGACCTCTGAGGTTTCTGCGAGTAAAAATCTGTGCAGACCGCAGGAAGAGGAACCATCCACGCATCTGTGAGCAGCGCCACAGTGCAGACGGAGCATGTGTGGAACCATGAATGGGGAGGACGCAGCTTTTGCCACCTTCAATTGATTGAGTCGATCAGTTCTGTATGACCCACGTGTGGCCCATCAGCAATGACACACTCAGAGCTTCAAACAGGAAACGTTCGAGACCAGAGAAACGCCCACGCTGTGAGATCATCGCCACCAGCGCCATGCAGGACATCCCTCTGTGTGTCTGTGTGTGTGTGCAGATCAATGCAGTGACTCTCTTCTGATAACTGAATACATGAATTCACATTACACGTCTGCTCAGTCGTCTCATTGATCAGCAGGCAGCAGAGCGGTGATACTGCAGCACACACGCGCGCACACACGCATGCATGCGCGCAGACACACACACACACGGTTTGGAGGAGGAGCCAATACCTTTGATTACTTTTACAATCAATACGCCGCGGGCAGGCCGACAGAGTAGCGGCTCAAGTCTGTAGGAAGCTTCCCGTCCTGCTCCAGGAGGGAAACAGCACACAGACGGGACGAAAGAGGGAGTCGGACCACCTTAAGGAGGGCTGGCAGTGTGATTTAAGTGCAGGGTGTGAAGGGGGAGCGGGGGGAGGAGGGGACTTTAATAGTGCCTGCGGCTAATTGCTCCGGTGGCATCTTAAAGCCCGTCTCCCCCAAAAGCCCTTGGAGGCTGAATACTGCTGCTAACAGAGGAGCTGCTGACACAGGAGGAGAGAGGAGGCGAGGAGGAAGTGAGGGAGGAGACATTAAAGAGAGGAGAGGGTAGACAGTAAGTGAGAGGATAGGAGGGAGGAGGCGCGGGGCGGGAGAGCAGAGCTGGAGTTTCTCCTCACGCAGAAAACAAACTGTGGCTGCTGCTGCTGTGAGTTATTCCTCGGGTCAGGAGAGAGCAGCTCGGATACCGCCACACAAATTATCCTCCTCCCCACCTCCCCCTCACTGCGGAGGGAGGAGGGGGAGGAGGAGGCTGCTGGGGTAATAACACACCCCTCAGCCTGTCATCTCAGCTCAGGACCGGCCCACAAAATAGAAATATCACTTTCTCCTCCCTGGACCCCTCCACCCTCCTCTGTCTCCCTCCTACAACAACAACCCCTCTCCCCCCAACTGCTGAATCACCCCAGAGGAGAGGGGACAGGAGGAGGAGGAGGCTCGATGAAGAGGAGCTCCACAGAAAGCAGTGGGCTGAGTCTGGGTGCTGCCTCTGCAGAGAAAGCTTGGTCTGAGTCAGGAAACGTTGAATATACATAAAACATAAAGAGCTGCAGCCCGGCGCTCCTGCAGGGAGGAAACGCTCTCTCCTGCAGGAGAGCGCAGAGTCAAACTTCACCTCCACATGTGAGGAGGGGAGAAAAGCTCAAACCCTCGTCTCACCGGAGAAACCGCCAGAAACCGCCGTGACCTCACTGCGGCTCACGACTCCACGTTTCAGAGCGCCAACGTCACAAGCGGACTCAAAGGAGGCGGATCTGAAACAGTTTCTGCGCTATTCTTAAAATCAACTCAGAAACAACCACAGCAAGCAAACAGGCTCCATCACGGTCAGCTCAGCTCTCCACGCAGTAACGACTAGGTGTGGGTTTAAAAAAATCAATTTTAGTTTGAATAAAGTGATTGATTCTATCCTGAATCGATTTTTAAATATAAATGTATTTTACCAGAAACGCCATAATCTCAGCTTAAAGCTCACACAACTATTTCAACAACCACCAAACAGCTAAAAAAGCAAATGAGAGCAGGTAAACAGACTCTGTAAACAGAGCGCGGATTGGTCACCCAACCTGGCCCGCACACAGACATGTTGTCGATGCTGAAAGCCGACATCTCACGGATCCTGAAGATGCAGGTTTCGTCACTTTGACCAAAATTCACTGAATCAGCAGCACAAGAAGATCCAAACTACGCTTCACGTTTGATAAACACTGTGATCAATTTCCTCTTACTTTGGCTGTTTTGCTTCCACCACAATAAAATCACACTTCCTGCACAGCTCTCTCTCCCTCAAAGTGTTCAGAGACCAGTTTGCCATCATAAACCTCTGTTTTCTGCATTATTCACTGCTTATTACGCACCAGTCTACTGTTGTGTTCAGTGCTGTCGGTCTCCGACAGGAAAGCCTCATTTCTGCTATTCAATACTGAAGAAATGTAAACTTTTACAAATGATTGCTAAGCTGTGTCTCTAATAAAACCTCTGTAACTTTGCTCTGCTTCACTTCAGCAGCATCAGGTAATGTTCATCTTTTGATTCATGGTTTTCTCCAGTTTTGATCTATTGCAGAACAATTTTAGGGACGTTATCTGCTATAAAAAGTCAGGACAGGAAAATCTCCTTTACATTTTTCTGTGTTTTATCCTCAGTTACTTTGACACAAAGGCACCTGCTGTGATGCTCACACCTCTGATGAAGTCTTCCAAGTAGAGCTGCACGATTTTGCATAAAATGAGAATCACGATTTTTTTGCTTAGGATTGAGATCACGATTCTCTCACGATTTTCTTTTCCAATATAAATATTTATTGCACTTATTAACTGCACATCAACTTCGTAACAGTTGAAACTGAACATAAAAACAATAAATAAACATAAAAACAATAAATGCCTCACATTTTGTGGTTGCCGCAAAATGTTGTACAGCTTGAAATTCCTCCTCCACCGTTGCTCGACACTGCGTGTACAGAGCAGGTAGTGCAACAACAGAGAAATAGTTGTGGGACGGCACTGTGTAGCGTTTGTCTAGGGTGTTGATCATTTTCCTAAATCCCTCGTTTTGCACAGTGTTGATATATCTTTGGTCAGGTGATAAGTAATAGCCTCCGTAATTTCTTTGTGCCTGCAGGAGTTCGACGGGTATGGGGAAGCGCTGTATAAGGTTCCCGTTATTGATGTTTGGGTGATTGACCGGGACGAATTTTCTCCTGTCACTTTCTCGTCATCCCTGACGTGTTCTCCGTTGTTTTTTCCTGCCAATTTGAGCATCACAGCACAGCTTCTGTATCACGTGGTATAAGGCTCCGCCCTTGTCATTTGTTGAGTAGGAAGAGTGAGCGCTTGTTTTCATGCAGATTACGTCCCGGATCAAAATGCGGTACAATCGTCGTCGTCTTTTTTTTTTTTGAAATCGTTGTCATTTGGAAATGAGATCGCACATAAGTATGAATCGAGATCGCGATTTTCTAACGATTAATCGTGCAGCCCTACTTCCAAGTGTCAGCTTTGTTTTTATACATAAATATATTAATATGGATATGTACTGATAAATTATCAGAACTAATATTTCTGACTGAGTCAATACGATACCCAGCCGTAGTAACAATACCTGAACTCAAAGAGTTCACTGAAGCACAAAGCCCACGTCTCTTTTTGCTGAATATTGAATATTATATAAACTCCTTTATTTCATCCACTTTAAAATCGGCTCTTGTTGTTTGTTGAATGAATCGTCACCAGCATCAAGAAAAGCTTACAGCCGGCTCACGACGCACACGCAACAGCATTACTGCAACATTTTGTGATCATGTGAACAGAAGTCCTCAGCACGAGGTCTTACTGACCAATCAGAGTGCATAGACATCCATACAGAGCTTCATCTAGTGCCATTAACCTAACATGGATGTCGTGGCTGTGAGAAGCTCGTCTTCAGGACGGTTCTCTCACAAACGCTCAGGTTTATTTGAGCATCATTTCCTGACCTAAGCAGGAAAAGATCACAATGAAAATCAAAACTAAAGAACATGATTCCCCCACATGGGGCAGGAACCACACAGCCTGCTGGGTGAAAGTCACAGCGGACTGTGTGACCAGCAGAGTCGCTGACAGTCTGCTCTTCAACTCCACACACCCGGAAATATGGTCACTAATGCCGGGACTCCAGATGTGCAGAGTGGGGGATGTAACTGTGCCTCTGGCCATCTTTTATATACAGTTTGTGGCCAAAGCCTTTGTTGAGAAGTGTTTTTTACTTTCTGTGATTGGCTGGGAGAGATAAGTGTCTGATTTACTGAAGTCTGTCGAACTCTGAGGATCAGAGATGCAGCGAGCCCCGTGAGGGTACGAGTATATATGCTGTATCCATTCTGATTTTAGAGGTGCTGCACTCTGACCAAAGCCTCAGCGACAGCACAAACAATAAAATATTGGAGCTGCCACGCCGATTTGTTCTCGTTTGTCCGAATTCATCCGTCCAAGCAGCTCGGCCGTTTCATCAGGAGGAGAGAGGTTTCCAGACCCCCGTGTGCCTGTTTATTAAAGCGGAGCGGGTGTGTGCATGTCCGTGTCTGTTGCTGCTGACCTTGAGGCCAGTGTGCAGCTTCGGTCATGTGTTTGTGTGTGTGTGTGTGTGGCGTGGAGGCAGGGGTTGTGACAGCTCGCCATCCAAACCCTGCCGCTGCAACATCTGGCTCACATCTCCAGGAGACTTTGAGACCTGGAAACGTTCCTGCGCCCCGCCCCCACGCACTGCCGACTGTCCGCTCACCTTCGGCGGGCTCACAGAGCCGAGCCACATTTCTTCTGCTGTTTGGACTCATAAATCCACTGCAGGGTTTAGGAGTGGGGGGACTGAATGAGAGGAAAACAAAAGCCTTCTCCACTCCCACTTCGGCATTCACACGACCTCCTACCCCTTCAGAGATCCTCCAAAACCTGCGGGATCTCCACAGGAAGTGCGCAGGCCAGCCCCACCACAGGTAAACACTTTACTGAACATACAGGGAAGACGCTGAGGTCAGGGAGCTGAGCGCTGCTCACGCATCGGGGGCTGAAGGCTCTGCCGGTGCCTCTGCCACCGCCGAGAGGAGTTTTAATTGGCAGGGAGAAAGGCGAGTGGCTCGACAGCACAGATCGCTTTTATCTGGCCCGGAGAGGAGCTCAGGATTAAGTCTCTCTCTGGTCTGGCGGCCATTGTTTCAGAGAGAGTGGAGGAGGAGGAGGGCAGCAACAAGTTATGCAGATGAGATGTTAATTAGGCGAAAAGTGAATGAAGTCTGGAGCAGAACAAACGAGCCCGGAGGAAGACAGAGTGTGGGAATGAGGAGGCAGCTGCACTCCTCCGCCTCACTCCTCATCCCGTTTCCTCACACCTTCCTCCTCCCCTCCATCTCACAGTCCTCCCATTATTCCTTCACCCTTTCCTAATCTGTCTCCTCCTCCCAGCATGCCTCTGTGTGCTTTCCTGATGCTTTGATGAAGATGATGAAGAAAGATGATTGACATGCTAATGAGGAAGAAGAGGCGGGACGCCATTGTTGTTTTTTCTAATTTCAACAAGAGGGCTACTGCGAAAAACAACCAATCCCTGATAGTGCACGCTGATCATCAATAAATGCACCAATAAGCAATAAACTATGCTACCCATGATCCTCAGCAACCTTTACCAACGCTGCAGGGTTCTTGCAGCAGTGCGGTGTGGGATTCATGATGAAATGTTTTTAAAGCTTGATTGTGTGATGCAGCTCTGATGTTCGAGTCTGCCTCACATCACTCTGCACGAAGGCTAAAACAGAAGATCTTCTATTTTACATTTCGTTTTTCTTTGTAAGGCCTCGATTGCAGTGAAACATCTCCGTCAGAATCACAGCCATACAAGCTGCTTTACAGCATCTTCCATCTTGGCGTGAAGCTGCGGAGAATGTGCAGACCTGACCTAAACCTGGAGTTCAAGAAATAAAAGTGAAGGTTTAATGGAACGGTGCTGTCTGGTATGAAAGACTGACACCACCTCCTCCTCCTCCTCCAGCCTCCACACGTATTCCTCCGCACCCTTACACCTGAAACAACTCTCATGGACACAAATCGGCACGAGAGCAAGATGACCGACAACCGTGTTCAAGTGAATGGAAACAGGAAAAATTCAGGAATCAGCAGGTTAAACATTTATTGAAGTGCTTTGGATGAAGTCTTCCTGAAAGGCTCAGAGCAGGAAGTTTGTCAGTTTTGGTCAAACTTTATGCTAGATTAAGATTTTTTGTTCATGAAATGTGCATGAATGATCGGCGCCTACACCAGGAGCACATCAGGGGTGTGTGAATCAGATGTGTGGGGAGGAACGGTGGTTCTGCAGACCTGAGCACATTAATCCTATGTGGAGCAACAAGTGCTCAGAGCGAGTGGCCACGTCACATCTCCTTGGTCTGTTTGGAGGTTGTGGCCGAACAAATTCCCAGAGGACAAAGAAGACGATGCACATGCAGAGTTTACAGAGGATGGAGGAGGAAGCTGACACAGTCTAAAGGAGAGCCGAGCGGGTCTGATGCTGCAGGAGGACGTCACCCTCCCCCACTGGCCGCTCCGTAATTCGCTGAGCTCTAAAGGGTCGTTTGTGGAGCGACTCGCAGGCGAGCAGAGCATGAGGATGAGACCGTAAACCTGCTCCGCTTGGTGTGACAGAGACATCAGAGCGTCCAGTCAGCAGCCCCCCACCCCCGCACGTCCGTCCTGCAGCGCTCACGTAAATTCGTCATTGTTTATTAGCTGTCACTTCCTAAATAGTACTTGCTGCGTCTTGCATACAGGCCTGACCCCCCCCCCCCCGGGGAGGGAGGTGTGAAGTTACAGTGGAGGACAGACAGGAGAAGTGAAACAGCAAGTGAGGCAGAGCTGCACATCCACCTACACGACCAGATCCACAATCCTTTAAATCCACTTTTATTCCAAACAAATCCAATAAATCGGCCGTGTGCAGCTTTTCCTCAAAGTATCGGAGCTCAAACTTAATCCGGCGTGCCCGTGAGGAGCCGGATGCTCCATAAATCCCCCAAACTCTTCTCATTCAGATTAAACATGCACACCTAAATGCTGCTCCTAATGAAATCAAGTAGCTGCGTGTGTCAATGCTGGGAGCTGGATGCTTCCACCGAGGAGAGGGTTAGCGAGAGATCGGCAACACTGACTGCATGATATCTTTCTTATTTATGCGTCCGCTCACTTTGGGCTGGAGTATCAGCCCGAATGTAATTAAATGGCTCATAAAGCAGAAATAAACTCAGCCGGCTTCACCTCTGCGCGCTTTCCAGCTCTCAGCCCGTCATCGTGCAGCTCTGCTGCGGACCCAGCTGCTGCTCTTTCTGTTTGCTGACAAAACCATCAAATCAGTCCAGAGACCGTCGTCATCATCATCATCCCCGCATCACCACAGACGCTTTGGGAAACAGGTGAAGTGCTCAGTGCACCTCGTTAGCATTGGTACCTGCAGTTTTCAGTGGGGTTCAGAGTAGTTCAGGGTATTTGGGGAACATTTAGAGAAATTAAGCAAAAGCGCTGACCGAGGGAGGAACAGCAGCAGCTGCGGCGCTCTCAATTTTGAGTTTTTGGTCCCTGACTGAACCGATTTCTCATGTCCACTCTGATTCGTTATTTTCCGTTACAGGTTTTCGTTTTGTTTCTTAAACCTGCCTCAGTCGTGCTTTTGAAGCTGCAACAGTAAGTTAAAATCAAAATCTAAAATCAAATATTCCGTGTGAGCACTACGAGCTGACGGGCTCTACTGAAGGTAAAAAACCCTGACAATCATACAGCTGCTCTGCAAACGCACTCAAATATCCTGCAAGTCACGCAGACCCTGGCGGACCCACACGGACCCTCGTGGGTCATCACCATGAGAAGAACAGGTCACCTTCAGCACACCTGTGAGAGCGTGTCTGAATCAGACCGTTTCTTGCTCTATGTCTGTATGTTTTGACAGGTTTCACTCTGATTTGGTCAGACCAAAGTGACCAACAGAGACCGCCTCTCCCTCATCACGTTTCAGCTGCCTGAGCTTGCCGTGACAGGGGCGCGGCCTGAAAAGACCTGTTATACATTCAGGTGTGAGGACTTGTTGAGGCTGAAGCTCGGGTGGAACACACCCACCATCACCCACGGAGACGGGCAGGAAGTAGACGAGTGGGGTCCTGCAGCAGAGCGCGCGCGCGGGGGGGGGGGGGGGGAGGGGGGGTTTAGAAAGAGCATGTCGTCCATTTTAGAGGACACAGCCTCGCCAAGTGTCCGATTTAGAATTAAAGCATTTGACAGTATTAGCTTATCCCCCCCTCCGCACCCTTGAAAGTCTGCGGTGACCCAGGGATGTGTAAAACGGGGTGGCCAAATGAATTGCTCGGGCACTCGAGCTCTTCGAGCCATTACGGCGAAGAGCTGCCCTACCTGTGTCGAGTCAGCAGTCCCGCTCAGTCTATCCGTCTAATGGACAGCGCAGGAATTTAATTAGCAGGAAGCCGCAGAGCGGGCTGGGGGGGGGGGGCAGCAGCACAGGGAGAGTGTGTGTGTGACACTGTGTGTGTCAGAGAGAGAGAGTGTGTGTGTGTGTGTGTGTGTGTGTGAGTGAGTGAGAGAGAGAGAGAGAGAGCGAGAGAGAGAGTGTGTGTGTGTGTGTGTGTGTGTGTGTGTGTGTGTGTGTGTGTGTATGTGTGTGTGTGTGTGGGGCTACTGAGCAGTCGACCCCTGCTGTCATCCTCTGGAAACCCTGTCCATCAGCAGGACGCGCTACGCTTGTTTGTCCTACGGGGGGGGTCAGCTTCAGTTTATCTCAGGTGATCTCACTTCCTGTCAGGACTCAGGCTCACTACCTCCAAATGCCGTCTCGGAACCATGTATTAAAAATGATATCTATATATCAATCCGCTCACCCATCCATCCACCCTGTGCTGGTGTCTGGTCAGGTTATGTTTTGCACCTCCTCCTGGGGCAGAAGATTAAGTAAAGCTAGTCTGGCTCCATCTCGCGGGGCCCTCATCAGTTCCCAGGAGAAGCCTTTAATGGAAGGAAACCTCTAACCCACCCGAGCCCCACGCCCCGTCTCTGAAGATGTTTTCGTTCCTGCACCGCAGCTCTGAAATTCTCTGGACATGCATGCAACCGCTGTGATGTTGTTTTGAGCCAATCAGTGAAGAGCACAGCCTCCTGCATGCTCCGTCCAGGCAGCTCTGTCACCTTCGCCTCAGCAGTGAAGCAGACGGCTTCCTGTGCGAGGGAAAAAAAAAATTCCAGTCTGCGGACACTGTCCAAAGCTCATGAGTGAAACCTGAGCTCAAAGGAGACTCGTCTCAGCTTCCTCAATTCTCAACCTCGTTCTTTCCCTCAGCACCAGGAGGAGGTCGGGGGGATGGTGGGGTCAGAGGACACCTGAGACCGGTGTAGTTAGTCACCTCGCTGCGCAAACCGTCGTAAAACGGTGCTCATACGAGTGTCCTCATTAGGAGAAGGGTCTGTGTTTGTGTGTAATTATGAGACAATTTGTTTCTGGTCATTTTAAAGAGCAATGATGGTTAATTTTCCGTCCAGGTTTAGGTTAGTCTGAAAATATGTTTTCATCAAAAATTTTCGAGCCAAACTAAGTGAAAGTACGCAGACACATAAGAAGAGAAACTTTAAACTGCATGTCTGGATAATTTCCCTTTAAAACTGTGAGTCAGGATACTGGATTTGGTGAGGATTATTATTTATCTGGAGCACTAAATCTGAGGGAAACCTGGAAATGTGCCTAACCTGTTTAAAATAGGAGACACCTGGCAGGTGCCCTATAGCACACCTGTGGCAGGCAAAGCTTCATCAGGTGAGCGTTGTTTAATACAGAACGCAGATTGAAACCACAACGAACTGAAGTCACACTTCCTGTTCCGCAGCCCCCAAAGACATAAAAAAAGAGGTGAACTTGTGGCTCTACGCCTCCTCCCTGCTCCTTATCTGTCTGCATTCAGAGCTGCGCCTCCTCGCTCAGCGGCCGCTCTGTAATTGGATTGTGCCAAAATTCAGAGATGAGAAGCAAGAACGGCGAATGGGTGAAGAGAAAGCGATGAGGGCGGCGGAGAGTTTCAAAGTGTGGGAGAACCCCGGGTGAGGGAGGGGTGGGTTTCACCAATTAGCTCGGTCACCAGGCCCCACGTTCCCAGACACTCTCACCACCTAATCAAGTGGAGCTTTTGTCTCGTCTCTGAAAACTGTTTTCTGCTCTGAGTGCGAGAATAAAACGGAGGCCCCGCCGAGGCCGTCCGAGCGTGGATGGGTGGTGGTGGGGGGGGTGTCACAGAATGACGCTAACGAGCCAACGACCTGGGCGATCGCACACACGCAGACACACACACACACACACACACACACACACACACACACACACACACACACACACACAAAAGGAGGTGGTATCCATTACTGAGGAGCAGGACACAACATCTACATTACACTGGCTGTATTGTAACACAACATCAGAAAACATGAACAGCCTGAATGATCACAGGCTCAAATTATTCATTAACCCCTTCCCGGTGAGTAAACGTGAGCTGCCGCTGCTGTGAGGACGCAGCCGAGCGAGGCGCGCTCACATCCCCCGGCGTTTCACATGACGGGGTTCGGGGTTAGAGCTGCTCTCACGCGGACCCCTTTACAAGGTCATACCGACTGTCTCAGAATAACGAGAAACGTCCACGAGGCAGTGCTCAGCGTGCAGCTCAAACACACCCTCCGTTAGTGTGGTGACCCGGCGTGCACAGAGGTCGACAGGGGGTTCGGGGTCTGTACCTGTGCCCTCCTCCCTACGGATTCAGGCTTGATCTGCACGTTCACACTTTACTAGATCACACCTGAGATCACAGATCCACCTACACGCAGCAAACTTCACCCTCACTTCACATGTTATAAGATCAGGGTCACACACTGAAATCTGTGAAGCCGCCTTTATTCACCACCAACAACCATCCGCACCGCCCCAGTAGCTCAGAGCGGCTCACAGCGACTGTCGGCACAAATAGTTCAATAATTCAGTTATCGGCTCCCCAACCTCCACTAATCCTTCACATGTCAATAATTAAAAATGAATGCGCGCACACACACACACACACACACACACACTCTCTCTCTCTCGAAGAGCAGAGGAACAAAAGGAAAAGCCTCCACAGAAGCAGCTCTTTGTGTGTTTCACTCATGGACTCGGGCCAAAGAGCTCGACCTGCAGTCTGACAGAGGCTCACTCTATCGCTCTCGCTCTCTAACACGTGACCAACCCAGCTCCCCTTCCTCTCACTGCTGCACCTTTTCTCACTCTCATTTTGGAAGTAAGATTTCTTCTTTCTCGTGTGTGTGTGGTGGCGTTGGGGGGGGGTCACCTCTCTCTCAATTTTTCAACAAAAACGAAACAAAACAAAAAACCCCTGAAAGGTCTGCACAGCTCTCACGTTTAGGCGTCTGGGCCTCACACAGAGCCGCTGAATATTCACGGAATCGTTCATCCTCAGATTCTCATCAGAGCCAAACAGCGAGCCCCGTTTTAAAAGGATGACGGCTAATCCTACTGAAATCTGCCAAAAACCCACAGTCTCAAAATCACTGTTATTACAAGGGACGCCCCCACCCAGTTATTACTAACGTTTATTAATAATGATATTTATATTATATTGATATATTAATAATGATATCTAACATTTCTGACAGCTATCAGCAAAACATTCAGACTGAAATGAGCTTTCAGTTCAATTCAATCTTATTTATATATTGTTCCAAATCACAACAGCGATCGCCTCGATGTTTATCTCGTAGAGACCCGACAATCAGACAAGCTGCTGAGAGCGAGCACAGACAAAGGTATATTGCATTTTTAAAAAGTTAAAAAAATATTATTTTATATTATTCATAATTACTTTTTTTTTCCATGTTACACAGATTTTTTCCCAAAAACCTAAATTATTCATTAATATATTTCTCTAATAACTCATAAATAAAACAGGAAGGTTTTAAAAAAATATAAAACTTTATAAAACATTAGTAAATGATTTTACCTTTTTAAAATTATCAGTCAAATATTAATTACAAAATACATACTTGTTCGTATTTGTATAAAAGTAGACCACAAATATTAATTTACTATCAAAAATTATCATCTGAGAAAAGTGTGAATTAATTTGAAAACATCTCCTTATTCCAATAAAATTTATCACTGCAACAATAATAAATAAATTCTTCTAATGATCAATTTATGAAAACATACATTTGTAATATGTTTTATAATATTTTAAAAACTGTTAATTAATAGTAATTATTACTGCAACATGTGATTTAAATCGAAAACATTAATTCCACAAAAAATTAAATTTTAACAGGATGTGTGTCAAAAAAAATGTTTTGAAACTGATTTTATGTAAAAAAAAAAAATAAATTCCCAAATATTGGAAGTCTGTGTTTTTCTTGTTTCTTGCTGACAGAGAAACTAAAACGGAGAAAGAAGAAGAAGAAGAAGATGTGGTGTCGCTCTGACCCTCTTCTTCTTCTTCTCCTCCTTCCTGTATTTTTCAGCAGCCATACGGCGCTCTGGAGTTCCTCTCCTTCCACCATCTGTGGAGAGTTTCCCTGCAGACGCTCACAGCTGTCCTGGTTCACGTCGACGCTGGCTTCACACACAATGGGAGTGTGTGTGTGTGTGTTAGTGTGTGGGAGGGTTTGTGGGGGTTTTTTTGGCATGAAACTCTCCCTCAGCCTTTCACGATGGGAGGACACTCACACACACTTGCGCGCAGGAACTTTGTTCACAGATTTAGTAGATTCAGGATCATGTTCAGGGGTCAAAGGTGAAGCTGGGCTGGGTTTTGGGGCTGCCATGATCTCACATGTCGCACAGCTCGTCTGTTTTTACTTCCTGTCTGTGCAGGAAACACAGAAATGAAGATCAAAGCTGGCCCGGTTTTAGACACGGGATGATCCGTGCACACACACACTCACCGTGTTTTTTTTTGTTGCATGATTCACGGTTCACAATCAGCCTTCCTCCTCCTCTGAAACAAGCCGTTTCAGCTCCTTTGATATCCGATGGCTGGATTGTTATTTGCAGAATGATTGTGAAAATATTTAAAAATAGTATCTGTAAAATATTCATTTGTTGTAAAAAATGTAAACTGGTGATGTATCTAATTCTGATTTTAAGTCTGAGCCAACAGCTGCCTAAACTGTGTAAAATATATTTAAAATGATCTGAAATTATATTCTTGTAACGGTAATTAAATCCACAAAGTAAAAATTGTAAAGATTTTTTTTTAAATTATTATAATAATTATATTTATATTTTCATTCTTAAAACCCCAATGAAACAATACAAATACTAAAATATGCTTGAAAAGAAAACGAGCAGAAAAGCTTCAAATTAAACATCATCAAAAATAATTTGGTGTTTTTCTTTTTCTCCTGTTATCTCTGCTCCGAAGCAAGACACCAGTACAGTACACCTGCCTACATTCCCCATCTTGCACCTGGAATGCTGGCATTGGCTGAGAACCTTTGACCTCGGGTAAGCCTGACTTTTCCCGCTGCCGTGTTTGTCGTCGTTTCTCTGGCAGGAAGTTGATTTTCTTCTTGCAGAAATTTCCCAGCTTGAA
Organism: Pelmatolapia mariae; assembly: GCF_036321145.2. Classification (NCBI taxonomy): domain Eukaryota; kingdom Metazoa; phylum Chordata; class Actinopteri; order Cichliformes; family Cichlidae; genus Pelmatolapia; species Pelmatolapia mariae. The sequence continues at coordinate 40,734,547 of NC_086246.1, read as the reverse complement.
TTTTTTCCTGTGAAGCTTCGAACAAAAACGCTGAACAGCAGCCAGACTCCATGTTGGCACGGAGTCTGGACCGCCGAGGGAGGGGGGCCTTTGCCAAGGGGTCCCTGTTGCTATGGACTCCCAACCCCCCCCTCCCTGCAGCCCGCCAGCCCCTCCACGGGTGGAGGAGTGAGGTGGGGGGGGGGGTGTTAGTAAAAGACACAAATCACGGCCGGCAGCGCAGCCACATTCCTGCAGGACGACCTCCGCAGAAAGACAGCCGAGCTGACCTTTAGAGGACCGGGAGAGGAGGAGGAGGAGAGGAATGTTCCTGAGAGGAGAGAGGAAGAGCAGGAGGAGAAGAAAAGGAGGAACAATGGAGATAGACGCTCTGTGACAGAAGGATTTACAGAGAAGAAGGGTCCTGCTTCTTTAACTTCTTCCTCTCCCTCCTTCTGTCTCTGACCTCCTCTTGCTCCTTCCTGCTCCTCCCCTCGTCTCCTCTTTTTATGCATATCGCATGTCCATCTCCTGTACATAAGTCAAGAACAGAACCAGTGACATCGCACTGGTTTATGGACAGTGTACTGTAGGGCCTTTGCCTGAAAATATAAGTCTCCCTGAGGTGAGTGTTGTTGTGATTTATCGCCATATAAATAAAGCTGAACTGAATGTCTTTATTTTGATCCTCCTGTCAGCTGATTGGGCGGTACCTGTGCTGAATTATTACTTCTATAGGTTTATCATTTCTAATCTGCTCTTTGTGCTTTTAATCTCTAATCTAACCTCACTGGTAACCAGCCTCATGGAGGAGGAAGAAGAGTTCAGGTCCTGCACATTCCAGTTCAGGTACCAGAAATGAACACAGCAGGAGGCGGAGAGCGGTGTGTGTGTGGCGCTGTGAGATCACAAACATGTTGCAGGCTGGAATATCAGTAGAGAGCGCAGCGTTGACACTACAATTTAAACCGGATTACCTGACTTTATAGAGGGATCAGCTGATATCTGCTTCGCCGCATGGGGGAGGAGGGGGGAGGAGCAAACAGCTCACAGCCTACAAACTGTTCACGTTTCCACGCCACGAAACATCTAGACACTGTTTTATACCAAACTTTAGATCTACTGATTGTCCTCATCATCATTGTGTGTACATGACACTGTACAAAACACCAAAACACCAGATGAATGAAAAAAATGGTTTTTAAAAAAAATCAGTCCAGATGATCACTGTTTTTATTCACTGGGGTCAGTATCCTGTGCAAGGAAGCCAGAGCATGACCTGCTCGTCCTCCAGCCACCACATGTCAGACACGACTGTAAACACAAAAGCTTCATACTAAAAAAATAAAAGAGCTGCTGTTAAAATCCACTGATTTTTAATATTTAACTCAAACCAAGTTTATTAATCACTGAAATAAGAACAATGAAATGTCTTGATGCATGCTTAATCATCCAGGTAAGTAAATGCCAAAAGGCTGAAAACCTGTAGTGATCCTGTATGTGTCAGGAGTATCGGAACAGTTGAGACGCATTTTTTCTAAACACTGCACCTCCCTGGCTTTTAAATCCCAAAACACGCTGCACCAAAAATTGGTCCACCCCAAGGATCGGGTCCCCCGACACAAACAGAGTAATATAGTGTACGCTGTTAAGTGCCAGGAGGATTGCCAGGATTTATACATCGGGGAAACCAAACAACCTCTGGCGAAGTAGATGGCACAACACAGAAGAGCTACCTCGTCAAGCCAGGACTCCACAGTCTATTTACACCTACAGGCCAGTGGACACTCTTTCATTGATGAGGATGTACACATCCTGGACAGGGAGGAACGCTGGTTTGAGCGCGGAGTCAAGGAGGCCATTTATGTGAAAAGGGAAAGACCATCTCTGAATCGAGGAGGGGGCCTAAGGGTACATCTTTCGCCATCTTACAATGCAGCTGTACCCTCTCTGTGAATGGCACTCATGGCCATTGATCAGTGGTCTTTGATCAATGATCAATGGGCTTTGATCAGTGATTGTTGATCAATGGTCATGACAATTTGCATATTAATGATCTGTCTTCACAGCCCATTGTTCATTCAGTGGGCTGGTTTCAGCGCAAATGTACTGTTTATAAGGTTGAGGAAACCTGCAGTCAGCTGAGAGTGAAGAAGGCACTTGGATGAGTGACGAAATGTTTCTCCCTTTGAAAAGGCTATGTCCAGATGAACAGAATCAACCTTTTGGGACGAAATATAAAAATAATTTTGATTGTGGTTGTTCCAGTAATCACTCAGGATTCAAGTAAATATGATCTGAGTACGCTCAGTAGGGGCGATTTCTCATATTTCCATATTCAAGGCAGTAAACATGAAGTCGTCTCCTTTTGCAGATTAAACTACGACACAAGACGAAGGCTCCCTGGGTCCACGCGGTGATGCCGTTTTTAAAGCTTCTCGTAACTTTCTGTATGTAACTTTCAGGAAACAGTTTGTTCTTCCTCCCAGAGTGTTTTTATGAATGAGTCCCACTCGCTCTGTGTGTGTGACGCAGCAGTCACAGATGTGGATGCTGGGTGAGGGTTCGAAGTGTGTGTTGCTTGGTTGGCGGTGGGTCGGGGGTGTTTCCTGCGGTCACAGTGTGTACTTCAGGAACCACATCAGAGCGTGTGGTTTTATGACGCGCTCGCCTTAAATGGCTCCATATGAAGAGCGCAGAGCAGCCGCAGGAAGAGAAGGAGAAGAAGAAGAGGAAACAAAGTATATGTAAGAGGAGACAAGGGAACACACACAAAAAGTCTGCAGATTCAGTTTTCCTCAGCGCAAAGTAAACGCGCGCACACACACACACACAGGTCGTTAACTTGTTGTTACTGTGTTTAATTTCACCCTAAATGGAGACAGAAAGGTGCTGAGAGTGCCACGCCCTCGCATTAAAGGTTATTCTGCTTTATTTCAGCAGCTGTGTGTCTGCAGGTCAGACAGACTCTGGACACGTCCACCCCACTTCAGACAAAACGCTCCGATTCTGACTCGAAGGAAGCAAAGCAGACACACATTAGCCACCTGGAATGGACCGAATTACAGGCGTATTCATCTGCCAGTCCTCCACGTGTAAGGTGGATTTACTGGAAGCAGGATGACGCTCGGAGGAACGAGGCAGAGAGCTGTCAAGAGGGAAATGCCACCACACAGAGCGAGCAACAGACGCCTGCTTTAATACGGCCTCCACAGCACCACCTACGGAGAAAGATGACGTCAGCTTCAAGTGTCCAGTCTTCTCCTGATCTGTGTCTGAGTGAAGCATCATCCTTCAAGGCTGAAACACCAAGGGGTCAGGACAAAGAGTCCGATTTCAATGTCTTTACAAAAATCAGAAACCGTTCAGATCAAACACGCACTTGAGGTTTGACGGTGGCGTCTCTAAGTTTGGACTTTAAATAAAGTTCTGGGGGTTCTGAACAACTCCTGTGTGTGTGTGTGTGTGTGTGTGTGTGTGTGTGTGTGTGTGTGTGTGTGGTTAAACTAAGATGGCGTCCGGTGTGTGTCGTAGACTGGGGTTGCTCAGACCTGTGGTAACGAGTTCAGAGACGAAGCTCCAAATCTCTTTAAGAGCTCAGGAGGACGGAGGAAGTGGGTCACACATCTTCACACACACACTCTCTTTCTGTTTACTTATTCTGAGCCCTGCGGGGCCGTTTAAGGTGACGGCGAGCGGAATATCTGACCCTCCTCATTTTGTACTACCCGGCGGCTCGTTATCTTGCCGACACACAAAAATCCTCCTAAGAAGCACGAGGTGACCAATCACAGAAGAGACAAGAATAAAGTCTGCGCTCGGCACAAACTGACCGAAAACATCAGAAAAAAACCCAGCATCAGCTGATCATGTTCTTAAAACAGGTGTGACACATGCTCAGTTATTGCACCCAATATGGCCGTCAGCGCCGGGTGGGTAGAGCTGTGGGGTTAATGATTATTGCATGAACAGACGTGTTTGTGATGCAGTAGAGGTTAGGGCGATAAAGCCAATAAAATCCTGTCAGGTTTCAGGTGGATGACCCTGCCCAGGTCTGATGCTGACTCTGGAGCATTGTGCTGCAGATGAAGGGCGGCGCCGTCTGAGGCGCTGGCAGCGGTTCGCCGCAGAGCCTCGAGCATTACTGTGAAAGTCCTTCTATCAGACTTTTATGATTCCATCTCTCTAATTGTGTTTAATCGCCTTTACTGCTCACATAAATATTATCCATCTGTAATAACCGTTAACGCCGTTATTCCCGACTGCGACAGCTCTAAATCTCACAAACAGCTGCTCTCGACCTTTTTTCACCTTCTGTCCCGCACGCCGCCCCCCTTCAAACTGCCCCCCAGCTCCATGTGCACTCAACTGGCTGCTAATGAGGGGCTGACATGTTTATCCTGGAGGTCAAACGGCCCAATGATGGAGGTCACGACCCCGACGTGCTGACCTCTGACCTGCCAGCACGTGTCGATCCTTCCTGTGTTTGTAACACCCGCTGCTGCCACCGCTGCCAGCGAGCTCACACATCAGAGGGGTGGGGGGAGGGGTCTATGTGACCTCTGACCTCCCAAAAGTTGCATAAGTTTGCGTGTGTCTGTTCTGTGTTTTCACAGCGAGCCAAAGACCGTTAATTTGAAAAGCTCCACTTGTTGAAGAGCTTCCTGGGCTCAGCTTTAATGGTTCGGTTATAGTTGAGACTTTTTAAAAGGTCTCTGCTGTAACTGCCCAGGGATGCTTCGGCATGTAGCCAGGAATCAAACCGCCAACCTTTTTGTGAGCAGACGACCTGCTGTAGCTCCACCGTCTCATTTTCCCGATGTGTTCCAGGCTTGAACATCTGGGACGTTTAATAACAATCCAGCTCCTGCAGTGCGGCTTTAGCAATCTGCTGATATTGAGTCCAGTGGATCGTCTGTACTGTGAGGACCAGACCGCTAATAAAATCAATACATCCAAATAATCACTCAATTAGAATTTATTAGTAAAATAAACTGATCAGAATGATGTCTTTCACTGACTGTCCCTGCTGTGATGGGAGCTCAGTGTGGGAGTCTTTCCTCCTTTCCCTGCTCCGAGTACGCCTCCTTGCACACCGAGTGGAGCAGAAAGAATCCAAATACGAATCCATCGTGTTACCGTAGTGATGCACGCGAGCGTCCCAGACCGCGCTGCACCGAGCGCAGGTGTCAGCGGCATTTTACAGTCGAGTAGACGACAGTTACACCACAAACAGGCGTGAAACCTGTCCACACTGCTGACTACTTCCTGTTAGCTGTGCTTGCTCTAATTAGGGTGGCGTGAGCGGACACAGGCAGCGAGCGAGTGGCTTTCAGAGTCCGGACTGGACCAAAACCTGGAGACCTGTGTGAGTCTAAGGCTGCAGTTTAAAGTGGATAAACCAAAGGTTATCATGTGATAACTGACTGCAGCCAACCAATCGCTTGCACCTCCAGGCTGCTAACACAGGAGACACTGAGCGGACGCGCGCAGAGGAGGCCTCCTGTCAGCAGCAGGTGGAGAAAAAGGTGGAGTTCAGCTGGACGTCAGCTCTCGTCTCTTTGAAGTCTCTGCTGCGCCGCACTCTGAGGATTAAGGAAGAAATGGTTTGGCGCACGCTGCTGTTTCTACGGGCAACAATGTTGGCCCCCACCACAAGTCAGCGTGACGGGGATGAATTTAATTACCCACTCGGGCTGCCCTGACAGACCCCACCTCCGGCCCCACGAGCCACGAGGTCAACCCGCCTTCACACAGCTTTTAATCGATGCCGTCGCTCCAAAAAAGCTTGGTCGTCTTAAACAAGGGGCCGGGCGAATTCAAGGATTCAAAGCCCTCACAGCTCTGCGTGGTGAAAGTTTTTCAAAATAAAAGCTAAATTTAGATGATTTTGAAGAGCTGCCACTGTTCTGGCCGCAAATGATCCCCCTCTGTGTTTGTGACGGTGGCGAGCGGCTGCTCCGCTCAAACAAAAACCTCACTGAGGGTTTCATGCTCGCTGCCAAGAATCAGAGCCTTTCCCCTCAAAATAAAACCGCGACCGCAGCCGCCTCCAGACTCAAGGAGGCTCAGTGTGAAGCTGCACAGCTGATCAGCGAGCGCACAGTGGAAACATACACAGGCGAGGCGATGTGGACGGAGGTGTGGAGAATGGGCGCTCTCTCTGGGCTCACAGAGGCTTCAGTCTGAGAGAGGAAATGATTGTAATTAAGCTTCAGGGATGGAGATCTTTCAGAGCACTCGGCTCGGGCCGTTTGTGCACGATGACGGATCACAGCTGAGAGCTTACCGCCACAAAAACACGAGACTGAGGCAAAACCTGCAAAAACAACTGTTTCTACTGATGTCTGCCTCAAAAAATCCACTTCAAGTCCCGAAAACAAAAGAAAGAAAGGAGGAAAGAATTCATCCAGTCACAACTTTAACCAGGAAATCAGAGTCAAGGAAATGAAGATTTTAAAGCTGACTTTTTCTCCTTTTCTCCTAAATGCACCTGTAGTTCAAACTGTGTTTCAGCCACCGAACGTAAAAACTGAACTCTGAAATTCACCAGAATTTAACCTGACCTGAGAAATGTTTGGCTGGAAACGGCTGTTTTCACTCAGGCTCTGAGGCCTCTGGAAATCAATCTGCTGCTGGAGGAATCTGAAAGTGGGCCTGGTGGATAAATCTGAACTCAGGAGCTCCAACAAACTTAGAACAAGCTCGGTGCCAAATATTCAAACCGGCTGCCAAACATCTCCTCTGCGTGCCTCTGCCACCGCTCGCTGCTGCTCTCTGGAATATTCCAGCCAGCCAAATTATTTTCCCGTAGAATCAGTCGGAAATCGGGAACGTGCTGAGCAATCGCTCCGGAGATAATTGTGTTTTTTCTGTGCCAGCTTCACCCCAAAAGCACGCCGAGCTGCTCTGCTCACGCCGGCGTCTCCGAGTTTCCTTTGACTTGTGCTTTGGTGACGAAAAGACGAGTGTCTGCAGGAGATAACACGCTGATCTGCTTTAAAACTGAGAGCAGGGTGTGCTTTCATCCCCAGACAAACAGAGCAAATTCTATCAGCTCACAACTAAACAATCTCATATTTAAACCTCTCAGGAATGCAAACAGAGCAGATGTCATCCCGCAAACTGTGCACAAAGCACAAAATGTAATATCTGTGCATTCAAGGCTGGAAAACTCTGATATTTGTTAGGTCGTGTCACCAAGTGGAAGGGAAATGGACTCCCAACGTGTGGTTAACGTTGTGAAAGGGTCTTACTTTAGCTTTAGTCCTAAACTAAGATGAGACTGAAATTTTAACAGCAGCACTCAGGAGACTAACCGTGGTCTCCTAAGTGAAAGTCAGATATAACACCACCAATCCGCTCTCTGGGTTTACATCATGCATCCATAAACAGGAGTGTTGGGGGAAAAAAAGCTGATACAGAACAGGACTATTAGGATATTATACAGGCACACCAAATATCATTTTTTTTAAATAAATTAAAATACTACCAACAAGAGGACTCATCTAAGGTAAGTTTAGCCAAGCAAACGGAAATCAGCTAAACCAAAAAACAAAAACATGACATGCTCAGCTCGACAAAGCTTACAGCTCAGTCACACGAGTAACGATGGGACGGCGACAGATCTGTGATATCAGTTAATCAGTGTTTTCTGAGACACACACTGCATGTAGTTGCCAACTTGATCCCATTAACTGGCTGACTGACTGCAGACTGATTGCAGACTGATTTTCTTATGGCAACATTTGCAACCGGTTTTAGTGACACTGTTGGTTTGCTTGACAAGCTTGCAGCAAAAATAAAACTGATGTGAGACATCATTGTCTTCATATATCATTATCTATCATAACAGACTGACAAAGTTTAACTTTGAGGACATTTGAAAAAAGGTGATAAATAAAAAGTAAATGTAATACTGTAATATTCTGTGTATTACAAAATGTTAAAAGTAGTACTAATATCACAGTAATATCTAATGTCATGAGTGAAATATTGTGATAATATCGTACTGTGAGTAAAGTAAAAGCTCACCTACGATTAGAGCTGGGCGATAAAACGATAACGATATGTATTGCGAAATAACTTTTTCTCGATAGAAAAATTTAACTATTGCGATAGACCTCATCTCTCTCTTGCTCTTAAAAAAAAGAAAAGAAGAACAGCCAATCCAAATTAAGTAGCGCAGAGCCGAACCAATCACAGCCGCAGCGTCACGTCACGTGACTTGTTACGTACAGCACAAGTGCCAAGCCGCACATTATTATTATTATTAGTAGTAGTAGTAGTATTTCGTAGTGATGTGTCGGGCTCTTAGAGCCGGATCTTTGACGTGAACGACGCGAGCCGGCTCCTTATCGCGACCCGTGGGGTTTTTTTTCTTTCTTTCTCTCACCTTCTCTCTCGCACTGTTTTTCCGCTTCACTCTGCACACGAGCCTTGCACTTTGCGCTGGGAAGAGGGGGGAGGGGCGGTAGTTACACTCGCAGAGAGAAAGAGAGCCAGGGACAACAACGTCACATTAGAAAGGTATAGTAATCATCCACAACTATTTTTAGTTGCAGATGATAAAGGATTCAGAAAGTTCAGAAAGCTATACAACAAGGAGAGATTGAAAATTTCCTTTTAGTTCTCAGTTTATTTGATATTGACAAAAGTTAGTCAATTTTGTCTGTTCTTCTGTAAAACAAACTAAGATTTATTTTTAGAATTAATATTTTGTTTCTAAGTGGAATTGACAATTTAGTAGTCTGTTTTGTTTGTTCTACTTTGAAACTTAAACGCTTTAGCGGCTGCCTTTTGTGTAGTTTGCAATATTTGCCTTTATTTATCTGAAAAAGTCTGATGTTCCTTAAGTACATCTACCCTGTTGAACTTATTATGGGAAATAAATAGTAAAATCAAGACAAGCTGCTGATTATTTCACATTTTACTTGTGAGCAACGGCACATTTTAATCTTACAAATATAGTTATTTGGCTTATATCGTGACATATATCGTTATCGCCTGAAATGAAAAAAACATATTGTGATGCCAGCTCTACCTACGATTGTCGCTAATCAGCTGCAACCTGCCTGCAGATGGTGCACATCTGCAAGTCGCTTAGAAACCCACCTACACCTTAAGTCCTGCTTCATATTGCACCTGAATTACTAGGTTTTTATGTGATGTTGGAATAATCGGAAACATGAATTTCCAACTGGGGAAATCCATATAAATGTGCTCAAAATGAAACAACAACTTAGAACAAAAGTGTTACTGCTGCAGAGAGATCCCAGAGCAGATACCACCCAACCGCCGCAAGGCGTGCCCTCTGAAACGTGTGGTGGGCTTGCAACAGCTGGGGCACATTTAGCTGTGAGACTAGGCCGTTTCACCAAAGAACAGCTTCCAGAGATGCATTTATTAATCAGCTAAAGGCTTCCTTCAACAAACAAGTTCATCTTTGAAAGCTGTGAGAGTCACACCAAAGCAGCGATCAGGTGGGCTAAGCCAAAAATAGCACAGCATTAACGTTCCGAGTGCAGACAGGAAACCCGCCGTCCCATGTGGATCCATGCGAAGGGACTCGAGGACAAGCTAGCTCCCTGCAAAGTGTGTCATCTGTCCAAGTTTTTCCCACAATAAAACCATGTAAATGTCATTTCACAGAGATCATTTCTGTCTTCCACTAAAGGAAGACCACTGCAGTGAAACTGCAAGGTGTCGCAGCTAAATGCAGTTTAACTTACATGACAGACACGTTCTTTCTTCATTAGCCAAACTGATGCTGCCACAGAAATACCAAACATGTCCACAGCAAACTCAGAGAAACCAGCATCCAGCACCTGAAGTGCTCTGATGATCCACCAGCAGGACCGCCATTTTCTCGCAGCATCTCTCTCTCACAAACACACACACACACACACCAGCAGCAGGAGAGGCAGGGCTTACCTGCATGCACGAAGTAGGCCAGGTAGAGATCCAGCTCCTTGACTGAAACTCCAATGTGATGCGGCTGCACGCACAGGCTGGGGTTCGAACACTGAGGAGACTTTACCAGCCTCTCCCCGTCAGTACTTTCGAGGGGAATCCCTTTGAATAAAATCACCATGACCAGGTCCAGCCGCCACACTTTGTCCGCCTGGCGCAGGCAGTCGATCCTCCTCATCTTGCCCTTCTGGTCGGGGTTGGACAGCACGCAGCACGGCGCCTTCTTCCCCGTCACCGTCAGCACAAAGTCCTCCCTGAACTCGGGCCGGATGTCCTTGCGCAACTTGGCCAGGAGGCGAGACGCCCACTTCTGTTTGACTTCGGGCTTCTCACTGAGCAGCTCGTCCTTCACGGCGCGCTCCTCCTCCTTGGACATGCGCTTCTCGTGCTTCTTGAAGTACTTCCTCTTACGGGCCTGAAGGTTGAACCATGTGTATGCGAAGGCCCGGACGTGGGGCAGCAGGGCTTCAATAAAAGGATGGAATTCATCCTGCGGGACAGAGACGGGAGACATGATGAGCGGCAGGTGACATGTCACGTGGCCACATACAGCATTTAAACATTATAAGAAACATGACGACTGAAGCACCGGCTAATGAGCATGTTACAGACGCAGCTTTAAGTGAAGCTTTTCGTGTTGTGTTTGGGTGATTGTTAAAACTCAGACCTCCAAAAACAAAGTGTCTGTCTCGGCTTCATAATACTGCGAAGGATAATAAGAAACATGCAAGTGTCTGCTGGTTAAAGGAGGAAACAGCCTTTTGCACTGACATCGACCCATCCATCCTCCCCGACCTCCACCCTGAGCCTCCGCTGTCTGTCTGTCGACTCCTTCCTTTTGCTGTCATCACAAATACTGCAGTAGAGAGCTTCACATAAACGTACTCGCATCGACCAGAGAGGTTAACAACGAGTTCCCTTCAGCTGATGTGAATTTAGAAAAATGATTTTATAAAGCAGGACTGGAGATCAATTTAACAAAATTCTCTGAATGTCTCTTTGTGCATCGTTCTAGGACATTTTTCACAAAATTTGGCTTTAACGACCTGCAGTCAAACAGTCTACAGGGAGGAATGTAGTGAGGCTGAGGAGCTGTTAAAAACTGCTTAATTATGCGTTTTAAAAATATAACTTTTCAGATGTAAATGTTCGTATTTGAAACATAATCAAGTATCTGCTCCACAGAAAAAATAATAGAATATTTCTCCAAATTTTAATTTGCAAATCGGGAATGATGGACGGGAATAAGAAAAGAAACAAGAAAACAAGGAAATACTGTAAGAAGTAAAAGTGGAAGGAAAATAAAGAGGAAATTATGGAGGAGGGAATAAAAATTTGAAAAGGAAAATCAGAAGAAAAGTAGAAAATATAAAAGCAGAGTTCAGACTGCAGCTTTAAATTCAAACCTGTACTCGACTCTGTGACATGAAAAAAAACACACCGCCGAGCAAGCAGCGGGAAGCCCAGCGCAGGGCAGCGTTCCTGCACGCGCTCCGAGTGCACCGCGAGGGGGATTACAGCTGCATTAAAGGTGCATTATGTGGCTTTTGGCTGGTGAACGTGGTGCAGTTAACAAGGTGGTTATATGGTTAGACAGCACGTCGTGGATTAGACCCAATATGGGGCGGGTTACACCTGCTCTGTGCCGGCTTTCTGCAGGCCGACTAAGGTGCTGCAAACCACAGCGCGCAAACATGAGAGGAGGAGGAGGAGGCTCAGCTTGGCCGCCTCAGGTTTCAGGGAGCAAAGCTGCACGAAGCACACGGAGCCCACACCTCCTCCTCCAGTCTGCCAACACAATAAAGATGAGAAAGCCTCCAAAACTCTTAGACCTCTGACGCACAGCGGGCCCAGCTAGGACTAACCCAGGCTGCAGATGTGGCCACATGTGGTCCGCACTTTGATCTCAGTGAGGTGAGCTGCTCCAGCTCTTGATTTTTAACAGTTGAATTTTATGAAAGATCATTTTTAGACGCAGCTTTCTCAGATCTGTTCGTTTCATTGTTTCAAATTTTACCTGCTGTAAAATCTCAGAGCTTCAGTAACGACAGTATCCTGCCTCACAGTCACAAATAGTCCAACATTTTCTCACTCAACCTCCTCAAACACAAGCAACCATCCACCAGGCCAGCAGCAGCCAGTTCAGGGCTGTGATTGGTTCATGAATCCTAGCAAAAACTTTTCCTTCTGGACTAAAACAAATTCGAGTAAAAAGTGCAAATGTGCCGTGAACGAGGTGAGTGCGTGGCTTCGTCCTCAGACGAGCAGTGGATTCAAACCCAGAGTCTTTGTACTAACGGCGATAATGAGCCCAGGAATAAACAGACGCCGTTTTTAGATTTAAGAAAATCACCGTCAGGTAAAAGTAATCCGAGTACAGGACGTGTGGCTGTTTGACGTGTGGCTGTTTGACATGTGGCGATGAAACGACTACGGTCACATACTGAACCAAAAAACAAAAACACATGCACCAAACTTTCAGTTTTTAACAAGCACATTTCACCCTCGATGGCCGGGAACCAATCAGGAGTCAATAGGAAGTTAAGGCCGTGACATTTAGATGTTATCCCAGAAAACAGGTTTTACTGCAGTTTCTAATTTATTCGTTTTTTACTGTTTTTTATTAGCATCGAGCTGATTTAAGAGCAGCGTGTGATTAAACTCCACAGGCTGAAAGACTTACTTTATTTACAACACATCAGCTGATTTTTATTATTGTCTGTTATTTACAGAGTATAAAGGTGTGTGAGGGGGCTGGTCAGAGGCAGGGTGGCAGGTTCAGATGTGAGCTGATTAAACAGGTGAAATCAAAGTGTCCAAGAGCACAGATGAAAAACTAACTACTGCTGTGCTGCTTCTCGGCATTTGGACTCTCATCTGTGGTGCCGCTCAGAGAAAACCTGTGATTTCACTTTGTTTCCCTGTAAACACAGACGGCTATGAAGGAAAACAGCAGCAACAGCATGGAAGGAGGAAAATATCATCCCGGGGAAGCAGACGGACAGAAAACATCTTCATGGAACATTTTTGATTCGGACCAAACCCCTCGGAGGCCCAGAGCACCTCCTCCTCCTCCTCAGCCACGTACTGAAAAAGAAAAAAAGCTCTATTCATAGATCAAAGAGGCTCACACAGATCTTGATACGTGTGAATGCCTCCGACCGGGTGGCATGTGGACGCCGGCTCACAGTTGTGCGCGAGCCCCACAAACCCACTTTCTTTCTTCAGAGGCGAGCTGCTTCACAGGAGCTCGAGCTGTGGAGTCCCTGAAAGCTGCAGCACATTATTATCATCATTGTCCTGAACCGAGTCTGATCCAAGAGTCCACCTGTAGCAGCTCTTTGACTCTCTCCTGCCTCAGTGACAAGCTCCTGTAGCACTGCATGTTTACAAGCAGCCGTCACAGCTGATTTCAGAGGGCACACACATGTCGGAGTGAACCAGGATGTCCTGGGGTCTGACCCGATTCTCCTCGAGACCCAGAGACTGTGTGTTTCAGCGCAGCATGCAGGAAACTGTTAATTACATTCATTTTAAAACTGAAAGTTTCCAATATATCTGCACTCGTTCAGAGCAGAGTGCTTAGAAAGGAAAAAGTGGGAAGAGTGGAATTGTGACCCCCCCCTCCGCGCATCATCTCAGTTTAAATCACAATAAATACAACGACTCTTTTATCCTACAGGAAACCGTCACACTGAACCAACGTCGGCTTCCTGTCTGCAGCTCGAAACTCATTGATTCCCTTTGCAAACACAAACACATTTTGTGGGATTTTTTCCAATAAGCAGGATGGATATCTGGATTTTTGGGCCCTAGTTTCAGCGGGGGATTAATATGTTTGTAGGATCGGTGCACACTGGGTGCTCAACATTAACACTCAAACTGTTTGGTTTCTTAAAAGAAGAGTTGGGGTTGGGCTGCAGGTTCGGGGTTAAATGTATAGAAACCAAAGTTTTCCAGCTGGGAGTCAGAGCTGTGTTAAACCTGGAGCTCGGAGCGCTGCCTCCAAAGAGGAAACTGTATCTCCAGGCTGTGCATCAGAGCGCCAGCTGCACGCCTTTTTTTTCATACAACACTGCTCGCCCTCCCTTGTCAGAGGCTGTGAATACAGCACATTGTTTCTGGTTGGAGACGATCCAGGCGAGCGGCTTCGTCTCCAAAGTGCCTCCAGCAGCTCCGCGGCCGACCTGCAGCCGCTCTCCGAGCCCGGCTTTCACCGCAGGACGGCCTTTTGTCTGCGAGCGACCTCGGGCGCTTATTAGGACGCAGAGCGGCTGCTGGACGGGCGATGTGCTCTCTCTCTCTCACACACACACACACACACACAAATTCCACAGTGGATCTGCAGCTCGCTGGCTCTGGATGTTCGCCGGAGCCACATACCAACATTCCTCACAGCCCAGTGCAACGTTTCAGCTTCCTGAGCCGCTCACACCGGCTCCACCGCCGCTTCCTCCACTGCCTCTTCACACTCCGCCCGCTGCAAACAAAATCCCACTTAACAAGTCACTCACTCTCAGATTGAGCCTGAAAACAGGCCGGCATAATCCCTCCTGTTCTCAGGAATGTTTGCAGTCCTCAGACTGAATAATCCTGCGGCACTCCTCGCAGAACTCCTCCCGCTGTGTTTCTGGGGTTTTTAGAGGTTTACTTCAGTCTCTCTGCTGCAAATATTTTAAGCCACAAAACAAAGATAATTCAGACGTTCAGCGTGTCGGGAAAATCACCGGCAGGCTGAAGCCAGGCATCGGCGCTCCCCACAGCCTCATGTCCATGTTTGGATGGATTTGAATAAGTGAAACTAGTGCTGAGAGTTAAATCTCTGCACTTTGTTAGTGAGCGTGTTATAAATCAGACTCATTAAAAATCAAACGACACGCTGATCGATTTGTTTGAGCTGCAGGGAATTTTTCAGCCTCCTTGAAACATGAAATTCCCGGGTTGGAGGTAATCTGGGTGCCGTTCCCGCCTCCTGAAGCTTTCTCCTTGTAATTTGACTTTTTTGGTTTGAGCTAATTTGTGCTGAAGCGGCCAGCTGCGCTGCAGCTCAGCGCTGAATGAAAGGCCGCCCAGCCGAAGTGGGCTTCTTTCTTCGTCTCTCTCTCGGCCTTTTTTCCCTGCAAGGGGAGAGCGAGCACGGGCCGAGGCTCGCGTCCCCCCCTGCACCTCGGTGACAGATGTAATGGGCACCGAGTAACAACAACCCTCTGAATCATAGTCATTTAGAGGCGCAATAACCCTAATCCCCCCCACTGCCACACTGAGGGAATTATCGGCCTGTCGTCTGAGGCCCGGCGGAGCTGCCGACGCTCCACTGCGAGCGCCCGGGGACCGACAGGAAGGTTCTCACCAATCAGAGGGTTCGATCCCCCTCATACCAACTCAAAGACAGCACGTTCCTATTAAACCAGCCACACACATACACGCATACACATTCCTGCTTTATGTTTTGGGGATCTGATGGTGTTGGATCCTCTTGATGCAGGTTTGGGAAAGTCCAGCTGATCGGACCCTTTAACTCTGACTTTACTGATAAACACATAAAAATATTTTAATTTTTATATTTTAAAAACGATCAAAAAATCCGCTGCTTTTTTGTTTTTATTCTTTTTAAATAATCGATGTGGAACTATGCACAGATCTGAGCTGTTTTTCTTTAAAAGAAGTTTAAACGTTAGTTCGAACCACCGAGGAGAAATATACAAATTTAATCACACCGTAAATGACCAAAACATTTCGTGTGAAGCGCCCTCCCGTGGTCGGTGGGCAAAAACAAGCCATTTACATCACCTCCGAACAAATTTATCCCAAAGAATTATGAAATTTCAGATTCAGACTGAACACAGACAAAACTTTAATAATAATTAATTTTCACATTTAAATTTTGATTTTCCCCCATTTCTCTTTCTCTCCCTCTCACACACACAGACACACACAGTTGTCAGAATATTTCCCTGAAACAAAAATAAAAAGCTGAATACTGAAATGAATCACACACACGTTCACACTGAAACATTTTCCTCTGAGCAGGATTTGTAAAAACCGACAGTCTGCTGTTTATTGGTTTTACTGCCCGGTAATCAGATTACATGTAAAGCTGCTGCAGATTCACCCACAAATAAAACCAGAGTCCGAGAACGAAGGAGACAGGGCAAACACGAGCACGCCTCACGTTCATTCACAGCCACGATCAATAAATCCTCTGATGAAACTCATCATCTAGAACTAAACCTGCGTTTTCTCTGCGCCTCATACACAAGAGCTACTGTTTGGAGCCTGAAACACGTCCAGATAATTCTACTCTCACCTCTGACCCTGAACGCAACCCCGCAAGAGCGAGCGGCTGGCGGCATACAGCCCCGCAGAGCCCCGCAGAGCCCCGCGCAGATCGGCGGCGGGACTCAGCGCGCTCAGCCCGGGCACGGAGCCGCGGGCAGAGCCGCCGGAGCTCCAAGCGGCGTGTGCCGCGCGCACAGCCGCGCGCACGGCCACGGACAAAGTGCGTGAAAAGTGCAGAAAGTGTGACTGACCTGCGTGAGGCACAGCGGAGAGTACATGTCCGTCCTCCGTCCGCCGCCCGCGAGCTGCGCTGCGTTTATGAGAGCGGCTGCGCGTGCGCGGGGCTCTTACTGGAACTCCGGCCCCGCGTGTGTGCGTGCGTGCGCGCGCGAGGAGCAGCCGCCGAACTTTGACCCCGCCGTCTCCGCTCCGCAGCCCGACACCATCCCCGGTAACGGCGCCGAGAGCGCGCTCACAGCTCCGCGCGGCCGCGGCGCGAGGCGGCCCCCGGCAGCATGTCCGTCCGCCCTGCGGTGCGCTGTGGCCGGCGTGCGGCGCTGAGGCTGCTCGGTGCGGCGGGCACGCGGAGAGAGCGCGCCCGCTCCGGCCTGAGCTCCGGGACCTCCGGACTGCGGCGTCCGCGCGCTCACACCCGCTCCTCGAGCCTCCGCTGCGTGCGTGCGTGCGCGCGCGGCTGAGCTGCTGGATGCTCCTCGCGTGAACCCGACCACGGACTCACTGATCGGTATCACCGGGACGGGCTGAAAACTTGGAGGCTCACGTGACCGGCGGAAACAGCGCGGGCGGGGGGGCGGGGGCAGTTTGGGTCGGAACTCCGAGCTGCAGCTGCGCAGTTCTGCTCCCTGATTCTGCCCCGGGGTCTGCCCGCACAGGGGGCAGGGGCACGGCACTCAGGGGCCCCGGGCAAAACACACACAACACACACGAATAATGCACACAAAGACACAAAAGTACACAGAAATACACACGAAGACACACAAAGAAATACACAGAAATAATAAAAATAAACACAAATAATACACAAACGCACAAATAAATACGAACACACACAAATAATAAACACAAAGACACAAGTACACAGAAATTATACAAATAAACACAAATGCACATAAATGAATACAAATACACACAACTAAATACAAATAATATGCAAACACACAAATAAATAGAAATGATACAAACACACAAATACACACAAACAGTACGCACAATTACACAGAAATAATACAAATAAACACAAATAAATACAACTACACGCAAATAGACACAAATAAATACAAATAAAAACAATAAAACTAAAATAAAAACAAACCGCTGAAAGTGTTTTTCTCCTCCAGACAGCAGGAGCCTCCAAAGCCCTCCTCAAATTAATATTATTATTATTACTATTATTATGAGGAGAAATGAGCTCAGCTCTACTTTACATAACACACACACACTGCAGCACACACACACTTATATAATGTGTGTGTGATCAGATATGTTGCCAATCAGCTGTTCTTTATGTAAAGCTCTGTGACCTCCGACCTGTTTCCTGAGTTGAGTGTAAACAGCTGTTGACCTTCATCTTTTTTTTTTATTCCGTGTTTGACTTGTTTTTAGATATTTTTGTGTTTTGCTCGCACAGATGTTCAGTTTTTGTTTCCCGCAGTAGAAATGAGGAAAACAGACAAATGGACGAGTATGGACCCGCCCTCTTCACCACAGGTGTCTCATTGTTCACATGTGTGCATCTTCATTTTCAGCATCACGCTGCTCTGAGATCCATCACACACCCGGCACCACCACCACTTCCACCATCCTCTGCTTCACACTGACTCTGGATCAGCAACCATCAGAAACAACTGATTCCTGAAAGCTCGTCCGTTTGCGGCTCCGTGCCTGGAATCAGCTGCCTCAGTGCGCTGCAGGCTCTACCTGTTCCACCTGAACAGCAAGAAGGATGATGACACACAGAACCGCTTTGAAAGGTTAAAGGTCAGATCCTGCCGTTTACTGTGAGGAGCGTCTGGGGTGATCTGAGGACCTGCTGTCTGATAAAATATCTGAAAAGCTGTTTATGATGCTAAAGCCTCACACCTGCAGGAAGTTCACAGGTCTGAAGGAAGGCGGCCGGAGTCACCCGAGGCACTCAGAGAGTCTGTAAACGGCTTTACGGGGATATTAGTCTGTGGAGATCCTGCAGGAGCATCTACAAGATTCAATAAAGCCTCCATAAAGCTGCAGACGCTCCGATGGTCCCGACAGTACCATCAAACCGACGCTGAATCACCACGAAGACGCACAGACCCACCATAAACCCATACAGCAGTCCAATCAGCACCAGCCTCCACCTGTCCCCACACAGCCCCTCAGGTGACCAACCTGCAGGAACATCAGTGGGTGGAGCCACAACAGGACCTTCTGTTTCACCAGAGTTAAACACAACAACACAAGAACGAACCAATCAGATCACACCTCATAATCATCGTCATCAACATCATCAGCAGCAGAAATTCACTCAGGTTATCTTCTTTGAACTCAGACACACGCACGGTTCTTTTATCATCCAATCAGAGGACGCTACATCACGACAAGTCTGTCTCAGATGAAACATCACAGCTGTAATCAATCAATAATCAATCATTCTGATCTGATCGTCAGAGTCCACGAAGGATAAAAGCAGGTTTGGATTACTCAGATTACAGATTACACGCCGTACGCACCATTACAAAGGTGAGTCAGGTATGACCACAAAAACTATTATAAATCAATAATTAGGACAGAAAGGTGTTGGTCTGACTAACTGAGACACTTCAGCGGCTCCTTCGTCGGGCTGTTTTTATTTGTTTGTTTGTTGTGAGGAACACTCGTGAAGTCAGGATCACTGTATATATGGAAGTGTTTTGTGATCCCAAGATGTTTCCAGCTCGGTGCTGGTGGCTGGTGAAGCAGGTGGGAGATGTGCTGACGTCACTTCCTTCTGCAGGCTCATGTAATCGATGGTCTCAGAGGATGTGGAGGAAGCCGTGACGTCTGCCTAGTGAAGCAGCTGCGTGCTCCCGCGGGCTGGACCCGAGCGGTGAGTCGTCCGAGGTTAATGAACAGAAGCTTTTATGTTAATAGAAGGAGCGGCGCCGTGATTTAACAAGACAATCTGCACATTTACTTTGGCTCAAACACGTCTGAGGCTGCTCGTTATCGGGCGGCCAAACAACGGCTCTGAATGAAGGTCGGCACACAGAGACAGTAATTAGATTAGAGCAATTAAACCAGCTTTTTGATATGACCAATAATCTTAATGTGGAATTCACAGCAGGACATCCTGCTCCCGTTTCATCGTTTCCAGCAGATGCGCCATGATCTGAGCTCCAGCTTCAGGTTTAACAAGCGTTCACGTTCCCTCGCTCCGAGCCTCACCTCATGTCAACAAGAACTCATCCGTCAGGCCTCACATCCTGAACTACAGGCAGATGATCAGATGGACCAATCACAGATGCTCAGAACTTTTATTTGTTCCTCAGGACATTATTCAAAGCCTGAGTTCGCCTCACGGTTCCTGCTCTCTCAGTCTGACTCAGGACTGATGCATCCTGAGAAGCATCAGTCCTGTTCCACCAGCCAGCACCTCGGAGCCAGAGAATCACATGTAGAATCACTTCTGATTGCGACCACGAAGGCGACCGCAGCGAAGAGCAGATCCACTTTCACCGAAGGAGAGAAAAGCATCACCATGAACCAATCAAAGACTCAAATGTTCCACTTTCTCAGTCCTTTCCTGCACAGAGCGCTGATTCTGCAGCACAAAGCTGCCACCATGGAGCGCACACAGCATTCATAAAGAGCACGTCACTCACCTGAAAACACCTGGGCAAATCAGGTATGCCCTCACCTGAAGGGACAACAGGTGACTAAACTACGGGAGGAAGACGGTGCTTTCTGCCTTTCTAATTTGTCATAGCTTTTTAATTATTATTTAAAAGAGAGGACAAGTTTTTTTAAACCTTCCAAAGAGCAGCTCAGACAGCACAGGTGTAATCACCTGTCAGACAATCAGAAGCAGAAGAGGGCGGAGCTTTAAGTGACCACATGTGATGAAGTGATGATTGGGTGTTTAAGGTGCAGGTGAACGCCTGCTGAGTGTCACAGTGCTCATATTTCTCTGCCTCATCAGGCAGCAGAGGCAGAAAAGCAGCCTGAGGCGCCATCTAGAGGAGACTCACTGACACTACAGCAGCCTGTAGCCTATGTGTGTGTGTCTGTGTGTGTTTGTTTGTGTGTGTATGAATTCTTACTATCTTGGTAGGGACCAAAATCTGAAATTTGCTATACTGGTGGGGACCAACAGCCCTTGTGGAGACCAAAATCCAGGTCCCCACAGGGTTGAAGGCATTTTTCACACTCAAAATGTGGTTTTAGTGTCAGGGTTACCTATTGGGTTATGGTTAGGTTTAGGGTAAGGGTTTGTGTTAGGCATTCATTTTTGATGGTTAGGGTAAGCAGCTAGGGAAAACATTATGTCAATGGGATGTCCCCACAAGGATAGCAAACCAGACATGTATGTGTGAGAGTGTGTGTTTTTGTGTGTATGTATGTGAATGTGTGTGTGTGTGTGTGTGTGTGTGTGTGTGTGTGTGTGTTCATTTTACAGGATCTAAGGGAGAAACTTTGATAAATTCTCTGATTCAACAAAAGCTGAAAATCTGATTTTGATTCGTTCATTTTAGTAAATAACAAGTAAAAACATTAGAGACAAAAATAAAACAGTAAAACTTCAAAACCTGAAATAAATTTCCACAACACCAGTAGTAAAAATATTCATTTGAAGTCTTTTGGGAGGGTGCATGAAGCAGTCTGTGTTTGCAATCTGACCCCACCTGCTTCTGCCAATCAGTGGTGATTTCCTGCAGTGACATGTATTTGGACGCCATCGAGCTGCCATTTCAGTAAAAAGTTGTGGAACTACTTCTGTCCTAACAGAACAACAGAAGGAACCGAGCTGGAACGTTCCGTCAGCGACTTCCACGATTTCGGACGGCATTTTCAAGAAAACGTTTGAAATGATAGAAATGTCCCTCAGGGAACATTCCTGGAAGGTTAAAGGTCAAATGACCACAGAACGATAGGCCTGCAGCGCTCGGAGAATTTGATGTCACAGGGATGTTTGTGACGACAGGACGCTCCCCTGAACGTCAGCACAGCGTTGTGAAGTGCTGGGTGGTTGTCGTGGTAACAGATTATAACCCGTGTAACCAGGGCCGAGACTCCAATTACATTTCCACCCCTCAGAGAGCGGCCAATCAGCTGATCGGCTCCTTCATCTTTAACGGAGCGCTGTTTAAATAAAGATTCAGTTTTTTGTCTGTTTGTTTCTGCAGTGCAACGCAAGACTGGAACGGGTCAGAAGATGATGGGGGGACGCCACCAACCAGCCAATCAGACGTGAGCAGAAATCCAAAAACTCGACATGGACGTCACCATGGAGACGGGCTGATGTCGGCGGCAGTTTGGGCTAAAAAATACAAAGTGTGTGTTTCTCTGTGTGTGTGTGTGTGTGTGAGTGTTTGTGTGCATGCGTGTGTGTGTGTCTGTGAGTGAGTATGTGTGCATGTGTGTGCCTGTGTGTGTGTGATGGGGGGACGGGGGCTCCTCCACCTGCTCCCACTGAGCTGCTGCCAGGCTGGAGACCAGCCAACAGAACCAGGCCTGAAACCAAGCCGCAGCCAAGCTCGCACAACCAGAGAGAGAGGGAGGAAAACAAGGGAGGAGGGGGAGAAGGACAGAAGGGGAGAGGAAGCACGGAGCGATGGGGAGGAAGAATAAGGTCAGAAAAGCAAGACGAGGAGGAGGAGGGACGCTTCTCATTTGTTTTCTTTGTGGATCTGAGACGTTGAAGCAGCTGATCATCAGTCATCATCTCTGCCGATCAGCTGATCAGTAATCAATTTTTACATCTCAAACCCCCAAAACGCCTGATTTTAGTCCCAAAACCTCAGAAATGAGTGATGATAAAAATATGAGAGCGAGGAGGCCATAGATGAGGAGGAGCGTTACAGCGAGGAGGTGTAGATCAAAGCTGGAGAACAGAAGAAGAGAGGTTAGATTGTTTAGGACAGGAAGAAGAGTGGAGGCCCTCTGAGAACATCTGCAGCAGCTGCTGAGCAGAGCTGCATCACAGCCTCGGTTCTCCCTTATTTCTTTGGATCCATGACACGAGTCAGAGAGAACCGGCGTTCAGACGGCGAGCAGGAGCATCACCGCCGTCAACGAAAGTCACATCAGCACACACATCTGGGCCTGATGTGGCATTTGCAGCAGAAGCTCTGTTGTTAGAGTTTAACCCTCTCAGGCTCAAATTAAGTTTTAGTTGCTAATGCACAACCAAGTCCTGCAGTGGTACTTCTGAGTAAAAGAACTCATAAAATATGTATGTGGGGTAATCAGGTTGTTAGTGTTTTAACTGTTGCAAATCTGCAACGCCTGCCTTGAGAGGGTTAACAGCAGCAGCTGCTGAGGGTCCAATAGTAGGATAAACGAGGCGCTGACATTCTACATCTCTGCAGCCAGCTTTGATCTCCACCTTTAACTGCCACCCCATCCATGGAGCCCTGGAGGCTCAGGTAGACCTGGATTGATCCCCGGCTCCTCCTGGGAGAAGATAGCGGACCCTGAGCTAGCCTCAACACACCTGCGCGAGTGTGAATGTCGGGCAGAGCCGCTCAGGTGTGGATAAAGCTCTGGGTGTGATTGGCTGAATGAGGGCTCAGGATTAAGCAGAAAGGCGTTTTTTATGTTCCGGTACATTTTCACGCAGGACCCGTGTTGTTCACCTTTTGGGCCCCCGGCGGCCTCCACGGAGGTGGCAGGTACAGACCGAGATGTTAACACGGGGGTCCGTCAGCTGCATCACACTGCTCTCTGACGACCTCAGTAATCGCAATCTGAGAGTTTAAATCACAAGGTCAGAAAAATCCAAACCCTCCTTCAGTCAGTGGTTCGAATCCACTGAACGGCTACCCTGAGGTACCCCTGAGCAAGGTACCGTCCCTACACACTGCTCCCCGGGCGCCCAGTGGCTGCCCACTGCTTCACTGAGTGAATGGGTTAAATGCAGAGAGGAATTTCCCTACGGGGATCAATAAAGTATACATTATTATTAGTCCTCTCGTACTTCTACCGCAGGGAGGGCCTGACCGCAGATTCGTAGTTTCACGTCTGCAAGAGGCGCAAAAGGGGCATCTGAAACATGCATGTCTCAAATAACAGTGAACGTGAATGAGAGTGAGAGCGAGAACGAACCGCGAGATCGGACCGGGAGATTGGATCAGGATCAGGGGAGAGCAAGATCGGACCGGGATCAGCGGAGAGTGTTACTGCAGCTGCTCTGTCTGCTCACCGAAGGTGTTTATGGCTACTGGAAAATGAAGCGCCCATTTGACGCTGACCTTGGCGGTGTGGGTGGGGCTCTGTTTACAGTTTGAAAACAAACCATAAAATGTTCCATGAACGTCAGAATATCATCGCTATGATGACAACCTCACCTCACACACACTTAACTCCTTTTTCTACTAAATACTATACTGTGTGTGTCTGTGCATGCGTGTGTATGTGTGTGTGAGCTTGTGTGTTTGTGTGGAGGATGAAACAGGAAGGCAGTTGTGTGGTGAGAGGCAGGCAGGAGGAACAGATGGCCTGGCAGAGCATGGGGAGAGGCCGGAACCCCCCCACCCTCTGACCGACTTTCATTGATGAGCCCGTGTGTGTGTGTGTGTGTGCGTGTGTGTATGTAGCACGTGTTAGACACATATGCCATTGCGCAGTATTATTTAGAGCAGCACCACCCCGACTATTCTGAGTTTACACACAGACACAAATGGAGCCGTTCGCCAGCATCCCCACACAAACAGTTTCTGCTGGTTTCAGCTTCAATCAGCTCACACACACAGACTCACACACACACACACACACACACACACAGGCAGAAACCCAGCTGATGGAGGAAAATGTGAAACAGTGAAACTTGATCACGACTGAACAAATACACACTTGACGACTTGAGAAACAAATGCAGCCACACAAACGCTCCCTGAGACCAGAGCAGCGCCTGATCGCTGCTGCGGGCTTGATTACAGGTGTGCACATCTGGTTTTAACGCCAGCTTCTTCTCTACATGAAGGACAGCGAGGAGTCGGGTTAATTAGACTTGTAAGAATGTCAGAAACAGCAAACACGTCCATAGTACAGCAGTGCTGGCAAACATAAGGCCCAGAGGCCAGAATCGGCCCGCTGGACAGCTTTGGAGCATGTGAAGGAGGATTTAAACTTTACCACTCATCTGTGGAACAGCATCTTTTATCAGAATCAGAATATTTTATTAATCCTGTGGTTACAGGACAACAAGAACAGTAACACACTGAACTACAAAGTTTGCAAAATATAAGAAATAGCACGTCTTCACCCATCTTTGTGTTTCCTCTGAGCTGATCTCAGAGTTGGGATTATTTAAACCCAGACTTGTTCGCGGTACTGAGCATGCTTGATCATGCCCCGTCTCACCCGCTGTGGGAAAGACGCAGCAGATTTCAGAGGATTTTGAGGTGACCCGTGCCTCCGTCCAGCCCGACGGGAGCGTTAACATAAACAAGACGAAGCGCTGCGAGGGCCGGAGGACGAGTCGAGTTAGCGGTTCGGTACGAACGAGAGAAAATCCTCCTAGACTCACCTCCGGCCTCCCTCAGAGAGGGTGTGTGTGTGTGTGTGTGTGTGTGTGTGTGTGTGTGTGTGTGTGTGTGTGGTTTGAAACCCTCGGCTCGGTTTATGGATCGAGTCAAGGAGAAAGTTTCACATTATACAAGCTAACGAAAATATCTGGTGAAGCGCTGAAGGGAAAGCAGCGAGGGGTCAGAGGTCAACCCCAACAGGAGACAAGCTCCTCAGATTCTTCTTTGTCTCTTCTTCTTTCTGTCTTACAAATCTAAACCACACACACACGCACACACACACACACACGTTAATGCCTCGCTCTTCCCTCGGCAGCAGATTGCCCACGCACTCCAGGTTTCAGCAGGACCCAAACCTGACGGGGCGCCCAAAAAATCTTCTGCCTGCTTTGAGAGGAAGAAGGAAGCCTGCAGGCGAGATGATGGGGAGCGCAGGCAGGCTGGCAGCAGGGCCGGGCATATGCTGCCCCCCCACCCGAAAAAAATGAAAACACAACAACAACCCCCCCGCGCCTCCTTCTGTCTCCTCTCTGCCAGGAAACCAGTCTGCAAACCAGCACAGCCAGTGAAACCAGTTAGAAAATCAGGCCTCCCGCTGGGGTCACCTTGACAGACAGACGCACAGCAGTTTTGGCGTTCCCCGTGAAGAGAAGTGGGGTCAATGAGAGAGGGCCCAAGCTCCTGCAGACACGAACACCGTGTGATGTGATCGCACTCATCACGCATTACGGTGTTTCATCAGCTTTGAGCGCGTCCGAGTATCTGTGTCCTGATCTTTACATTTGAGAAGTGAAGTTTTCTCTGTGTGAAGATGAAGATTTTTCTCCTGTTTCTGTTTCAATTATATTTGATTTCTCTTTCACGTTCACATTGATTTATATTTCCTTTGCATTTTTACCTTTTGACGTGTATATCTTTTTCTTCTTATGTTGGTCGATACCAGGCTCACAACAGAAATACAGATTTGTAAATATTAATAATCAAAATCAAAAGAAAGAAAATAAATTTTAGGAGCAAATTTGAGCCCAAACATCAGTTTTATAAATTACATTTGATTTTTTAGTTTATTGGGATTTCTTGTTATTGCACATGAAGTTTTACTGATCCGTTCATTCACATGTTTGATTTTGGCAGATTTGGTCCTCCGTACGTGCGCGAGTTTAAACCCAGACCAGGCACATAAATATTACAGATTACTGCATTAGATTTAGATTACTAGTCTAAAATATGACGATATGAAAGTGAACTTTAAACATGTGAAATTGTGTTTTTATTTGAAAATGTTTTCAAATGTTTAAAGAGAAAATTTCAGCCATAAATGAATCTTATTGAGAAGTCGTTCATTTTTCACTGCTTGATTTGGAAAAGATCAAAAGGATTCAGATTACAGATTTTAATAATCCAGTGGATTACTGCATCAGTTCACACCATTTGTATTCATGTGACAGTCGCCTGGCCATTCAAGTCTCATTTATGCAGCCCTCGCTGTGCTGACGTTCATCTCATCCTCTGATGAAGGTTTTTTTTCTTGTAGCTTGAATTACAAAACATTTTTAAATAAAGTTTTAATTTAAATCATCTGTTTATGTTCAAGAATGAAATTACAAAATGTTGATTTCCATTTTTAAAAATGCACAAAAACTGATCAGTAATCATATTGATCAGCGTTCAGCAGACGTGCCCCTGATCAGCTTGTTGTGTTTCTAATGGAGGGAATTCACCTGAACACACACACACACACATGCGCGTGCCCCCTCCCACACCCCAAAACACAATGTGAGAACAACAGAGACCTGCCAGCTGTTCACATAAACACGGGAGACACAGCTGGAAAGACACACACACACACACACAGGTGCAGGGGGAGCCAATGCACACGCTGTTTTAATTAAAATGATGAGATTATAAAGCAGAAGCTGGTTAGATGTGATGCGTTCTGATCAATCAGCCAATCAGCACGACGTGATGATCAAAATCTTTGATTTTTTAAATCTGCTTTTGTGCCATGAGAGAAAACAGGGTCTGTTTGTGACTTAAACTGTGGTTCAGGGCCCCATCAGGGGCACTCAGGAACTCAGGAAATCACAGGGGTCCAACAGCCAAACGGGAACAAGTTAAAGGTAAGATACGAGAGTCTGAAGGACTCTGACGTGATTTTATTTAAACTTTAAAATTGAACTTTTTTTCCCTTCAGTTAATGTTGATTTTTGAATAGATTTTTCTTTTTGCACTTTTTTTGTGTTAATTTTTTTTCAGCTTTGTCTTGACTCGCGCCCATTTCACGCCTCAGTGGCTGGTTTAGGCCACTGGTTCCCACTCTAATACATTTTTAATTGAACGCCACGGCCGTTCTCTCACCCTGTCTCACTCTTTCTCCTGACAGGGATGGGGGCGTGCAGACAGGAGTGGCGCTCAGCCTTTTGTGGCCCTCGGCGGTGGTCGGGAGGCCGGGCCCCCGTCTCCTGCGGTGTGACTAACGTGGAGCGACAGCGCCAAGGTGGCAGAGAGCTGCGGCCGTTCTGCTCGGCTCGATGCCGGCTTTGTGCACCGTCACCGCCAGTTATCTTCCCACAACACGTGCTGCTGTCAGTGGCCGAAGCTCGCCCAAAATCCTCCTGAGGCCCCCACACCTTTAATGTCTTCATTTAGCACAAACGTGAGTGTGTCTGTGTGCCTGTGTGTGTTGGGTTTCATATGAGCAGTGTGTTCAAACTTCTCCACAAGCTTGGCGAGAAACTCATGAAGCTGCTGACTGCAGATATTCACAGGAAAAACCACAGAAGAAGAAAAACAGCGTTTTGTATTCCAAAAAATAAGACCAAAAACATCACAGCTGGAAGTACAACAGTGCAACAGCGCCCTCTGCTGGCTGCTCAGGAGCACTACAACAGTAAGATCCGAACCCACAGAGGAGAGGGGGTCAGAGGATGAAGGGTCAAACTGCAGAAGGCGGCTCTTCTGGCGCTTTCACACACGCCTCAGCTTTAAATGTGGTGCAGCTGAAGCACATTTAAATCTCATTTCCAAACACAGAAGACGAGCTCAGGTTAAAGATGCTCCGTCATTTCTGTCTCTGAACACGAAACGTCTGATGTAACTCCTGCCCACCTCGCCTCCTTCCAACAATACACCATGACCGTGACCACCTCCTCACACCACGCTGCCTCCTCAATCATGTGTAAATCCAACAAGAAGCACGTGAAGCTGCAGGTTAACAGAGTGTGACGTAACTCGATCACATGTTTGATCCGCTCAAAGTTCTGCAGCAGAAACTCACATGTGACCTGACAGGAAGTTCACTCCTGCTTCCTGTTCCTCGAGTCTACTATCAGCCTTTTCTTATGCCACTGTGTTTCTTTCACGTCCTGAGTATTTTTACCTGCTCTTCTCTTTTATGTTTTTAACTTGGTGTTTTTAGTTTTTATTTCATATTTCTGTCATTTTAATTGCATGAAGCAATCATTTACAGGAATCTAAGAGCAGCACCTGGCTTTTGTGTGTTTTCTTTAATGCCGGGAGAACAGCAGTGAGTGATGAGGAGGTCAAACTCAGACTCAAACGCTACCACGTCTGTAAAACAGGACTGTGGGCTCTCGGGGTCAGTACTGAAAGCACTGACAGCAAAGGCCTTACAGGGTAACGGAGACGCATCACGACATCACGACCATACGAGCCTTCAGCTCATTGGGTCTCTGCACATCCTCAGAGTTTCTCTTTTTACCACAAACTCAAACACTCAAATCAGTTTTTATCTAAATTTACTGAGAGACTTCCCTTCATGACCATTGTGTGTGTGAATAAGAGTGTGTGTGTGTGTGTGTGTATGTGTGTGAGGGAGTGTGTGTCAGAGTGTATGTGTGTGTGTGTGTGTGTGTGTGTGTGACTGTGTGTGAATCTGTGTGAGTGTGAGTGGGTTCAGAGGTGTGTGACCTCAGCGTGGAGGAGAGTGATGACCACCGTGGGGGGCAACAGCAGGGAGGGAGGATGATGAAGGATGCTGTGGGAGGAAGTGGGACGCGGGGACGCCATCACTCACTGGCCCCTCCCACCTCCACCCCTCCTCCCATATGTGTAGCATAGGGAGATGATGTAGGTTTGTGGATGATGCATGCACCTGAGCTCACACCTGGGCGCCCGGCCAAGCGTGTTTGTCACGTTCGATCTTCAGCTCGTTAACAATGCAGAGTCGGAAACTTTAACCCGACCAGAGTCTGTACCACGCTAGCCCGTCCGCTACACCTGTGCAGGGGTGATCTAGACCGCCTTCAACACAGTGACATTACAGACCACCGGGAGGTAATCTTTTAATCTCAGAAATCCAAACAGGAAGTAGATGCTTCCTTAAGTCTTGCCGACAACGTTAATCCTAATAAAAATGCTGCTGAACACAAAACCTTTAGTCTCACATCACCTTAACTACCTCCCACAGATTTCAGACCACCTTAAACACATCTCCGTGCCACTTTTAACTCAGTAATTGTCTCCTCGTCACGCCTCACCTCCTCACCTCTCCTCTCTCCTCTCTCTTTGACCTCTTGCATCCCCCTCTATGCTCCCCCCCGAGCAAGCAGGTCAGAACTTATTTCCGCAGCGCTTAATAAGAAGCACATGGCTGCTTTCCCCTCCTACTCCTCTGCTTCCTCCAGGCCACCTCTTTAGGTTGACTGGGGCCAGAGGGGGAGACAAAAATCCGTGAGAGGGAGAGGGAGGAGAGAGGAGGCGAGGGGGATTTCCACTGAAAGAAACTGGAGATCCACAAATTTCCTCATACCACCTTAACTCCCTCCTTTACTCAGAGACTCTTCTCTCCACCTTAAAGTGCCTCGCAGCATCCGCCGCCTGTTCAGCTGTTACAGGATGAAGAACGAAGATAGACATCAGATGCGCTTCCTGCCCGTTCACAACTCCGATGACGACACCTGCTCTCGAAGTGAGACAGGAAGTCACAGGAAACGCAGCGAGGAGCGAACAAGGAACGGATCAAACTTTCATGGATACAGCTTTTAACACTCAAATGTGTTCTTCCCAGCATGCATTTCACACCGCAGCCATCACAGCAGAAAGCATCATCTGCAAATTTATTCCACAGTTTTCATTGGCTGTGACCGATCCCACACACGCTGCCAGCTGACGCCCTCGCCTGTTGCCTCCCACCATTATCCGTGACAGACGGAGACACAGGCGTCGCATCGTAGCGCTTCATCGATACGTCACCCCGGCCTCAGCATCATTGCATTGGTGCTTTGACACGATGAATGAGGCGACACTGACTGGCTGCTGGCAGTTTGGGCTAAAGGCGCAGTCAGTCGTTTTAAGAGGTTATTTAATAAATAAAAAGGATTGTGTACTCATAGATATACGGAGATTAATGTGTTCAACAAACTGACGCATTCTCACAAATGTCTAATTATTGTATTAAAACTACATAGGACATACATCCTCTCCCACCATGTTTGAATACACAGGTCATGAAGGACATTTGCCTTCTGCTGATGGCGGAAGACCACAGAGTATCGAGCCAAAGGTGGAGGAAAAGAGAAGTTATAAGTGTTCGCCTGCCGTGGAGGAACATTTAAATTCATGTCTACATCTTCAGACTCAGGATGCGAAGCATCATACCTGTCTTACAATCAGAGACAGGGTCCTCTTCACAAAAGAAACTAAACCACAATCAAACAATAAAACCTCGTCCTCTTCGTCCACACCTCAAGCGTCATGTCCTGAAGTCAGGCCTCTAACACTGGAAAACGTGCACAAGTTCATTTATTCCCAATACTGTCACACTCACTTATTGTTAGCAGATGAGACATGTGACCCTCCCATCTCCAGACAGCTGACAAGAGCCAGTTAAACAACAACAACAGGTTACAAGCTAACCTTAAAGCAGCTAATGCCAGGCTCAAGTGTCCAAAAACATCACACTTCCCCTCTGATACAGTTTGATACATTATCACACCGTATGAGAGTTTAATCACTAAGTGTCCAATAATGTTAGATACACTTCGAAGATAGGCTCCCTAACACCCACTAACAGTAGCTAACAGCAGCAAACAGTAGTTGTCAGTCGCTAACACCATATAACAGGAGCTAACAGCTGCTAAGAGTAGCTAAGAAAAAAGGCCGCAGTTATATACAGACAGTTCAGTATATAATCAACAGCTCACCTCAGTATTGCTGTAATCACACAGAAGTGAGCTTCTCTGGCTCTCTGACTCCTTTTTTTACAGACTCCTCCAGAGTAAATAAAGGTGGATGCTTTACGCCCACCATTGACAGCTGAGGCAAAAAGTGGACTGACAGCCTTCCACTGACAGGGAAAAAATACAAAGAGTAGTAGAAACATGCTGGTTGCTCATGGCCGTTATGGCGTACAGTTTCAATTGAATGTGTTTGATCTATCTAGGTTTGTCCTATAGCAGCCACATTAGCTATGATAATGCCTATAAATTAGTGGTTAAAAGAAACAACTCAGTTGACTGCAATCTACTGACTAGTGATGAAAAATATTACACACTGTAATTTTAATATTTATCACTTCACACCAACACAGTAAAAAACGATGAGGTGGCCGCTGAAGGAAACTTGTGTGTATAACTGAGATAAAAAACAGAAGTGCTGACAAAGCAGGATTGTCTGCAGAGACCTCTAGTGGCTGAGTGAAGAAGTGCATGCAAACCCTACAGTGGTTAATGTCGCATTTTCTTAAATCTAAACATGGAGACAGGGGAACTAAACCAAACCAGTGACTGAAACCAATTCAAATCATAAACCTGAAAGCTCAATTTATCAGCTTTTCTATCTCCAACAGCACAGGAGAATGTGTACAACAACAAATGGAAATAGCACCATGTTAACATGATGATGGTGCAGTGTGGGTCGAATGGTTATCTTGACTAATCAAAGAGTAGAGCACCAGCCTGTGTGTAGCCTGGCAGACAAACCCAGGAAAACCCCCCACAAAATTCAAACTCTTCAGGTAACAGAAAACTGACCCGAGTAAAACATTAATGTGTGGATTTCAACAGGTTGATGTGACGCCCTGACGAGCACGCTCAGACTGAAGTAATGGAGCTTTAAAGGTAAACTCAAAGTACAAACGAGATGGTCTGAGGAGGCTCAGGTGAGCTCTTATAACCATTGTTACCATCATTCAGAGTGTGTGTGTGTCTGTGTATGTGTGTGTGTCCAGCTGCAGGTTGCTGGGAATAGGTGTATCATGAATATTCATGATGGAGCCTCTGGTCGAAACAGCTGCCTGAGAGACGCCCCCCCCCCCCCCCACACACACACACACACACTCATGGCTACAGCAGCTGGACGGGAATCTGTCTGTTTGTCTGCTTCAGGCTGAGACACACAACAACAACGCCGCTTTGTCGCTAACATGTGCTGAGGTCAGCAGGCTGCCATTGCACACTTACGGGAACAATGACAAACACTCGACAAGCTCGGTTTGGACAAACAGGAAGCAGAGCACCGAGTGCAGTACCTGTGACGTCCACCGGACAGCGCTGTGGGGAACAGTTTCATACTACCACGCCGTCTTTAGCAAACGTTTCCTGTGGGTCAGCTCCTTGGTCTGGCCTATACAGCAGGTGTGTTGTGCTGTGTAAAAGGTGGCTCGTGTTCTGTTGGTTAAACGAAACTTGCATTAAATTAAACAGATGTTTAAACTGAGTTACGGTCGCATGCATGACAGAAACACCCCAACATCTGGCCCGGCCTACGGAAGACAACTTTAAATAAACACACAGTGATCACATCCAGAGGACACTCATCACTTTTCAGATAAAACTCAGTCTGCAGGGTTACGTGAAAAATTGCTCACATGTTCAAACGTCTGGGATCAAAAACTCCCCAAATGTTGTTGGAACATCAGAAACATCTTTCCAACCAATCGTATTTGGCAGACAGGCTCATCTGCATCACAGCGAGTCATACTCACACTCGAGCTAACACCTCTGGTCTCTGCACACAGCTGGCATGGACTCGGCTGTCAAACATCATAAGGTTCGTTAGCTTCTCATTTTTAGTTTATTAGTTTGGATTTTAGAGGATTATTCTGGTCATGTCCACCTCTGTGCTTTTATTCTTGGACTCCACCACACTCAGCTCGCTGACGGTTTGTCATGTGACTCATCAGCATTCAAACGTCAGGTTTTTGAAGGTGGCAGACCGAGAACCACAGCGTGACGTTTTACCACAGCTCCAGTCACCATCCGGTCAGTGAGAGCGGACTCTGCGCTCCTCTGTGCACTCCTCAGTGCGCTCCTCAGTGCGCTGGGTCATTACCGGTGTGTTAAACTTGGAGCAGATGAGATATTTTCCCAGGCTGATCCCAGCTCCTCTCTCATCTCTTAGAACTTTAGGGCCAATCAGATGTCATTTCCTGTTTGATATGAGCTCTTCCTGATGGGGGAATATTCCCCTCCAGCCCTGAAGCCACTTTCCAAACTCCCTTCTTCAGGGTTAAATCAAGTTCCCTCCAAACTTTTCCCCAAATATTACAATTATGCCGCCAGCTCGTCCGTCGCAGAGAGGCGAGCGAGACAAATTCTCGGTCGGCCGTCCAGATGTTCCAGCAACGAGCAACAACTGTCTGGTATCCTCTGGAGGGCCGGCCCTCACGTGTCACTCAGCTGTTTCTGAGGCGCGCACCAACAACAGCTGTGCCGCCTCAGCGCAGCGTCTCTGATCTGATCTGCTAATCACGCCATCCGCCTCAAACTGTCGTTCGTTTTCCTCTTTTTCATCATTGTTTTTCTTCTTTCAGGTTTCAGGTTTCTGCTGTGGAGACGCGTCCATTTTTCACAGGACAGTTAACAGTAATAACACTGAAATTAACGCATTCATTCAGGGATTCATGGATTAAAGCTGGTGTGAAATGCTCAGAGGAGGGAGGACTCCTCTCTGACTGACCTCACCCCCTTCAGAGGATGTAAACCAACATGAAAGGCCGAGAGAGCTCCAGCATCCCCCCCCCCCGTCACCGTTTCTACATCCCAGTCTGATGGACTTTATATCAACCATGGACCAGGCTACAGCAGCATCCTCTTACTAAGGAGACCTGACCTGATTTAAGATGGAGCATCCTCATACAGCTAGTCCTTGCTGGGTTAGATTCAGGCCTTTCGGTTCTGGCACAAAACCCCAAAAATACATCCTGACGAAAAAATTTGACACAAAGTATAAATCACAAAGAAGCCCTCACAGATCCAGAACCGTCACTGAAAACGTCATGGTGATCAACAGTGAACTGCAGTCACGTTCAGTAACTGTTAGACGCTCCCCTCTCCTACTTGGCAGCCTTCCTGATACGTTACCTGAAGCATTATTTAAACTAACGGTCGTTCCTGTGGACACGTAAACTTCAGCCGACACGTTGTGGCTAATCCACGACGGAAAAACACTTCTGATCAGAATCAGAAATCATTTCTGTTGTTTCGCACACGTGATCGTGAATCATCCCATTTTTTTCTGCTCGACTTCTCTGAGGGACCAAGAAATCTGAGCTTTTTTAAACGGTTTCACTTTGACCCAAACTCTGTTTTCTATACCTGAGTGCTTCTGGAGCCTGATGCTGTGTTTATGGCTGACGTCACATCATACACTACAACTGTGACATCAGCAGAGTCCAGTAACTGTTTAACTGGCGGTGGTCAAATTCATGTCCAGCTCTCAGTCTGTCACCTTTCCTGATGCGATGACTGTTAAAGTTGATGTCCTGAGAGCAGCTCGAGAAAGCCACTGAAATCACTTCCTGTGCGGCTGGCAGTACATCACAGCTGATGTTATCCTTTGCTCTGCACGCAACCGTGTTTTCTGACCGTTTGACTCTGGGGCGAAGTTAAATGAGGCTCGACCTCTGACCTCCCGTTTCCAGGAGTAACCTGCTCGTCGGTGCGTGCGCTCCCTCCAGAGCGCCTCCTCCGTCTGCCGCTCAGAGCGTGAAAAAGATTCAAACCGTCAGATCTGTTTGTTTCATCGTGTTCCTCACGGCGTCTCACTTATCAATGCAACATGAGCCAAATGTGTTTGTGCTGCAGAGCGGGGAACAGATGGGCCAAATTAATGATCCCGTGTATGTTTAAAGTAGAAAGGTATTTATTTGCGTGCGTGGCCGAGGGCTGGAATTAAACGGTGTAGGGAAGGAGAACTTCCTTTTTAGCAAATCTCGAGGAAAAGCGACGTTTTCACAAGCTTGCAGCGATCGGGTTGCAGCGCAGAGTGGTTTCAGGGAATTATAAATAAATCAGAGTCGAGCAGGCGATCCCGAACGAGGAGGAGGAGGAGGAGAAGGACGAGAGTTCTTTGTTTACGGCTGACTCTGGAGACCTGAAACGGACCCTCCGAATAAATAAATACCACCGCTACAGGAAGTTTAGCCGCTTCCCCTCAGGCCCAGTTTAGTTTTATTAGCTACAGTCCTGCACAGATAGCAAACCATGAGACCTCCTCCCCTCCTCCTCCTCCTCCTCTTCCTCCACTGTGAGCATGTGTGCCGCTCTCTGGCTTCAGCTGCTTTCTTAAACACATGAATTGAAGTGCAGGTTGACCTCAGTAAGAACTCATCTCAGAACCTCTCACTGTAACTCCGGCTGAACTCATAGTCATAGTTTTTACTGCAAAAAGAGAAATGTACTCTTTACTCCAAAGTACTTGTGATATATGAGCTGCACATTACTTTTCAGATTTTAGCAGTTCATAAAACAGAGTCAAATGCTTTTTAAAAAAAACTATTTTGTAATTTAAAATAATTACCTATAAAAAACTGTGCTTTGTTGATAAATGCATCAATTTGAATCACTGATATCTGCTCTGTCAGATAGGATTCTTTATCTAATCATCTCTGGTTTTAGCGAATGGAGATGTTCTGTTTTTCCCTGGATGTTGAGGTTGTTTCATCCAGTTCTTCTGTATCAATAAATTTAAACTGAAATATAATTAGCAACCTGTACAATCACAGTGATCTCTGAATTTAAAGCAGACCCAAAGTGACTTAATTACCTGACGAGTCAGGAAGATCCTACATTGTAGAGGAAACAGAACGACTGAACAGACCTGTTATTATTCACTGCAGTGTAAATACGTCCGACACGTGACACTGTATGCAGACGATGCAGTTCTTTACACTTAAGCCAGATAGAAAAAAAGTTGGCAAAGTCAGAACAAATAAACTTAAAATACTGAAATTATTTAATCAGTTCCTCCTGATTCATTAAATATATCCTAAAGAAACCAGAAGCCTTGTTGAGTAAAATGATTGTTGGTTTCTATTTTTCTCGACTGATAAGAGGCAAAAATCCTCACATAGTTTCTGAGGAGGTTTGATGTCCTTAAATAAAATAATGAAAAAGTTTCTGTGACAAAAGTCTAAAAAAATGTATTCAGCAGATCAAAGAGAATAGTTTGAAAAGTCCCGTCACAGAAAGCCGAGCTTGAACTCTTCTTTAGGCCTCATCAATAATTGAAGCGCCAGGCCAGAGGCGGGTTTGCAGAGTGGAGGTGGGAGGTGGACAGGTGTGTTTAGGGTGAGGAGGGGGGAGGAGCTGCAGAACAACAGCTTGCTCTCAGCAGGGGTCCCGGGGAAGGAGCAGGTGAGGAGGTATCCATTGCACTGCTTTTACAGCGTCTACCTGACACCACTTCAGAGAGGGGAGGTGAAGAGGAGGAGGAGGGATGGCAGGCCGGAGGCGCTTACGGTCCAGGAAAACAGAAAAGTCTCACAAAGGTCTGAAGGTAGAGAAAGAGAGATGCTCTCCTGGTAAAAATCACACGTGAACATGTTTTTAACACGTGTGACAGGATACAGTTGCCAACCAGCTCGAACGCTCCCACCCAGCGGTTTTCCAGGAATGAAGTGCTGGAAATGAATTTTATCAGGAAAGTGAAACAGGAAGCTGAATTCAAGCATGATAACTCATGAGAAAAATAATCTGAAGGAAGGAGAAAAAGGAGTTTTTTAAAAATCGGGCTTATTGGTGTGTACAGGAAACACAGATGCCCACCCACAAAACTGAAAACAAACGGAACACTTTATATCCAAAGTTTTTCTCAACTAAAGACTATTTCGCTTTTGAGCCATGTGCACGTATCCGTCATCACCTGAATGAGTCTTGTGTGGAGACATCCTTATTTCAGCATTTTACTGGTTGGTCTCAGGTCTTGAATCCCAAGACGGAGGCCATCAGCTCCAAGAGTCCGGATCAAAGGACGGAGAGGGAAAAGAAACAATAAACGAGGATGTTTACAACATCACAAAACGCACCGATTTACAGTTTGTAAAGCTAAAGTGTGGTTACTAAGACAGCAGAGTGTGTCACGATGAGAAACAAGCTCTGTAAATTTGCCCTTTTTATGCTGTTTTTTATTTTACATCAGGCTGAACTTCCTCTCAAAACACCCCAACCGCCTGGTGTATGTTTGAGGTCTGCAAGTCTCACATCCTTCCTCTATAAATACCAGTTCATTTGCGGGACAGTACATGTGATTTACACACCTGACTGCTGAAATATCTTCTGTTTTTGACAGGAGGAAAGGGCAAAGTCATGTTTTAGCGGTCGACCAATAAAATGTGAGTGTGGTGAGAATAAATACAAGGAATAAAGTAAAATGCACAAAAGCAAAATTCTGTACAAACTCCATCATGTAAAACCAACAAGGGTCACGCAACATTTGTGAGCAAGGGTGGGGGGAACTGTCTTAAAGGATCGGTATTTTTACCTGTGGGAGGGCGGGTCTATACAGAGCTGTCAATCAAACACCTGGCTGAAGAGAAACCAACAGAGCTAACAATGAATCAGGGACAGGAAACTACCCCTGTAAACTAGTAAGATAATAATAAAAGGTTGTCATATGTTGCTGTGTGCGGAAGGCTGAACTTAAGTAAAAAAAAACAGCTTTATTGCTGGATGGAAAATAATACAAAACTAAACTAGGAGAAACGCACGGCCATGAGGGAGATCGCGACGCAGGACAGAGGGAGACACTGACATAAATACACATAAGAGCAAATAAGGTGAACGTGATCTAGCTAACGAGACGGGGGGAAACAGAACTGAACATGAGACTATCAAAGTAAAACAGGAAGCACTAAGACGCAGACTAATTCATAGAGCATGACATGGGAGCTGGGAGGAGAGAACACTCAGGGAAACGAGATGGGGACAACGGGAAGAGACAACGAGGGGAACGCCGAAGGAAGGAGAAAGACATGAGAGAGCGCGAGAGAGAGAGAGACATGACAGGGCTGGGGAAACATACATGGATACACATGACAGACATGGGAGACAAGGTATGAACATGAGGAGGGGAACATGGGAACAGAAAAGGAAACAGGACACAAACCCACAGAGAGGGACACAGAGGACAAAGACAAGAACTAAACAGGGAAACCTAGAGAATTCAAGATATAGGATGAACTCAAGACTAACTAATGAACATTAAATAATAATACATAATAATACATGCCACCAACGCACAAGAAAACTCACAACACTGGGTCAGACAACCCAGAACCATGACAAAGGTAAATCCCCATCATCTAATAAAGTATGTGAACTTGTCACACAGATGTGCACCACCTCAGGTAACAATGATATTTTGTAAATACATTTTATGACCTTAAATATTCCTGATCAGTTTTAATGACTCCAGAATGAACTCCTTTGTGTTTCTGGGTGCAGTGAATCCAGCAGCACCTCCACTGCGGGCTCATTAAAGCTTACATGTTGGATCCTTTATGAATTCCAGGAATAATTATGTGTTTAACCAAAAGACAGAAGAAATAATTAAGTTTAAGTAATAATTAAAGGGAGGAATAAATGGAGGCTGTGGTCAAACACTTGCAGGTGACGGAGCTCAGCTCAGAGACAGACGCTCAAAACTTTCTAACATCATCGTCCGAGTTTCCTGAAGAGCTGCGGCACGCCTAGGGTTAACCCTGCTGCCGATGAGGTAACGCTCTCTGTCAGTCTGACACCGAGCCAGAGGTCAAAGGTCAGAGAGTGTGTTTGGAGACAGTCCCCGAGCGGCCGTCGTCACCTGTCAGTCACCTGACAGGACGCACTGAGGGCACGACTCTCCGGAGGAGGAGGAGTGTTTTTCCAGATGAGATAATAATCATCCAGCACGGCTCCGATCGCTACGGCGATGGACTGATAATCAATATATCTGTCAATCACACAGCTCGGCTAACGTAAAGTCTCTGCCAAACGTTCCCGATGACAGAGAGCACCCCCAGCGGCTCCAGGGACTGTTTGCGATTCCCTTTCCTTACTGCTGAGTTTCATTAAAGGGAAAACAGAAGCCTGGATGCTCACTGTCATGTCTGAACGGTTATTTTAAGAGTGGATGAGTAGAATTTTGTCTTTCTACAAGCTCCAGGTCAGATGTACTGTAGTGTGATGTCATGATTTCACCTGCACTGACACACTGATCCCGGAGGTTAACTGAGGGGGTTCAAGAGTTATCAGAATGGTTGGAGTTGGGAATCGGGAGGTGGAGAGTTTCGGACAATCGACTTCAGGGTCAGCTTGCGAACATCACAATTTTCAAATATCCAAATGAGACAGTCAACTCTGTCACAAAGCGCCCACTTCGTGTGTGAGAGCATGTCGGTACTTCTGTGTGACTCGCAGCCTTACGCTGGCTCCGCCCTTCATCACACAACAAGCAGCTTTCACTGGATGCAGCAGTAACACGTGAACGGACACTTTGTCTGCTGGTCTGTGCACAGCTAATATAAATCATAATTTTTGACTAGGATCAGAAAATTTGGAGTTTTGAAATGATTCAAATAGACTTTTTCATTTTTTACAGTTGGTTTTAGCAAAGAAAAAACCCCCATAAGAGTCAGGGAAATTATTTCAAGTATTATTAATACTTCGGTATATTTAAGACGTCTGTAAGCTCATCCTGCAAAGAGGTCAAAGGTCAGAGTGGTGAGCAGTCTTCCTGTGGCAGTATTTTGATCTGGGCCTGCAGAGCTAGTTTGTGATCTCCAGCTGGGTCTCTCCTGTTCTCTCCTCGTTCCCCGGATTAATTAAATCCGCTGCTCACTGATCCCATTTCATTGTCCTCCGGCCCCTCGAACAGACCTCTCCATTCACCCCGAAATGGCTCTTTTATGGGACGGGCTTCGAGTCCTAAACAAACTGCAGGTCTCAGAGTGTGTGGGAGCTGAAATGAGTCCGGCATGCAGGAGCAGCAGGAGGCGGAGGATGAGGAGGGAGAACGCTGTGGAGGATCTTAACTCCTGAATCTGCTGAAATCAGCCACACATAACGAGTGGTTTTAATCCGTGCATGGAAAAAGGCTGACTTCCTATTACTGTTTGTGAGACATGTTTTCACATTTCCAACTATATTCCAACTTCCAACTATATTCTCCTCAATTCCTGCCATGTGACTGCTGTTTGAGAGCATATTAAACATGATCAGGCTTTCTAATGATGAGCTATCATTATCACAGATTTTCTACTCTCGGATCTGGATGATGTCATGAAAAACGGAATGGAAGCTCCACCCACCTCACAAGGTGGATGTGAGGTATTCTTGTGCTCAGAAGAATGGCTGCTTAAACGAGGGGGGAGGAGCTAAAACAGCTTGTTCAGCATAAGGTTGAACTGAGGGGCTGCACTGAGGTCCAGTATCAGACAAAGAGGAATTATTTTGAACTGTGAATCATGCAAAGCTAATATGAGCAGACAGAAGGGGTCAGTAAAGGGAATCTGAATAACTCCATGAAATATTAATATGGGCCAACAGCAGGTCACTGCACTCGTGCCAGACTCATGTGATCTGCTTACTAACGATCGATGATTCAGCGACTAATCCCAGCGTAATGCCAGCCCTGAGAACAACTCTGCCAGAACCACAACAGAACCAACAAAACCCACCTCAGAGCTCCATCTGTGGTTTGCTTCACTACTTTACTCGAACCCTCTGCTGACGTCTCTGCTGCCCGTGTTTCTGTAACATCACACTGACATCACGACGTGCTCACCTCACCTCAGTCGCACAAACTCAGGTGTATTTGGACATTCCTCAAACCACTGATAAACTCCTCCTAACAGCCAATCAGAGGACTACAGCTGGAATTAAGTTAAAGTCACTTATTTTCAGAGCGAGAGGATGTCATAGGGTTTCTCCACCTCTATCAGCTGGAAGTCTTTCTGCGACACGGAGTTAGAATATTTTCAGCTCAAAAATGCATAATCACCCACGTTCGAGAGGAAGGCGTCTGATTAAAGTCGTGACCAGCGGTACAGCAGCTACCTCTGATTAATCAGTAGTTAGTATCAATAGTTAGTAATTAGTTAAGGTTTGTAGTTAGAGCTTTGAGGCTGTTTGAGGGGCTCATTGGTGAAGCATTACAGCTGCACGGGTATCACGAAGCAGTCAGAAATAAATCCGAGTGTTGATGGAATTTTGCTCTAAACACTGTTTCATCTCCCAACAGGAGCCACGTCTATGACTCTGAGTCCATCAGTGTGGAGGCGAGGTTTGAGGATCCTTGGGTCTGTGCTGGTGTGTGGACAGCGTGGCAGCCAGCCTGGCCTCTGCAGGCCCGCAGGGCCACCGGGACACCTAATCTGCTTCATTAATGCTCCCAGTCGACCATCAGCGCCGAGCCGCCTCGGCCCTCTCTGGTTTCAGCCCGTCCCGTCCGAGGCCTCACTCACCTGCAGCTGTACCTGCTCGATCACTGAACTGCAGCGCAGGCGGTCACGCTGGAAACACAGCAGACACGGAGGCTTTAAAAGGACGATTCCACCACGTCCTGCATTCCCACTGATAACATCTGCTGCAACTAACAGCACAAAGTATATTTCATGACTGAATTTCAAAACAACAACATAAATATATTTATATAAACAGTTGAAGACCTGAGAGACTTAGCTCATAAATCCATAATAATTCTGATAATCATCATTAAACCCGCTTTCTACAGGATGTCCCAGAGTTGGAAAATGGGCTCTGAACGCAGTTTATAATTTAATCATGACCTCTTTATCTGCACAGTCTATCACAGAAACCCTCAGTTCGAGGCAGGAATGTAATCTCCTCCGGCTGATCTGTTAATGGCTGCAGGTTCGGCAGAGTAAAGCCCCTCCGACGTTTCCCACTGAAACCAGAACCAGCCCATTAGAGCTAGGCAAGCGCAGAGAATCGGGACGGGACATGGAAAAAATTAGGAACGTGCAGATGTGCGGCTGATTAGTGGAGAGCATGGATCCAGTTTGGAAAAGGAGATCTTCACCTTTTGCCGACCACACGGAGAGTCTGACTGACGCTGCCGGCTTCACCACCGTTAAAACGTATTCCACTGCGCTCCGAGGCCTCTGATGTTCCCAGCATGCAAATATCTGAACTCTACTACCTCACTGGGATCAGCATGCCGGGTTAAACCTTGCTTCTAAACCATCAGCATCAACATTTTAATAACATTCACAAAGATTATTGAAATCAACAGAGCTCAGTCCCGATCACACGCCGGGCAGACTGCCGCACAGCTGGCATCAATTCCTTTGATTAGTTCAGAATAAACGCGGCTGCTGCTGAGCGCAAAGACGGAGAGGCTGGAGAACACGGCAAGGAACCAAACGACTTTAAGAGCTCGGAAAGGAAGCAGAAAGAGTGCCGAACCACCAAAAACTGGAGCCTCCAAAGCCGGCGATGGAGCCAGGAGGATCTGAGAGCTCTGAAAGACTCTCTTTGTCTTTCCGACTCACCCTGACCTTTCTGAGCATGACTCAGAAACAGAAACAAAAAAAAACCTCACGCAGGATTTTAAGGCCCACCGAGACACACAAAGACCTTTTGGTGGAAACCGGGGCAGCTCTGTGGTGCCGAGCTCATCAACTCAGCATGTGTTCAACGCTGGAGAAAAACTGATGCTTGAACACGCAGCACCCTGCCAAAAAACACGTGAAAATACACAGACAAAACTACCGCCTACTGACCAATCAGGGCTCTGGAAAACAGGGTGACAATTTCTGAAGATCCCTCCAAGATCTGACAGGGAAGAGGTTTTTCCTGTATCGAGGCATCAATAAGAACTACAGATTTAATCCTCACCATTTTCCTGCTGAGTGAAAATCACTTCATTGTTCTGTATTTGCCAAAACAGCCAAAAATACAGTCTTAAAAACACAAGCCAGTTATTATATTATATAACTACAGCAAACTAAATACATATTATCTCTTATTATGATTATTCATATTCCATCATAATAATTTCATCAATAGTTTCATTTTTATTTAATTTTGAGTTTCTGTTTTCAGCTCGTTGAGTTCCAGTTCAGGTTTTATTGTTTGAAAATGTTCCTGAAACTTCGGAGACTTAATAAAAAATTGATTTTCGCTCATGTTTCTCGGTGGCGTGGTTGCTCTCTGAGGGCACCATGCTGCAGCTGGAAGAGTAAAACCACCATAAAAACCTCTGAAAGTGATTTAACGCACAGTTTATAACCACGGCTATGAGCTGTACCTGAATGCATCGTGTGGCCTTTTTCTTCCACCGCCCTGATGTCTGCCAATCACACAATAATGTCTTGGTTACAATGGCGAGCTCGCAGCGGAGCTTCAGAAGGATGTTCTGGGCTCTGACCTGCAGCTCGCTCAAACTTCAGTCTGTCCTCCAGCTCACAGTTCAGCTTCTGCCTGGTTCAGCCCCAGCCCCCCACCCGGCGTCTGTATGTGCAGAACATGCAGAGGGCCGCGTGGCCTCCCGCTCGCCCCCCCTGTGGCGGATTAAGCAGGGAGCCAGCTGTAGTGATGGGGGGGTTGGTGGGGGTGGACGTGCTGCCATCGGCCTCTCCAAGGTGACCCCCGGCAAAAGC
The DNA here is from genome assembly GCF_036321145.2 of Pelmatolapia mariae. Classification (NCBI taxonomy): domain Eukaryota; kingdom Metazoa; phylum Chordata; class Actinopteri; order Cichliformes; family Cichlidae; genus Pelmatolapia; species Pelmatolapia mariae. Next base: position 40,690,753 of record NC_086246.1, on the reverse strand, counting down.
TGGCATCACATCTGTAGACGGCACGGCCTGTCCTGACCGCCATCAGGCAGCACCAGGCTCCTCTGCGCCCCCGCTGCCCTCCACGCTGCCCGGCTGGCAGAGGAGGGGGAGGAGGAGGCTGGGGGAGGGCCTCCTGCTGCGCAGGAGGAGGAGGAGGGGGAGGATAAAGGAGGAGAGAAAACTCCGCTGTGATGTTTTTAACTTTCACCTCCTTTAATCTGCATGTGCAGCTACAAGAGGAGAGAGGTGAGGAGAGGCGAACCACCACCTCAGACTGTTTTATCCAATCAAAGCTCTCCATCGCACCTCCACCTGGCTGCACCACCCCATCACACCTCCACACTTTCCCTCGTTGACTCAACGCCGCCACAGGTCCACCTGACCCAGGCGGCTCTCAGGTACATTCGATTTTCAGCTGACCCTCAGAACACATACCTGAGCCAAGAAAAGCCCAGATTAGTCCCAAATCTATCTGCTGTGTGGGTTCTCTGAACATGACATCAGAACACCCTTAAACACATCCTCAGTGTCGAGAGAAAACTAATTCTGACTTCAGTTTTAGTTTAACGCTCAGACTGAAGCCAACATTTTTAAACTTTGCTCGTCTTCCTGGTGCCAGCTGGGTTCTCCTTCCATTTAAAGAGCTGTGATGCTCCATATGCTCAGATCTGTGTTCTCCTTAATGACCTGTAATGATGCATTTGTGCATGGCTGAGTTGCATGGAGCGTCAAGCAGTTTTAACCAACATGCCAACAGCTTTACCTTTTTCTTTAAGCCTTGAGAGTGTGCAGCAGATTTAAGACTCTGCAGAAAGTTTATAAATACTCTGACACTCCCCCCCCCCCACCCATCCCAAAGCACTCCTGGAGGTCCACAGACCCCCCGTTGAGCACCCTCAGACTAAAAGAAATGGAGAGGACATCCTCCCCTGTTAGTGGGTGTTTCATGTGTGAGAGCAGAGACGAGGTCTCCCACGATGCCCCCACCAGCTGTTCCTTCATGGGTCCCCCAGGGGCGGGGCGGGACAGTGAGGGGGGTGCGAGGTCGAGGCTCCCCCTGTTGGAGTCGTTGGCAAAACACGGCGACAGGCTGGGCGGGGTCAGCCAAGCGGACAGGTGTAAATAATGGGCTCCTACACACACACAGGCACCACTGAATCAACTTAATTAGGTGAGGGAGGTGTGTGTGTGCGTGTGTGTGTGTGTGCGTGCACTCTGATAAAGAGGTGATCATTTGGCGGTGGTGAACGAGTCCTTGGAGGAAGCTGCTGACAAACCCTCCTCAGGCCAGATTCAGACTGCGGAGAGTCTTTGCAGAGTCGATGATGTCAGGTGGTCGCATTGCCGCATCGTGCTCGTGCCGGTACGTCACGTGTTTAATGTCACCGGATCACGTGTCCCGGTGTTTCATATGTGGTCGACCTGACATGTAGTTACATTTCCAGAGGGGTGAAAGTCAGATCGTGAAATTTGGATGCTGTACATCTAAAATGTACGGCCCCGCGGGGACGCCTAAAATCACCCACCTGTCCTCGCAAATCACAGTTAAGTCTTTTTCTTCACCCTTGAAAGGAGCCGCGGGCATGACTCAAGTCAGGACAACACGGATCACATGACCCCGGAGTGCAGACACAGCTCCTCCTTTCTCTGAACTTCCTGTTTCATAGGGAGCACCAGAGATGGTGACTGGAATTTGTTGGCCAAGCCTCTTTGCCGTCCCAGAGGACCATGATCTTCACCGCCGCCATGTCATCCTGTGTCAGTAACACCCTCGCACCACAACCGTTAACTTCCTGCTTAGCTTCAGCGCGCCTTCTCTTCAGAGGACTTGTGTTCAGAAAAAAAAAATAGAAACAAGGATGTTTTCCTGACAGCTGATTGGTGGGAAACGCTGTCACCGCCATGCTTACTAGTCAAAGCTACTACAGCGGTCCCACCTATGGAACCAATTATGACTCTTCTTCCTCGAATCAAAGCTGTGAATCCCGTCAGAAACATCTCACTTCCTGTCTGTACCACCGACAGCAGCACGAGGGCTCATCGGCCGTCTGATGTAATGCAAACATCTGGCAGTTTCCACTAATCCCCTGCCGCTCACCATCATGGGCTAAGTGGCACTCTGATGTTATTTCCTGCAGGCGTTGTTTCATTTGTTTAATTGTTTCACCAATTGGATTGCTATTAAAGCATTAACAGGTTAAACTTTCTCACCACAGCGTCACGACCCGGCTGCTGAGGGGGCCAGGCGGGGGGGCATATGTGATTAAAGGACATTTGGTGGCATGCTGCAGCTGCTGCAAGCTTTGATAGGACATAATTAACTAGGACGAAGCCGATAATATTCAGTCACGTCTGAACAACCCGAGTTCATGATTACTGTGAACACACACACACTGCTGTGTCTCTGCCCAACTTTTCTTTTTACAGTAGAAGCTCAGACCCCTCCACCCCCTCCACCCGCTCAGGTGAGGCAGAAGATTTCATCCATCGCTCTTTTGTTTTCCACACTGATGCTTCTCTGAGTTTCAGCTTTCATCCTTTTGCAGAGCTCTTATTTTGGTTTTGTTAGCTCAGTTCTTCATTAACGTGAGCACAAACAGACTCGAAGCACTTAGAGATAGCAAACCTAGAAGGAGAGGTCAGAGGTCAAATGTGGGGTTAAATAAGGTACTTTCTACATGATGACAACACACAGTACACTAGTAGGAAGCCAGAGCAGCACGGCCAGCTCTGTCAGAGATCTCTGCTAATGCTCGCTGTTGTTGGCTTCCCCCTGAAATCTGAAGCTGAGTCACAAGAACGCAGCAGACTGAAATTAACAAGAATTATTCTTTAAAAAAAGAATAAAAACCTCCTCCGATCCTTTTTCTGCAGGAACAACAAACAGCCGGGTCCTGGATCAGCTCCAGATTTTTAATTTTCTTCACACAGAAGCAAAGTCTGAGAAATAAACAGACGCACAGGAGGGAAACACTAGCAGAGTAAAAACAGCCAAAGCGTGTGAATGCTTCCAGGCCGGAGTGTTGACGGCTGCGTGACAGAACAGGTGATATTTACCGAGAAAAAATGGCAAAAATCCATTTCTGCCAATCGAGCAAACGGCAAACAGCCTGAAGACTGACACCTCTGCTGGCAGCCGAACGCAGAGTGGCTGCAGACCAACACACACACATACACACACACAGCAGATGGTGTTTCTGGATTCTGTTTCCAATTTTTTCCTGTTGCAATCACAAAAGAGTGAAAACACAGACACACAAAGCAGCCACACTCTGTGTATGAAACACACACACACACATACACACAGATGAAACTGAGGCTTTAACACTCTGCTATTGGACTCACAGCTTAGCTCTGATTGGCCCTTTCTGAGCGCACAGAGCCTCAATAAGGCAGGGTTGAAAAAGGTACACACGCCGAGTTACTGAAAACCATCACCCAGAGAGGACAAGAGCCATAACCATGACCAGATCCCAGCAGAAAGCCTGCAGTGGGCCCCCACAGCCCCCATGACTGTACAGGTGTTCACCACAAATTCCTGCCATTCTAATGAATAAAGAGATAAAAGTTGGAGTGTTTGGGTTTTTTTTTGGCCTTTTTCAACTTTATTTGACAAATACAGTGAAGGCAGGACAGGAAAGCGGGGAAAGACATCCGGCAAGTCAACTGGAAAAAAGAAAGAAGGTATTCAAACACTTCAGACTGTCTGTAACTGCATGAGTCGGGACGACGTTCCACTGACCAATCAGAGCTCTGGTTGATCAGTGGGTGGTGGTTTTGTGTGCACCATGGTGATGTACCCCGCTAAGAAGTAAAACACCTTCACTAACAACACAAAAACCTGAAGCTACGTTCATATCCGCTATTGCAGTGACATCACAATAACCTGGGACGCTCAGAGACGCTCAGAAGCTGTCTGCAGTCTGAGCTGTCAGCGCGATGAGCTGATCGCTGACAAATGCTCCGTGGTGGAGACCAAACCCGGAGCGTAGAGAGAAGGAGTTCAGACTCTGTTAAAGGCGATATGGCAGTGTCCTGACTCGTTTCCCCGAGAGGCCAAAAATATCAGTTACTGAAGTGATTACAGCGAGAGAGCGGCTTATGTGGAGAGCAGCAGCGTTTTGATACCGAGCCCAAGCTGGCAGAGAGCCGCGGCTCCCAGCACACAGACAAAGCTCGCTTTGTTCAGCCGAGATCTTTCGGTTCAGAGACAGAGGGGAAGCCGGCGCTGCATTCATCCGCCGTGCAGCTCCTCTGTGCACGCACCTGACCTCCAGATAGACGACACACACAAACACACACACACACACACACGCACATACACACACACACAAACGACATTCGTGAGGTCACGCTTCATTCAGAGAGCAACTTTTATGGAGATGAATGCAGTAAAAAATACAACAAAAGAAAACAGTGACTAAAACCATGCAACGCTAGCTAAAATTTGTTTTTATATTTAATAACAATAATAATAATAACAATAAGTTGGCTATTCACACTATTCCTTCTTCTTTAAATGAAAAATTCGGCAACGTCTCGCTATTTCAATAAATCACAACATGCACTGTTCATATAATCACTCATGTTTATGTTGACACGCACACACGTGTGCTCCTAATCACATGATGAGACATGATAATAAAGACTCCAGAAAACTCTAACTAACAAAAGAATTTTATGTAAGAAAAACACAAACGAAGCTGCACTGAGTAATACAAACTTTGTTATTCTGAAACCCCACGTGACCAGTGAGGGGCGGAGCTTGTCAGCGTCCCCTCAGACTCTAACAGGAACAGAGTTTACAAAATGACCTTCAGTCAGACCTGAAAGCAGCGACTGAGACCAGAAACTTATCAGCACAAGGCTCATGTCCTCAGAGACGTCTTTAAACCACCGGAGGAGTCGCCCCCTCCTGGGTGAGGGAAAGAAGGTGGGTTTAAAGCTCTTCAGACTCACAGATTTGTGCTGTTTTAACACATTTTCTGTCTGAGAATAAAAAATAATTCTTAATAAAAAATAATATAAATAAAATAGTATTTTTTCTCTTTTTTTCACCATTTCTTTGTGGTTTTTAATGGTGAAAAACATATACCAGAAACTTGTTTGAGAGTTGAATATCATACCAGCAGGTAAAGGTACGAAGTATTCAGGGTGCAAACGAGCTCACATCCTCATCATCATCATCATCATCATCATCATCAACAACTGTCCCATTGTCTCTCCTCCCAGCAGGACGTCCAGCACTCATACAAAAACAAGCCCAAGAAGAAGCAGCTGTCTTGGCTGGTAGCCATGTTTCTCCAGGGAGGAACAGACAGGGAGCAGGAGGCAGAGGAGGAGGACAAAGAGGGGCTGAGGAAGAGGAAGGAGAGGAGGAAGAAGGGAGGCAAAGAGCTGGGAATGGAAAAGAGCAAGGAGAAGAAGAAGAGGAAGAACTGTGCAATGAAAAAGACACAAAAGGAGGAAAAAAGTGACGTCAAATCTGAGATATTTAAAGAAAACGTGACTGCGGTCATTCCTGTCAGAGGGGGCAGGTGTGCTCAGGTATGTGCTCTTTCTTTTAGCAAAGGTTTGGTCGCACATGAAGTACAAAGCTTCCGGGCTCACACACCTGTGTTTTCAGCTGCCAGCTTGGTGACAGTTTCCTGTCCTTTATTTCAGCAGCAATTATTCAGGAATCTGGGAAAAGTCGGAATCTGACTGAGGAAAAGATGTGTGGTTTCAGCATGGCGTGGTGGACGCACTTCTTTTTAACAAATGACCTGAATCCAGCTTGCCGTTCGCTCAGTATACATCGGTAAACCTAAGCATCCCTTTAAAATCAAAGAATCGGGTTTTTAAATGATTAATACAGCTCAAATCTCTTCCCACACCCACGGAGCCGTTAGAGTGCAGCCCGTAGCTGAAACTAAAATGAAATGAGAACATGTAAAAAGTAAAGTAAAGTTAATCTTTGAGCTTGATTCAATGCAATCAGACGATCACAGCAAAGAGCAGGACGACAACATTCAGCAGTTCAGAGCTAAATGTGGATTAAACCACCACAGAAAGTAGTTTTGAACAAACACTCATCAGTTGAGAGTGGAGATAATTACATGATGATCCGATTCAGACATTTTACATCATGGAACTGAATCAGATTCATTTGATTTTTCTAACTAAAAGTCATCAGCCTGAGTCAAGTTTTACGAGTTTCTTTGAAAATAAAATGAAAACTCATTTAGTCTTTCATCTCCACCCTCTGTGCACCTAATCTGATCTGGAGTCAGCAGCTCTCGGGCTCTGGACCGACTCCAGGCCGGTACGTCTGTTCTCAGAGCTCCATCGAGAACCCTGCCAGAAACTAGCAGCAGGAAAAACCCGCCAAACAGATCCTCGCCGCTCAGGAGTCACCTGCTCGCTGTCCGCTCAGGTCAAAGTTCAGACACCAGTTTAAGGAGCGGTCAGGTGTTTCAGAGCCGAAGGTGAGAGGACGATATCAGACTCATCTTAACGCTGACATAAGGCTGCATGTCTCACTCTCCAAATACTTCTGCTCAAGCGGTGCAGATCTGGTCAGTAGTTTTCCTTCTGTGAGCAACAGAAATGCAGCATGTTCCTTTAAGGCCGCCCCGGGCTCAGCTTTCCTCACTAAGACGGGTAAAACAAGAGCGGATATTAGAGCCCCGAGCCGCCGCCGACCTCTCCCTGGACACAGAGCAGGAGGAGAAGCTGCAGAGAGGTACTGGAATCACAGCTCACAGATAAACTCAAACTCCACAGAGTCTGAGAACGAATACAACTGACAGAACAGCAACGGCTTCACTTCATCGTGTTTCAAAAAACAACAGAGACATTAACATTAGGAAAGGAAGATCATTAAAAATAAAGAAAATTAAACAGAGAAACAAAGAGTGAAGGAAACACAGTGAGAATAAAGGAATAAAGCAAAAGGAAATCTGAAGATACAAGAACACGAGAAAGAGAACAGAAAAGGGAATGAAGAGCAAAGAAAGAAAAGATGATGTGAAGAAAAAAGAAAGATAAATACTTGAGGAAAAAAAAGAAGAAGCGAAGCTCTAAAGAAGATAGGGAAAGAAAAAAGTGAACAAAGACAGAAACGATGGAGCGTGAGAAATAAAACAGAAGCAAACCAAAAAGAAAAAGGAAGAAAATAGGACATGGAGAAAAGTAATGATGATGAAAAATGCAAGGTAAGAAAACAGAGAGGAAGGAAGGACAGAAGGGAAGGAAAGAAGGGATGATGGGGGAGAGGAAAGGAGAGGTGAAAGGCGAGCAGAGGAGTGAGTCACGTTCGACAGCCTGAGACTCGCCGGGAGCTCGAGGACTCGACGTGTCCTCACACTTTCCACACCGCGGGACAACCACGGGGAGGGCGAGAGAGGGCCAGGACGAATGCACAGAGAGAGAGAGGGAGAGAGAGGCGTGGGCGAGCGAGCACGCCGCGTTCAGGAAGTTCAAGCAGACAATCCTAATCCTCCAATTTCCTCCCCTCTAATCATCTCTGCCTGCTCATGGCCGCCTCCAAATTGGAAACATCTTCTGCTCAATATGACACTCGCTGTGTAACACACACACACTCTCTCTCTCACACACACACACACACACACACACACACACACACACACACACACACACACACACACACACACACAGACCACGTGACCCTGCCGGGCCATCTCTGCATGAACTCTGTGCTGAAAAGGTAAAATTAGTGTGAAAAAATGAGTCATTTCCATCAGTTGATCAAGCACAAGGTCGCGGCGCTTTTAAAGGAACAGTCCGCGCTCTTTAAGTTGCCGTCTGTTTGGGAAACCACCTGAATCCATCAGCGCACCTTTCCTACACACACACTGATTCGAGTTTTCACGGAGGAAGAAAAGTTAAAGAGCAGTCCTCCCAGCCTAAAAATTACCTCCAAGCGTGGAGCAAAGTCTCTTTTTTTCAGACACCAAATCATCTACCCAAAAAATCCTAAATCCGAGTCCAAACTGAGTGCAAGCTCCACCTCAGGGAGCCCGGCCAATCACGAGATGTCACTGGCGGAGGTAAAGGTGGTACTCTCCAGGTTCTTTCTCAACATACTGAACACCAAAAACTCATCCTCTCATCAGTCTGATTTTACTAAGAGCCCGAGCTCCAAAGAGAAAAGGCACGTTAAATAACGAGAGCCCTCTGGGTCAAAGGTCAACAATTATCATGATCGGGCCACTGAATGGCAGAGAGGAGGTGGCCATTTAGGAGCAGCAAGTGGCAAAAACCTGGATTTAGATTGGTCCACAGCTCCCAGCTGATACAGTCCTGTATCTCTAGACCAGGGGTGTCAAACATAAGGCCAGAGGGCTCCAATCCAGCCTTCTGGACCATGTTGGAAAAGAGGGCATAAATTGTGACTTTTAACTGTGGTTTACAGATTTTCCTGCTCCTCCATGGACATACTACACCAAAGTAGGTAAGAAATAAATAAATAAAAGACAGACAATTTCACCATCTACTATAAAATGTTGGTTTGTTTTTTTTACAATGACTCTGCAGAAGAAAAGAAAAAAGAGATTTTCTATTAAATGTAAATAACAGCAGGGTGGTGGATTACTGAATCAAGTCAAGCACATCTGTAGATTTAAAAAACCGTGAAGCTGATTTTTACACTGAAAACAAGAAGCATACTCGTTCGTCGCTCACATACTGAGCAACCACAAAACTAACAAGTTAAAGCCTTCTGCTTATTTTAAAGTGATCAGTGTTCATTTGTAGATCAAACCCACAGTGGTCTCAGTGCACGTTACTGGGCCCAGCTCAGGAAGACCTTCGCCCTCCTGCTCGGTCTGCAGCTACAGTCAGAGCGCCCTGGTTTCAGGACCGTCTCTAAAGTTTTGGCGTGCTGTCTATGCTCTGCTGCTTCCTGCACTGCGTTTCTGCTCGCTGAGCTCATCGCTGAGGCCCGGTCCTCCTCTCAGACTCTGGCTAATGAACGCGACCTCACACGGACCACAAACACAGCGCTGAGGCGCCACCGGCCCGCTCCAAGTCACCGCTTCACAGAGCCGAGCATCGCCTCACTCAACCTCTGACCCCGAACACACTGCCAACCGCTAACGGACACGGTTCAGTAATCAGAGCCATCAAACAGCCAGCATGTTCACCTGGAACACACACACCTTTCTACTGCTCATTAATTCTTACACAATAGCTTGATTACTGTGGTTGATATTAATTAGCTTTAACAATTATTCAGCTTTTTAAAGACGACAACAGAGTGCGTCCTGAGTGGCGTTCAGGTGCTCAGGTTAATAATAACAGCCAGACGACGACGCCATGTCATCTTCACCGTGCTGTAAGAACACAGTCAGAGCCGCTCATGGACTTCAGAAGGCCCCGCCTTCTCCCAATACACCTGGAAGCAACTCCTTCTGATTCTTTACACGCCTACATCACCACATATCCACTGTGTTGCTCTTCCACGCGCACAGCTGGTACTTCCCGTTCGTCTCCCTCAGCATCATGCTGTAAGCCCCGCCCCCTACAGCTCATCTATGATTTGTGATGTTTGGACTGTAGAAATAAATTTGTCAGAACCAATAAAATCATCAATCAGCTGTAGTTATTAATGAGTCCTTAATGATCAATAATTTACTCTGTTCCATATTTAGCTTCTTTAACTGTGTAGGATGAAGTTACACAATCGGGCCGCTGTGACATCATCATCATCACGTCCATGCAGACCTGCTCGGTTCACGCTGAGGTGTTCATAAACAGGTTTGTCACTGTGATTTAAAATGTCTCTCCGAACCTGAACGCACCCTCACTGGGTGGACAAAGTAACATAAACACAAACACACCATAAACCAGACTCTCCAAAATGACCGAACAGCTGACCCGAATCTTTTTTACCTGGCTGATCTTTTTTTTTTTTCATTTGAGAAATTCTCTGCTGAAAGGTTTTAAAAGTTTTTATTTGCTGGTTTCTCAGTAAACTCGTCATCATTTCATCTAACTCAGAGAATAGTATCAATAAATCACATTTTGTTGATTTATAGAGCCGCGGCACAGATTACACTCTAAGTATTGACTAACAGAAAATATTGATACCAACACCAATCATTATTCCCACGTTGGAGTGGCCATTAAATGAATTATTATCTGCTGTTACTAATACTGACAGTCATGAGGGTGTTCAGTGTGTTTGGAGGCAGTGCAAGGAGCTGGATGAAAAGTATTACACACAGCTGGCTGTTATTAATTTAATTTTGTGCCTGTCCAAAAACATAATTTCTACATATTCACAGACTCAGCACCCTGAAGGATGAATCTGTATATTACACAGTGACCCATCAGGCTCAGCTCACAGGTCTCTGACACATCAAACTCACGCACGGGACTGAAATACTCCAGTTTTTCTCTGTGACAGTAAACGCTTCTTTGACGCTTTCAGACGGGAAGCACATTGTGATTGAACTCTTTTCATATGCAGAGAATTCAAATTTTCTTTGAATGTCTAAAGACTCGCGCTCGCACACGCCAACACTTGCATGATTTATATTTAAACATTTCACTCAGATTCACTCGTGTTATCGAGAAAGGTTCAGCTGACAGGACATCGTAATGGTTTTCTAATGTTTTATGGTTTCATTAAATGATAAAGATTTAATTAATGATAACGATTTTCTAATAAACGATCGACATGTTCGCTCTGCTGCAGGTATCTCAGAGACAAACACGAGCTGAACCTCGGTGTCGGACGCACGGCGGCGACACTGAGACTGATCACGCCTTCATGAAACCATCAAACGGGTCTCAGAGCCCGGCCCAATCAGCTCGCAAAGTTGAAGTAAACAAGTGCAAAGGACAGCAGACAGTGAGACACATGCGATCCACCGCCATCCCACTGACCAATCACACACTTTACAGACACAGGTTCAAAGAGCTGCCTCACAACTGAAGGCAACACCCGCAAACTGCCCCGGTGCCACCATCAATGTGTGTGTGTGTGTGTTTGTCTGTGAGTGTGTGTCTGTATGTGCGCGCGAGTTTCTCTGTGTGTATGTGTGTGCGTGTGAGTGTCTGTGAGTGTGTGTCTGTGTGGGTGTATCTGTGTGTGTGTGTGTGTGTGCGTGAGTGTGTTTCTGTGTGTGTACGAGTGTCTCTGTGTGTGTCTGTGTGAGTGTGTGTCTGTGTGCGTGTGTAGAGTTCCTGAGGGTTATAAACTCAGATCACTTGGTTTTTGTGCTTTGTCAGTCACTGAAGCTGAAACTGATGGAGGTGCAGACCGATGAGGCCGTACTGTGCTCTGTCTGCAGCACACAGCTACTGTTCCTCCTGAGCCTCCAACATCCAGCATGTGTTCTGATCAGGTACTTCAAATTATAAACCGCCTGCGGCTGAATCGCCACCAGTGCTTACTCCAACATTCTGCTTTTAAGATGAGCATAAAGCAGCTTTTGAAAAAGGGACTTAATATTTTCATTTGTGTCTTTGAAGACTTATTTATTGCTGCGATGAGCGAGAGAGAACAATCTGAAGAGATCGGAATATTCTAGGAGCTCAGCGTTAGTGGTGTTTACACCTGCCTCCTCCTCAGCTTTCTAACACGTTTAAAAATAATTTTCAAATTCATGAATTTCACAGTTTTTAAAGCATCTGCAGAAACTCTAATAATAATAATAATAACGTTCCACATGTTCCACATGTTCCACATGTTCCACATGCACCATGTTTACAAACATGTTTATAAACATACACAACAACATCCTGAAAACAGAGTTGCTTATTTATTTGTGATGCTAAACGTCGCTTGTAGTGCTGTTAACCCCTGCAGAGAACACACACACACAAACTCTCTTGTCTTTATTGTGTATGAAAGTCAGATGTTCTTCTTCTGCAGTAGTTTAAACTGAAGCGCAGCCTGTTTGTTCTGCATGGTTTTGAGTTTATAATTTGAATACATTTTCTGTCTCTTCTGAGAAAAACTCCCTGATATTATTTTTTTTGCTCATGCTCTCCGCCTTCATCCTACTCTCACTGTAAATGTGACTATTAATGAAGGCGACGTGTTCACGGCTGCAGACGCCGCACAGCAATAAATACAAGCTGGCAACAATTCAGCTTCACTTCTCCAGCGTTTAACTGTAACGTGCAGCGAAGACGAAGAAGGCCGAAGAAAGGCTCACAAAAAACCCGACTCCACAAGAGGAAGCAGGAATTCAGAACATTTTTACAGCTTTAAAAACAAAATATCCTGAATCTGAAAGAGTCATTAACGATATTAAATCACCAAACAGCAGATTATAAAAATATTTAAATGAGATTAAAACCTAAAATCCATTAAAGCACTAAAGGAAAACTGGTGCGCTGGCCTGAAATCATCTGGAATAATCACAGCTGCTTTCTGAAAATGGGAGCAGATAATCCTCTTTGTGCTTTCAGCCAGTTTAACCTTTCCTGCTGCTTCACAGATTTAAGTCCCACTAATTACCCGCTATGATCATTTAGGACGCTGCTGCGGTGATACCTCATTAGAAAACTCTCAACTGCTGAGTTTTTAATGCAGTCACTGTAAACGTGTCTGTTATCTCCCCACGAACTGTCAGATTTTTCACGCAGAGCGAAAACTTCAAATCATTATTCATTTGAATTTACTGCAAAAGTCCAGTAGAAAAACCCAGAAAATACCTGTGCCGTTCATTTAAATCATTTTGAGGAAAAAGGAAAATATTTCAGGTTTTACATCCCAAAAAACGTAATTTTTGTGCATTATTATTGCCTAAAATCACTGTGAACGTCCAGCATTGGCCTTATTTTAATTTATTTTCAGTTTTTTATATTTACATTGAATTGTGAGGTTTAAAATCATTTTAATAAAGAAATAAAAATTAAAAGTAGAGTCCAATCAGGATTTTACATTTATATTCCAAATGTATTTTTAAATAAATGTTATAAATAAAGTACAAATGTGTTGAATTTAACATCCTTGATTTAAATAAAATTATTTAAATCAAGTAAAGCGACAGGAAATTTTTCCTTTAATAAGAAACGTTTAAGGACAAACAGACGTTTCTATCTTGTGCTGAGCGCGTGCCATACATTTATTTTAATACATACACTTCATTAAAACGGGAAATAAATTATTTTTTATTTTTCCTGCTTCAAACTAAATTCAAATGATTATTTTAATAGAAACTCTTCACCTAAACTCTCTCTCCTTGGACCGGGAGCTGGCGGCGGCAGCGGACGGCACAGTGTGACCGGAGGAATGCAGAGTTCTCGGAGCTGTTCGGCAGCATGAAGCCGCCGTTGTGTCTCCGCGCTCAGGCTGGAGGAGCGGGAGCTGCAGGTGCCTCCGGCCCCGGAGCTTCTGAAGCTCCGCGGGACCACGGCGGGTCCACCGACCCTTACGCGTCATCACAGAGCAGCCGACCGGGGCCGGAGCCCAGCTCGTCCCGGGACATCACGGAGAGGGAGGGGGAGGCGGGAGTGTCCGCTCCGTAAGTACCGGCAGGAGCGCGCGGACACGGACGCGGAGCCACTTTATGCGCGCTTTGACAAGTTTGCGCTTCTGAATGGAGAGAAGCTCCGACACCGCGGGAGGAGCAGAGAGGAGCAGAGAGAGGAGCAGAGGGGAGCGGGGGTGTTTGGCGGGAGGAAAAGAAAAAGAGAAGAAGGAGGAGAGCAGCTCGTGCCAACTCACCATCCACCACGTCCTGGCTGAGATGTCGTAGCACAGCTGCCATTTGATGGATCCTTCCGAGCTTTTCCCCGCCATCACGCTGTCCGCGAGCCTCATCTGAGAGCGCGCTCACCGGACATGAGACACCTCACCGAGAAAACATTTGCTCTGGCATGTTGGGCAACATGTAGCCGCAGCACATGGAATCATGGGAAAAAAAGCGCCCTGACAATGAACCAATCTCCTGCAGACCCCGTGGCAAGGTGAGCGGCAGTCATCTGCTGCGAGGAAAACACACCCCTTACACACACACACACACACACCCTACACACACAAACTCACTGCACAAACAGACACACACACTCACTGCATATACACACGCACACACCCTATAGGCACACAACACACACTCACACGCGCGCGCGTTCGAGCGCTGGAATGACGAGCCTTTTTACGCATCGTCGCGCGCCTCGGGTCGCTTCTCCCTTTCTTCCTCCTCCGGTTTAATTAGGGCTTCTTCATCATCATCATCAGAAGCAGAGGAAGAGGAGGCGAGCTGAACTCTGCAAACTTCTTCTTCGTGGTCACTTTAAAGGCAGGTAAGGGGGAGGCAGGGAGGGTGCACATGGAACTGTTTATCATGCTTTTTTTTGTTTTCATCCTCTGTGAGCCCTCCACCTCCTCTTCCTCCACCTCCTCCTCCTGCAGCCGAGCCTCGTGTGTTTTGGCATAAATACCTCCAGACCGAGGGGCCGTGCGCAAGTGGACCCTGGACAGAGCGCACCTCTCCCGGCCGAAGCTTCATCATCCCGAGCTCCATCAGTAAGTCTGCTCCACCTTCATGCACCTCACCTGTAGGAAGGAGACAGCAGGAGGCTCAAGCTGAGGCTCAGCCTCACTCCAAGCCTAAAAATTAACAGACAGAGAGGGTTTAAACTTAAACTTGAGACTAAAATCAGCTTGACTGGTTTTTATGTTTATTATTGATGTAAAAATACAAATTTCAGCAGACAGACAGACGCTGCTTTAGTCTTTAATTAAACTTTCATATTTTTATTTAGGAGGCTACAGCTATTAATAAAGGAGCTGCTTTCATATTTCATATATTTTCAGATGAGACAGGAATCACTGTAAATTATGATTTATTTTTTATTTCAGTCTAAGCCAAATTTATTCTGATTTATTTTAGTGTGAGCGTAAAACAGATCTGAACAACAATCTGACAGGACAGTTTATGTCATAGCCACGTTTTACACCATACCTAAACTCAAAGAGTAGAATTAAATTATTTTTATAGCACTGTATATTTATCAAAAAGAAATATGTATTTTATATTTCCTGGCTGTGGAGATTTTAATGCCAAAGCACTTCCTGTTTGTAATTATTTCACATTTATAGAAAGAGAAAAATTATTAAGCTAAATCAATAGGAAGCATTGATAAATATTTGTCCTCATCATACATCATAACTTTTAATTATATATATGTATAATGACACAGAATAGGAAGGAATTAATTAGAAAATGATGCAGGTCTTTAATTATTCCTTTTTAATAATAAAAGCAAGTGATGATGGTCAGGTGGCATATATTTCTGTTGTGTACTCACTGTGTGTATCAATATTACCTTTATTATTTTATGTTTCTCTTTTTGTAGAAATGCAGGTAATTAAACTCTGGAATCTTCTTCGTACACGTCTCTGTTTTTATTTCCTCTCAGGATGGACATAGCGGCGGTGTCGTCCCATCACATGTGCTTCAGCCCTTCAGCCTAAGAGAGCCTCACTCTGTGTGTGTGCGTGGGGGGGTCTGAGCAGGAGGTGTGTGTGTGTGTGGAGGTGGGGGGGGGGGGGGGGGGGTCTGTGAAGCTCAGGTTCCTAATCAGACGGGGAATACCTGAACCAGGGCAGAGCCGCCATCAAACAGTTCACCCATTGTGGCGGCCAAACGGAGGAATGCGATTCGGCCGGAGATACGTTGGGGGGGGGGTGGGGGGTGGGTGTTAAGCTACGCCAGGCCGGGAGGAGGGGGTCTCTGGAAAGTTTGGAAAGAAATTAGAATAAATTTGGAGAGCCCTGCAGTGAAAGGTTAAATCAAGTCGGGCTTATGGAGCATGCTCAGGTGCAGTTATCGTCTGTGGTGCTGTTTGGGATCATCTAGGACACGTCGTTCACCGGGAACACAAGGAACCAGCTCCGTCTTCCCTGCTGACACACTTTGTGACTCCAGCCACGAGCGTTCGACAGATGCCGAGCGGAACTGTTTTCGTAGGCCAGCCCTGGCGTTAGCATCGCTCTGCTTCCCTCCACACGTGCGCTGAGGATGATCTCTGAATTCAGACTTCATGAAGCTTGCGTGTTTTTTTTCACTCAGAAACTTTCTCCAAACTAGCACAGCTTTCACAATTTTCAGTTCCCGACAACTCAGCCGCCTGTCAGGTTTTATCAGGAATGTTCCTGTCAGATGATTTAATAATCGGTCAGAAATACTTCCTGTGCATTCAAGGAGCTGCATGAACTTGTTAGTCAGGCTCCTTTTAATCAAATCATGTCGTCGAAATCTGCAGACCTGTGTGTAACGCTGCAAACACACACACACACTGTCAGGTTGGTCTGGAGTATGACTAACCTGAGTAGTGCCAGCACCAACAGTCGTGGTTTCTTCCTCAACCGGCATCCACACGGCGGTGTAGGTAGGTCGTGGTTACACGTTGCTTCGGTCGATTAGTTATTTTCCAGTTTATTCTAAGAAAACCGACACAAAACTGCTAGTCATTCACATGAAAGTGAACAGTTAGCAGCACTGCCTTCTGTTTACATCTGATTCGCCGATTCGTATCCTAAATTCGTGGAGAGAGTGCAGGACGCCGCTGCCTGGCAGGCGAGGCCTGCCGGGATAGGCAAATACCTGAGGCCGTTTACTATTAATAGAATAACCTGACTAACACGGACAGGGACCTTGAAACACTTCCCTTGTTTTTCCTGATGATTTTTATTTTTGAAAGCCAGACGTCACAAAGCTCTTAACTGAGATGTCAGGAACCAGGAAATGTAAACCACTTTTAAATACTGGCTTTTATGGCCCATTCCTGTAGCAGCAGAGACCCTACGTTTATAACTGTTGTGACAAATACATTTATGCTCACTGTATTTCTGCAGTATCCCTTAAAATTGTTAAATGTTGATTATAATGGTGACCTATCCAGGTTGTGCCTCTCCATGATAGCTGGGATGTCAGTTTTAATTTTAAGTACACTGTCTGCTACCCAAACGGACCCATCTCAGCTCTAATCCACCTGGACTTCATGATTAAAGGTACAGTTACACTTTTCTCCTGTAAATTAAACCTGTTTTAGCTGCTGATGTACTCACCAAACTGTCCCTGAAGTCCACTCCAGGTATGAGGAGGAGGCCTTTTACCTCAAAGTTCCAGTTTGAACCAGAAATGGGTTCAACGCTTGGAGACATTTTCAGCTCCTCTGTGTTTCGTTTTGGACGACTCGCTCGGCTTAATGAAAACATCGTGGACCAAGTGAAACATTTTCACCACACGTTTCAAAGCTTCTTTTTTCTTTGTCTCTTACAGCTGAGTCAATTAGAGGCGTCCTTTCACGTTTCAAAGTCACGAAAAACCGCCATTATTCAGTTGTGGAATAATTTACCACAAGTTCACCTTTAAAATTTGGATAAGTTAATCATAATTACTTACACATACTGAAACAAATCATAAATGTATTAATGTGTTAACGTAAATTTAGTTTAAACTATATTAGCCTAATTGTTAGTTGTTTTTTTTAGCATCATTTAAACAGTTAGCTAACATTCACATTCAAGCTAAACTCTATGAATTATTTAAGAAAAACTGCACACCTGACAATTTCACGTTCAATATGTAAAATTAACAGCTGAATAAAAACCTACACAAAAAGAAAAACTGAATATAAACTAAATTAAACTTTTTCTTCAAAAATAAAAGTAAATTGAAAAAACTTTAGCTGGTAAAATAAAATCTTGATCAATACTAATATATAACTGAATATACTAATTTTAACTGATATTAATACTGGTCACATTACGTTTGCACCTGTGAGCTGCTTAAACCAAATATATCTCTTACCGTCACCATCGTAGCATACACGTGTCTCTAACTCCTCATAGAAGTGTTCATCAACCCGGAGGAAATTTACTATATGAACTGCTCAGGATATATATCTATGCTTTGGAAATAATTCTTAAAACACACAAAAATTTAAATCTTTACAATAATTTACATATTTATATATGTAGTAGCTGATGTCAAAGGAATGATGACATTACGTATCCGTTATTTGGAAATAAACATTTACTATGGGTGGGCTGTTTTCTAGTATTTATAGCAATAATGTACTATTGTACGTTTCCGGAAATACACATTAAATCTGAGCAATCTTATTTTTGTTATTGAATAAAATTATGCAAGTCTATATTAAATGTTAGTGGTTGATTTAAAAAAAATTTAACTATATTCATTACTGTGTTCTTTAACCTATAATCAAGTGCCTAATGTTATTATTGTTATGAATATGAATGGTGCTAAATACATATATATAATACTGAAATTGATTGAAACAATCACCCCCCAACAACAACAAAAAATTCCATATTAAATATAAACGTTAAAAAGCGACTTTTGTTGTAAATTATGTATTTTCAAAAATTATGAAAAACTGTTTACGTTTTACTTTGTGATGAAGTTCAGATTTTAATTCAGAAATGATGTCTGGTCTGCATTCACAGGTGTGTCAGTGGGTCTAAAAAATAAACATCTGTCAGTGCAGCAGGCTCTAAACTGTGAGACTGTCTGAATATTAATACCTCCTCACTGCGGGGAGCTGGGTTTAACCAGGAAGTGATGATGTTGTGTGTGAAGACCTGACTGGATGTCAATAAAAGTGTGAGGTTTTCTTCTGTGTGGTCCTTTCGTGTGTCAGATGAGTGGGACCTTCACGCTTTGCAGTACCTGCACACTCTGAAGCAGCTGCCGGGCTTTACCTCAGCTTCCAGCAGAAGGCGCTGTTGTGTTTCTTGGACCTCCTGTGCTCACCTGCAGAGGAAAGTTGGCACATTTGTCCTTATTCCACCTGATTCTGCTGAGAGTTCTACTTACCTGCCGCAGGGCGGTAATTTATTCTCTCAGAATAAACACAAAACTCTGACGGTGAAAAACGCATCACGTTCATCTTCATCATCTTCATCACTCAGTGGAATCATTTATTCTTGCAGGGCAGAGATTAGATGGATCTGTGTTCATCTACTGAAAATGTTTAGATGAAAATCATCTACTGAAAATGTGTGTGCATTTGATTTTGATTTTTGTTTTTTTTTTAGAATTTTTCTGCAAACATATTCAAAAGTAATCATTTGGGAGCAAAAATGAAAACCTTTTCAAACTCACACTGCGGACACGCTGATATTAATCTAATAAACACTTACTTAAAAATATATTTTTTCCCACATATTATTAAGGAATTCAAACAATGAGGTGTGACTGAATTAAATATAAAGCACATTTATATTTATACGGAACATATTCTTTTACGTTAATTTTATTATATTTCCACAGTTAACACATTAAGAAAGCACAGGTATTGCGTTTCACGGGGCACACGGCTCATTTTTCAATATTTTTCTGGCCTCTGTGAAAAAGCACAGTACAAAAATACACAGAAACAAGTGAAAATGCTGCAAAACCCAAAGCATGAACAACAAGCTTTGGTGTCGACCACAAACTGTCAGCACGACGAGCCGAGAACACATTTCTCCAATTTTTCCACTAAATCCAATAAGTTACCCAAATATATGTGTTTCACTTCCTTCCTTCCCCGAACCGCAGAGACAAAAAGACGTGATTGTCAGCAGCTGTTTTTCCCATTGCCCCCCCCCCTCTCTGCGCAGCACGGTGGCGCCCCCGGGCATCGCAGCAGGAGCACCCTGCCACCCACCCGTCTGCCCGTCCACCCGGCCGCTGAAGCTCACCGAAGCCAAAGCGTCCATATGAGGACACGCTATCAGGGACATTTCCCCGAGTAGCTCGCCAGCTGTCCCCGCAGCGCTCGCCACATCAGCCATATTAAATGACCCTTTGTCTTCTTCCTGCTCCCTGTCTCTCGTGTATTCTCGCGCCTAATCTTCGTTGTTTGGCCGTGCAGCACTTGCAGAACATTAGAGGAGCATTCAAACGGAGCGTTTGACAAAAGCCAGGAAGCCTGAGCTCCAAACAACAGTGTTTGTTTTCATGCCTTTCCCCCTTGTCCTGATTGCTGTCAGATGCCTTTGTGTTCCAGGTGGCTGAGGCTGCAGAGGGAAAACCACACGCAGAAACAAACACCACACATCCTCCTTTATTCCCGCTGCTGTCAGCGCGCACATTCAGCACACCACCAAGGGTAAAAGAACCACATGGCCATGGAATTCACAACAGGAACTTATTACTGTCTCTGGGCCGCTGACGAATCAGCACCAGCTGAAAGTGAATGAGCTCACTAGTGGTATTTAACCTGTGTTTCTCTCTGGGTTCGCATCCAATAAAGGTCAATGCTGCTGCTCACAGAAAAACATTTATGATTTCCTGGTCCTGACGGAGATCGGCAGGAGATCCTCCGCGGGTCCAGAGGTGTGCTGGTCTCATATAGCTGATGCTTGGGTAGCAGGCTCCTTAAAGTACTGAAAGCTGAGGTGTGGACTCTAAAGTGAAAACAGTGTCAGATCTGTTTACTTGCCTGCGAAAAATCGGAAAAATCTAGCTTGATCTGAAAATCAAATATCAAAACAGTAAGTTGCAATACGGGAATATGAACCATATTAAACAAATAATAACAACTAAACATATTGTTTTCATCTGGTCACATAATAATCATATGAAACTATTCATTTTGATCAGCTGCATTTTTGAATATGACATCAACAATTACAACTACATTCTTCACTTTCACATCACTTCCCTCAGTTTCATCATTTCAATATTTTTCCCTTCATCCTCGACAGGTCTCAGCAGATTCCCATCACTTCCTGAGCCTGGTTCTGCCGGAGGTATCTTCCTGTTAAAAGGGAGTTTTTCCTTCCCACTGTCGCCAACTGCTTGCTCACGGGGGTCTTCTGATTGTTGTAAAAGCATTTCTGCAGAATCTGGTCATCATAATGGAAAAAGTAAACTGTGGACACAAAGCTGGAAGTACTCCTCATCAATCTGTTGCTCGTGACTAATCGTTATTAACCAGGCCTTCCACTCCTTCAGGAAGTCAT
Organism: Pelmatolapia mariae; assembly: GCF_036321145.2. NCBI lineage: Eukaryota > Metazoa > Chordata > Actinopteri > Cichliformes > Cichlidae > Pelmatolapia > Pelmatolapia mariae. The sequence goes on along the minus strand of NC_086246.1, from coordinate 40,669,809 downwards.
TTTCCAGAACATTTCCAATGACAGACAGATGCTATGAACATATGTGTTAATCTGTAATTAGACAACAAGATCGAGACCTGGAAAATGTTTTCTGTCACATGTTGAAAAGTCGGTTCTCTTCAATTCCCATAAAATAAATCAAAGCAAATAATCACACTGTGATTTTTTTAGGATCGTGAGTACAAACTGCTGGGATGGTTCTGAAATACTGAATGAGGGGTGCTGGCACAGTTCGGTCTGTTGCTCTTTTACCTCCTACAAAGCAGAAACCACTGCCAGAGAGATGAAACTGGAGGTGATGGTGAAATCTGGAATAAGGCTGAAACAAATAGAGGATAAACTAACAGGACCGGAAAGCAAGAAGCATTTAACCACAGAACTACAGCAGATCAAAGAAAAAAAAATAAAGAATAAAATCTCTCCAGTATGAAAGGATTTAAGTCACTACACCAAACATCACACACAATAACTCCTGAAACAACATGACATCTGGAACCAAACTGTGGATAAATCCTGTAAAAACAAGAAGAAAACTCACTGGTGCGACTGGACAGTTTTAAAAAATCTGTCTTGTCCAAATAATTTGGAGGAATACTTGGAAGCAATTTAGTGGCCATCATGTAAATCTAAATATTTTTTGAGCTGATTGTTCTAATGTACGGACGTGTCCTGAAGTCACCGCGGAGGCAGTAACGAGGACCCGATGGACGCGTGCTCTGACGATTAGAAACATGCTGCATCTGGTTTACGGAGCACGAGAAACAAATGAGCACAATAATGACTTCATTGTTCCGCAGCAGAGAAACAGACGCTGAAGCACTCGCACACAAACTACCTGACGTGCGACTTCCCGTCGACCTCCACACGAAGAGCATCGCCGCTCTCACGTTTACTCACAGGATACCCAAATGTCAGCGCGTTACCCTTACACCGCCATCGCCTCGATGTAACCGTCACCCGCCCACGTGGTTTCATTTGTCCGAGCTCGTTTGTTTCTCGTCTGATTCTTTTTGTAACTTCTAGATGAGTTTGCTTCATGAATCTGCGTCCGTGTCAAACAGCATTACTGTTGTTATTTTGCCGCTGCAGAGCACAAACAGCCCTCCAAACGCTGTACAGCACACCTGTCAGTTTTCCAGCTGTTCCGAGACACGAATATTTAGATCACCTCTCAGGATTAGGAAAACAAAGATGTGTGAACAGACTGCAAGTTTGGGGCACTTCAGCAATCCTTAAACATTACAGTCAGCAAACCCAGAGAAACATGTCGGAGAGTTTAGCTCTGTGCTGCAGGGAGAAAGTTGTTCTTACTCTGGAGGACAACTGTGATACCTCCTGGTCACGTGGCCTCTGTTACACCTCACGGGGCTCCTGTCCTTACGAAGGTAATGTAAACACGGATGATGGTGGCTGACGGTTTCTGAAGCCAACAGTAAAGAATGTGAAGCTGTCTGGAGAGCAGATGGCTGCCCTTCCCTGAGCTGGAGGTTTCTTCCGGTAAACGGTGAGTTTTTCCTTCCCGCTGTCATCAAGTACTCGCTCATAGGGGGTCGTCTGATTGTTGGGGTAATCTCTCTATCATTAAAGGGTCCTTATCTTACAATATAAAACGCGTTGAGGTGACTGTTGTGATTTGTTGCTATTTAAATAAAGTTGAACTGAATTGAAATTGAATGAGTACGTTTGTGAGGGGTGTTGTTTTGTTCTCTGGTTGTTGGTTTGTTCCCAAGAAGACTGTTGATGCCAAAACTACAGAGCTGCTGAGAGCCACCTTAGTCAGACAGCCACTGAACATCAGCACAGTCTTACACCATTTCTATTCATGGTTGCACTGCATCCTGAAGCAAGCCGGTCCAGTACATGGTTTGTGAACACAACAGTTGTTGTGGTGGGCCTAGATTTCATGCATTACGTCTCAGGCTAATAATGAAATGCTGCAGCGTATCACTCCTCAGTCAGAGATTCAAACAACAATGTGGAGACATTTCTCACAAAGCAGGCGGTGTAACTACATCTCCACCCAGCTGGTAAGGTACGAAGCTACAGCCATCTTTCACATCTGCCATCATTTATTTTCATTTGTGGGGGGTGGGGTCGTGTCACGACTTTATTTCTTTAATTACATTTTCTTCACTTTCACACCGATGCGCTGACAGTCTGACAATGTTAATAGATATTCTTCTAATTAAATCAATGATACTAAATAATAACAGAATAAGCATGTTTTGCAAAATAAAATTCCTTTAATAACAAAGAGAAGGTGTGAAGTGATTTGAGTGATGTAGATGGTTCCCAAAAATAAATAAAATCCGTTCTTGTAGTAAAACGTGCATCAAAACAAAGGTTTTAGTTCCTGTTTCTGAGTGAACACGGATGCAGGTTAATGTATTCTGCTGGAAAGCCTCCACACAGCAGAGCTGCCACCTCCACTGTACAACAGCTGCTGCTCTTCAGCCCGAGTGTGTGTGTGTGTGCATGTGTTAGCCATGAGCACCATCTGCCTCTCCATCACTCAGAGCCAAGACGTTTGGTCAAAGCGCTCGGCGGCGAGCTTGGACGTGGTTGTGAGGCTGGGCGCTCGTCCTGCTCACCATGTTTGCAGGTTGTTCTTTTCTGCCCGTTATCAGCTCATGGGTCACCTGAGCGCTGCCTGATGACATGCTCTCCCGGTGGAGACAAACACGGCTGTGAAGGATCGTTGTGCATGTAATGACAAAGCTTCAGTTACGGAGGAACGGCAGACCTGTTATGTGCACAGTATGTCTGAGCTGAATGCAGCAGGCTTTATTTCCGCATTCACTTGTGTGATGTGTTGTTATGGGGACCTCTGAACCTCCCTTTGCACCCCATATGAAACTATGTAAGACTTTAACCTATTTTTACATTCAAGGGAGATCTGTTCTGCTTCTTCTGCTGTTCCAGTGATTGATGTTCACATTAAATACGTCCACAGTTTCTAATAACGAGGCCAGTGCATGTGCAGTAAACCTCAGGCTGCTCCTAAAACTCAGGTTAGTCAGTTTTTTCCTAATGTTGGATCTGCATGATGTCATAACATGATAGCGGTAATGTGGTCATTTTGAGCACAGAAGCCCCACCCACCTGCTGTTGAAAAAAAGTTGGCAGATTTTTCAGTGTGAGATGAAAAAGTCTTAAAATAGCACCAAAGTAAACTAGCTGGGAATGTAAACAGGCTTTACGTTTGCTGCAGTAGAAAGAAAGTGTGTCATGACCAGAGCCCAGTTTTCAACTGCTGCTGTGGCTGCGTGGGCTTTCCACTTTGAGGCCGTCATGTTGAGTTGATGAGCTGCAGGATAAACAGGTCACGGGGAGAAGTTACGTCCTGTTCTCAGGTGTTGCTGCTATTTTGTCCACCCCCGGTCTGTGTAAATGTCACGGGCTGCCTGACAAAGCTGCTCAGAAACAAACAGCTTCACATGCAGATTGATGAGGAGATTTCTGCATGTCCTCTTCAGATGGCGCCACGCCGCGTCCTTGAAGGCTATTTATACCCCGCGACCTTTCGCTGTGTCTTAATGGATTATCAGAAGGCACTCATCAATTCTGCCGGGTGAGGCCTGACGGTCACGTTGGCACCCAACATGAAAGTTTTGGAGTGATTTTTTCCTGACAAAAACACACAGAGGCCGTGCACCTCCCTCCACAGAGGCCCTGAAGACAGCAGAGCGGCAGCCAAATGACGCGAGGCGGCATGGGATGCCAAAAGAGCCACGCTTCCTCCCCTAAAACAAGACATTGTGCAGTTTGTGTTGGCATGCGAGCAGACAGGCGGGGCCGGTAGCCAGAGCATCCCCGGCTGTGCTGATGTCCATCTTGGCACATCACAGCCGATCAGAGAGAGTGGTGGTGAGTGTCAGCCAAACTCGTCATCCTCATGTCCTCTGACAGCCAGGATCCTCCCACCCCCGACAAGCCCCCCAGACCTCGCTCCTCCACCTCGGCCCCAAACACCACTGCGCACCGACGGCATGTTTCAGACACAAGGCCTTGAGTTTACAGTCAGAAAAATAAGACAGGAAAACAGCTGCTGCTGAGAATATGAGCGCTAACAGAAAAAAAACCCCTATATTCTTATCACACATAATTTTATTAATATTATAACATTGTATTTGTGGAAGGCAACTGGTAGCTGCTGTGCATCAGGGTGATGCATGTGTGCAGCCGACATGCTGCTCAGGGGGAGCTGGCTGCTGTCTAAAGAGGCAGACATCTCAGTGCAATTAAAATCATTCATCAATATACTAATCTGAGCCTGCTGCCACAGATTTCTTCCTGCGAAAAGGGAGTTTTTCCTTCCCACCGTCACTGAGCGCATGCTCAATATGATTGTTGGGTTTCTCTGTATTATTGTAGGATCTTTACATTACAATATAAAGCAGCTGGAGGTGACAGTTGTTGTGATTTGGTGCTATATAAATAAAACTGAATGAAATAAATCTAATATTTTTCAGTTTCACCATTTCAGACTGATGTCTGCTCCACAGAACATGCTTTTCTTGAGATAGCAGCATAGTCGGTGGTTCCTCTCTGGCTCTCTTCCACAGCATGTTTTTTTATCCCGTCTTACTTCTCCTACTCCAACCAGTCGCAGCAGATGGCCGCCCCTCCCTAAGCCTGGTTCTGCCGGAGGTTTCTTTCTATTAAAAAGGAGTTTTTCCTTCCCACTGTCGCCAAAGTGCTTGCTCATAGAGGGTCATATGATTGTTGGGTTTTTCTCTGTATGTATTATTGAAGGGTCTACCTTACAATATAACGCACCTTGAGGAGACTGATGTTGTGATTTGGTGCTGTATAAATTATGTTTATGAGGACATGTTTCACATATTGAGGAGATGCTACACAGTGTGGGGGTGTTTAAAGGACAGCACAGGCTTCATTCCAGTATTTTAACCAAATCTGGTCTAAGGCAGAAGATCAAATAAAGAATAAAACTGAAACCAAGCCAGCTCAGAGGTTTCATGTCCGTTCAATAATAAAGTTCTTGCTACCTGAAGCACATTTCCAGCCACTGGGACTGGAGCCTAACCAAACCTCTTTGACTTTTAGATGACGGGTTAATAAGAAGTGAATTTAACTGCTTTTCTCTCTAATCATTTTTTGTGGTATGCTTTGGTTCTTGATGGTCAGTGCTGCTGGCCGCATCGATTTCGCTCTGCTATAATTGCAGGTTAGTGTCTTCATATTCTGGCAGCCTTTTTAGACCACTAACCCTGGTTCAAGTCACATTTTACTGGTGAAAATCACCAGAGCTCTCTTTAACTTCCTCACATTTTTAGATTGAACATGAAATAATTCTAAAAGCCAGCATGTTAAAGGTTTGCATCTTTATTTCAATGCTAACTAAAATATGATCACACTCATGCAGACTGATGCTGCTTTTCACACAGAGAGCATGAGACATCAGTTAAACTGGCCATCGCTCAATTCGGATTTGGCTCTTTGAGGTTCTTCCCCTCTTGGGCTGCAAGGCAGCGGCTGGCAGCAACTCTTGTCCTGGCAGCGCTGCAGGGTTTCTCCAGCCAGAGCAACACAACAAACACTTCTCCAGAGCCCGGCCCAACACAACGAGATGTTCAGAGTCTTAGCGGTAAACTGGGCCAGTTTAGGAACACGTGCAGCCAAAATGATGTGATGATTTCAGTCTGTGCTAACAGAAACACAGCCTTCATCATTAAGACCGAAGAACAGCACCATGCAGGCTTCCTGAAGTGGACTGAACCATCAGAGAAGTTTCCCGTGTGCATGAAGAATCATTAGATTTAAAACTCAAAGATTCAAGTAACATATGAACTACAGAATCAAATGTCTGCAGCCTCCAGCTTCAGGAAAACCTCTACAGCAAATAACCACACACTCGCTCTACTCTGCTAACAAAGCACAGATTATTCATGCTGCGGGGTCAAATCCTTTCATTAATGCAGCAGATGCCGATCACTTCTTCTCTTAGAACCTGCCTGACCCAGCAGGCGCAGCAGACTCAGCTTAGCATGCAAAGACTCCTGGTTTCATCTCAGCACATCATCCTGGTACAAATAACAAAATGCTATAAAGCTACTCGCCACACTGCGTTAAACATGTACAGCTAGATAGCGTAGGCTTCAGTTAACGTGTATGATGTAATCGGCATTAATGACGAGGTTATCTGTAGTTTAATGACACGTCCGCAGTGACGATTGTTAGCAGGTTGATTTCGACTTTCACAAACATGTTTTGTCTCTGTGAGCTCTGACTACAGAGACAAAACCTGTAAGACATCACTAAGGTTATTTGTGGAGAAAAAAGCGCATCCTATTGACTGATCCTGATTGGTTAAACTAAAAAAAAGAACAGGATCCTGTCCTTAAATAACATAAAACTGACCGTATGGACATCGAGCATCTCAAATCTTTGTTGTAAGATCAGATCTTAAATGATCCGATTGGTGCTCTGGTTCCAGGCTAAAAACATTTCAGTGAATTTTGTGGGAGGAAACGGTTTCTTTAGCCTCGGCTTTGTACATCACTGAGCTGCCGTTCTGCAGAAACTTCTGAGCAAACCTTTCCCGGTTATCTGAGGAGAGGAATCTGCACAGGAATGTCTGCTTTACTGTATCAAGAGCGGAAGACCTATCTGCTGTAACGAGGAGGCCGCTGGTTTAAAATGCTGGTTTTGGGATGTGTGTTTGTGTGTGTGTGTGTGTGTGTGTGTGTGTGTTGGGGGGTTTGGGTGAAAGCTGGATCTAAGATTTCCTCTTCTCAGTATAATGCCTCTTTTGTTGTGACTGCAGATTAGACGCTGGAACTGAAGTTCACAGAGTAGCTGCTCTCCCCTGAGTGGACGGCCTGAAAGCTCACTTTTATTCCTTCTACCTTTGAAACTCTCCTCCTGCTTCAGCAGCCGGCCCGGGCCAGGACGCTTTCATCTGCTGATTTGGTTGAAGCGGGCGACTAACACTCCATCGCCTGAATTAGCCCGTCCATCCCGACGACAATACAGCCGAATCTTCTTTGATATACGATCGTCTGCTTGTCGTGATAGGAAATCTTCAGCGGGCATTTGTGTAAAATAAGCTGTCTGCTCTTCTTGGTTTCTCTTAAAGAAAAACTCAGAGTTTTTCATCTGCTTTCAGCATCCAGGCCTGGGCTATCTGGGAGTTTATTTCTTGTGTATTTCGACAGATCTGTATCTCAAGCTCCATTTCACACGCCATTAGTGTCTAATTTTTGAATCTGCAGGACAGAACCGACACAAAACCACCAAACGCTTGATTTATTCTCCACTTATTTTTGCCTCTGTCTGACAGCTGATCCTGTTACACAGAATACTTCACCTGTGACCTCCAGCTTTACTCGGACTTGTAGCGATATGGATTCCAGGAGAGGTTTTTGGAGCTGCCATGTGAAATTCAGTTCAGTTCAGTGTTATTTACATAAGCACTCAGTGACAGTGGGAAGGAAAAACTATGTAGGAGAGGCAGGTTCATGGAGGGGCGGCTGTCTGCCATGACTGGTTGGAGGTGAGCGGAGGAAGAGAGCCAGAAACTGGGTGAGACTGGGCTTGGTCCTAACTGGTTGAACTCAGAAAAATACCACTGAAAAAAACCCCAAAGCAACAACCAACTGGCAGATTTGTGTGTGGCTGCACCTTTTCCTGCATGTTATACCTCTTTTTCCTCACCTTCCCTCTCTGAAGACCAAGCTGTCACCTTTTGATGTATTTAGCAAGCATAGACTGTAAATAAAGATGCTGTATCTTCCAGGTCTGCAAAGTGAAGCTAGAGCTGAAGAGGATTAAACCTGCATCCATTCTAATGTCCAACAGGGGGAAACTCTTCTGATTATAAAAATAAGTTTGTGAGGAAATGATCCTCCTGCTCACCTATTCTGATCTCACTGATCACTTTCCCGATGAGTTTTTAGTCAGAAAGCAGTGCAGGATTTAGGGCGGGGCTACAAAGGTGCACACATGAACGTGCAGTGTGAGATCCACTCTGATTCGTCACATCCAGAAACGAAACGAAACACTGAATCTTAGAAATTTGAAGTTACTCAGATGATCATTACTGCCACACTCGCAGTGCACAGGTCTTATAAATTGAAAGTTGACCACAGCTGGAACAGATGTGCACTCCATGATAGGCCATGTTATAATAAAGAGGATCAGGAAGGCAGCGCGGAAAGATTGGGCCTCTAAAGAGATGAAATGTTGTATTTGAATCAAGCTGAGCTGTAATGAGGAACACTTCTATCGTCAGCTCGTTATATCATGCTACAGAAACAAACACAGACTAATGAACGTGGGATCATGCCTGCAGCTCCTGCCGACAGCTAATCCTGTCGTCACGGAAACAATCGAACAATCGTCTCACTACAGACACGTGTCTCTGGTGTTCCTTGAGCTCAGACACTATCTGTCTACCTGACAAGGTCACTGCTGGACCTCGTCATGTTCTCCTGTTAATACTATTATTTTTTTAATATTTTATTTTTGGCCTTTACTACAAAGGACAGTGAAGAGTGATGGGAAAGAACGGGAAGCAAGAGGGTAAGACATGCGGCAAAGGGCCACGGGTCAGAGTCGAAACCGGGCCGGCCGTTCTCTGCCTAGCAGCATGTGGTCACCTGCTCATGAGCTGAGCTGGCACCCGAGTTATTATTTTAAATTAAAAAATAAATATAAAATATAAAAAAAATCCATGTTTCTAAAGCTTTGGTGTCAATTTCTGTTTCAGGTCACCGGTTAGGCGTTAGATTCATGAAGCTTTAAACACTTTAAACACATGGAGCCCAGCACATAAGTGACTTATGCTTAAATACCTAAAAGTTCATTTAGAAGTGTTTTAAAGTTAATCATTTGTTTTAAAACACTAGCTGTAAAAATGATTTTCTATATGTTAATAAAACTGAATACAGCTTTGTTTCTTACCTACCCTGCTGAGCTGCACACTGTCAGTATTGGTTCTTGGTGAACTTCAGACCAATCAGGGAGTTGTCGGTGTGGGATATGTGAAGCTCACCTTGTAGAGAGCGGCCGTGCGAGATGCGGAGCGAAAGCTTAAAGACCGCAACCATGCAGATGACACCTGTGAAGAGCAGTGAATACGTGACTGTTACCATGGCAACTGCAGAGTTTGGTTTAATGAGTTTGTAGATATGTGGAGGTAAACGCATCTGAGGTTTGTTTTGGACTGTCTCAGGCACAGTGTTAAACATGCTAATAGCGGATAGCAATGTTAGCACGTGTACCACCTGTAGCTGTGTCAGTTACCATGGTAATGTGTTTCATTGTTGTAAGTCAGGAAAAGCTCAGTGAACTTGACACGGGTTTAAAAGCTTCATTAAGTAAACGCACCGAGAAACATTTGTGCACGCTCGCTAAGCTACAGCAGCAGGAGGCTAACCTCCTCCTGATGGAGCACAGACGGACCCAGTAGTGATGGGATCTCCGGCTCTTTTTAGAGAACCGGCTCTTTCGGCTCGACTCACTAAAAAGAGCCGGCTCTTTCGGATCCGAACCGGCTCCTCCGGATCCGAACCGGCTCCTCAGGTTGTTTTGTTGCTTTAATTAATTTATTATTAACAATAATATAAAATTATGCACAAAAGGAATTACTAATGTAAAAACAAAGTGGTTTTATTTATATATGTTTATATATAAATATATGCCGTGGCCCCTAGAGACAAAACACGTACAAACTTGTGTAGCCACTACACTGCGCCTAACATCCTGGAGCACTTCTGTTGTCTTTTGTACATGTTTTGGAGTTTTTACGTGCTTCTGAGTTTTTACGTGTTTTGGAGTTTTTACGTGTTTTGGAGTTTGTACGTGCTTCGGGGTTTGTACGTGGTATGGAGTTTTTACGTGTTTTGGAGTTTTTACGTGTTTTGGAGTTTGTACGTGCTTCGGGGTTTGTACGTGGTATGGAGTTTTTACGTGTTTTGGAGTTTTTACGTGTTTTGGAGTTGTACGTCTTTTGGAGTTTGTACGTGCTTTGTCTCTAGGGTACCGTAAATATACTTTTATTTATTCACTCCACATAAAATGTAATAAATAAATCATATAATACAAAAACCAACTATTTATATTTCAGCTTTTAACTATTTAAATTTTCAGCTTTTTCCTTTTAAACAAATTTAAAGTGAAACAACACAAAACACTGCAAACCACTATACAATTAAATATAAATTAAAATATATAAAAAAAAGAAGATGCACATTCTCTGTCATATGGGCCTGCATGAATAAACTTTCTGAATCCTTAATCATCCGCAACTGAAAATAGTTGTGGATGATTACTATACCTTTCAAATGTGACATTGTTGTCCCTGGCTCTCTTTCTCTCTCTCTCCCTCCCGCTCTGTTCCTGTGCTACTGCGAGTGTAACTACCGCCCCTCCCCCCTCTTCCCAGCGCAAAGCACAAGGCTCGCGTGCAGAGTGAAGCGGAAAAAAAGTGCGAGAGAGAGGGTGAGAGAAAGAAAAAAAAAACCACGGCTCGCGATAAGGAGTCGGATCGCGTCGTTCACGTCAAAGATCCGGCTCTAAGAGCCGTTTCGTTCGCGACCGACACATCACTAGGACCCAGATGTTCGCTTTCTCCTGTGGGGATTTCTGTCGCTGCACCCTCTCGTCCTTCTCTTCGATGGTTCCTCCAGGTTTCCATCACTAATTCACTACCAGGCTGTGACAGCTGACTGTCAGGAGGTCGTGAGTAAAACTGCTGCAGGGGCACGTGAGAGGGTCTCATAGTTTCAGACCAAAATGCACACAAACATGCACACAGGGCTGCAACCTTTCACTTAATATTAAAGGACTCTGACTGCAGTACAATGGTGTGAGAGTATGTGTGAGAACTTCTTCCTTAGTCATTGGGAGTATTGGTGTCACGAGTGAGTGAGTGAGTGGTGCATGTGTCTTAGGGGTTGGCAGTGTTTTTCCTGGGTCAACCTGAGGTGGACCTGTGATTCATCAGCTGCAATCAGGAAGCTGCATTTAAACTCGGCATCCTCATCTCTCCTTTGCCAGTCGGTCAGTTGCTAATGGTGGTAACAGGCCGAATACCTCGGTGTTTCTGTCGGGTCAATGTTTTTGCCTTACTCATTTCTACTTGTGCTCACAGTTTTGCCACACCACTTACTCTGCCAAATGGTTGGCAGCTTCCAGCTGGAAAATCTCTTCACTTGCAGAAACTGCGGCGTGAAGATTTGGATTTCCTTCGCCTCCGCTACCTGCTTCGGGATTTGGACTCACAGGCCGGATAATCCTGGACCCTTAATCGCTCAGTCGGACCCACGACTGGAGAACCGCCCCGCAAAACCACTCCTCTGATTCTCCGCCTCGGTCCGCCTCACAAACCCTGTTCTCCCTTTGCTCTAGAGACTCTATGCTCCTGCTGTGGACAACCCATTTCCCATGCCCCTCTCGCATCTCATTGTCTCCCTGAGAAGTTTCCCTGTGTCCGTTCCACGCCACTCCACTGACACACAGAATATTCATGAGTGCTGTAAATAGTAGTGTTAAGTCATATTGGGTTATGGTGTGTTTGGTGTCTGTAAATAGTTCTACATCTCACTGAATAAACAAGTTTAACCTGATTGCTGAGTTTACTGAGCCTGCTCTTGGGTACTTTCGCTCGTGTTGGCCTTGCGGACGCCTTCTGACAATTGGAAGTGTGCAGGGAAATTTTCTACTGGGACCATTTCGTACATTTATTTTGTTTATTCTGAAACTTTGTTCAAAGCCTTTGAACAATCAAATTCTTTTGACTAAAATCTCTTATTTCGGTTAATGAGGGTTGTGTATTTGTGTTTATATTTCACTTCAGCTGTTTGTCGATGGCCTGATTCACTGGAATGATTGTTAAGTGGAGGCACCGATATAAATTTCAATAACATTACTGACAGTTTGCACTTTCATGCTTGGAAAGAACTTTAATTCATGTAGATTAATTCTCATGGTGACTCAAAATTGGCAAGAGCACCTGGTTGCAGACACAGTAGAGATCCACAGTAACCAGAAACATGTGACTTTAAATTTGAAAACAGTTACATTGCACGAGCCGTGCCTCAATATGCGTTCTTGTATGTACACAGTACATATAAACACTTTGAAATATTACTCTTTCTGGGTCACAAAATAAACTTTTAAGATATTTTCAGGCGAGAATGTAGCTGTGTAAACTTTAAATTTGTCAAGACATCACATATTTGCCAAAGTGCTCTGACGTTTTCGGAGACGTCTGTTACCTGTCAGCTCAATAGCTGACCGGAGGTCAAGGCTCACTATACCGGGCGAGAACAGCAAACTCCTGGCACCGGTTTTCAAACCCGGACTTTTTCAGTCACTTTTTTCACTCACTATGTGTTAATAGACCTCTCTGCATTGAATCATACTTGTTAATAATCTCTGTCTCTCTTCCACTGCATGTCTTTATCCTGTTTTCCTTCCCTCACCCCAACCGGTCGTGGCAGATGGCCGCTCCTCCCTGAGCCTGGTTCTGCCGGAGGTTTCCTCCTATTAAAAGGGAGTTTTTCCTTCTCACTGTCGCCAAAGTGCTTGCTCATAGGGGGTCATATGATTGTTGGGTTTTTCTCTGTATGTATTATTGTAGGGTCTACCTTACAATATAACGCGCCTTGAGGCGACTGTCGTTGTGATTTGGCGCTCTATAAATAAAATTGAATTGAATTGAATCTTTCGCTACTCATGTTAAACATGATATATAAGTCACTTAGATAACTCAAAAATGTTATTGTTTGGCTTTTTTCAGTGTTGTATTTGTTCCTGAACAAATCGGTTTGGCTGAGATTAAAGTTGAGCTTTATAACTGGACTGTTTTATTTAATACTGAAGTCTTACTTGGAGAGCTGTCAGTATATTTTGAATTTCACCCATCATACCCCCTGATGTAAAATGTTCTGTTCTTACTTAAACAGCTGACTCTGAATTAAATATAACATTAAAAATATTTAAATTCAAGAGGAAACAGTTTCACCAGGAGCAAAAACAGCATGGTAATGCATGGAGATCCTGAAGGCTGCTCAAAAATGATCCAATTATATTTTCAATATTTGTTCAATTCTCTTCCAAACCCCAGCTGTCTATTGTAAGTGTCAGTGTCTACTAAAATAAAAATAAAAGCGTTCTAACATCTCACCTGTTTGTTATTATTCAGGCATACATGTATACTATTTTTATTAATAGAGAGATTAAGCTTGTGTTTTCATACATCTAGTGACATTATGGAACAGATCATACATAAATGCGAATTTTTCCAGAGTGCTTAAGATACTTTTTAAAATTATCTTTTTAAAAAAAAAGAAAGAAAGAAAGAAAGAAAGAAAAGAAAACCTACAACATCATGTGTAATTTCCGTTGTAAATATTAATCACAGTTAAATTAAGAGAGGATGGCAGTAAAAACTCTGGAACAGTGATGTCATCAAGTACGCTGCTGTTCCGATTGTTGAACGATCGTACTGCATTCTCGCATTTTTGGGAAGTCCGGACTTCTTAAGCACACACGGAAGTCCGGACTTCCCAAAAATGCGAGAATGCAGTACGATCGTACTGCACGACTTGCATACTTGAGAATTGAGAAACGGCCTCTGTTTTTGTGTTGCATCCCGCATTGCAATATATTGGATGTGGTTCTACCTACTGCAGAGGTCACGTGTTTCTGGTTAATGTGGCGCTACCCAGTGGCTGCAGCCAGACACTTCTCAAAATTGGTGTCAAATTAAGCATGACTGTTTGTGTCACTGTGTCAGACCTACAACAGACAAGTGACCTGTCCAGGTGTACTCCGCCCCTCTTCCTATGACAACCCTGAGTTAAAATAGTGGAAGAAAATTAATGGACAGACTTTCTAATAAATAAATATTCTTGTTTGGTTGAGTGTGTTTATGCTAAAATGGAGTGCTGCTTTCATTGTGGGACACTGTTAAATCTACAGCTGAACTCACACTGTGAATTGTGCATTAGAGGTCATTGTTTTTGATAAAACGATGGATAAACGTCTGATTTACAGCCGCTAAAGGCCCTCACTTTAAAAACCCACACAGAGTGAACTCTGCTGTCTAAAGACTCATCCATAAAAATAAAATCTGTACGAGAATGAGGCCGCCGGCTCGAGAATTAGGCCGCTGCCTGCTGATGAATGGAGACATTAATTGAAAATGGTCGCTACAGGAGCTCCCAACATGAGGCTGGAGGCTGTGCCAGCCGGAATAAGACTGGAAGAAAAATGACAGGGGCGGGAGGACAATGTGGAGAGTGAAGGTTAGTTTCCTCTTCCTCTAAATTCAGAGTGTGAGCACTTTAACACGTCGGCATTCATTGCCGTCACCAGTGTTGGGGAGTAACGGAATACACATGTTATGTACTTAAAATACAAAATATGAGTAACTGTATTCTGTTACAGTTACCGCTTAAATAGGTGATAATTAGAATAGAATTTTGTTGAAACAGATGGATTACACAGCCGTCTTTTCCTGTTTCATATGTTAAGCTATTCCCTCTCTAATGTTGGTAATTAAATGCAATGCCAGAAACCCAAACAAAACACACAATAAGAGGCTCTAATGTGAGTGTCCTGTTAATGTTGGTGGTGTCAGTTACACAATGGACCCAGAACCAGCATAACAGAGTCAGCAGTGCATGGGCAGGAATGCATTTCTTACTTTGAAATTCCAACACCATTTCATATTTTTTAGATTATGTATTGGAATTTTAGGAGCGGGACCACCCCTCCAAATACGCTCCTTCTGGTTGTCATCTACAGGTCCTTCTCAAAAAATTAGCATATTGTGATAAAGTTCATTATTTCCTGTAATGTACTGATAAACATTAGACTTTCATATATTTTAGATTCATTACACACAACTGAAGTAGTTCAAGCCTTTCAGTGTTTTAATATTGATGATTTTGGCATACATAACTCATGAAAACCCAAAATTCCTGTCTCAAAAAATTAGCATATCATGAAAAGGTTCTCTAAACGAGCTATTAACCTAACCATCTGAATCAACGAATTAACTCTAAACACCTGCAAAAGATTCCTGAGGCTTTTTAAAACTCCCAGCCTGGTTCATTACTCAAAACCGCAATCATGGGTAAGACTGCCGACCTGACTGCTGTCCAGAAGGCCATCATTGACACCCTCAAGCAAGAGGGTAAGACACAGAAAGAAATTTCTGAACGAATAGGCTGTTCCCAGCCCTGTATCAAGGCACCTCAGTGGGAAGTCTGTGGGAAGGAAAAAGTGTGGCAGAAAACGCTGCACAACGAGAAGAGGTGACCGGACCCTGAGGAAGATTGTGGAGAAGAACCGATTCCAGACCTTGGGGGACCTGCGGAAGAAGTGGACTGAGTCTGGAGTAGAAACATCCAGAGCCACCGTGTACAGGCGTGTGCAGGAAATGGGCTACAGGTGCCGCATTCCCCAGGTCAAGCCACCTTTGAACCAGAAACAGCGGCAGAAGCGCCTGACCTGGGCTACAGAGAAGCAGCACTGGACTGTTGCTCAGTGGTCCAAAGTACTTTTTTCGGATGAAAGCAACTTTTGCATGTCATTCGGAAATCAAGGTGCCAGAGTCTGGAGGAAGACTGGGGAGAGGGAAATGCCAAAATGCCTGAAGTCCAGTGTCAAGTACCCACAGTCAGTGATGGTCTGGGGTGCCATGTCAGCTGCCGGTCTTTGGTCCACTGTGTTTTATCAAGGGCAGGGTCAATGCAGCTAGCTATCAGGAGATTTTGGAGCACTTCATGCTTCCATCTGCTGAAAAGCTTTATGGAGATCAAGATTTCATTTTTCAGCACGACCTGGCACCTGCTCACAGTGCCAAAACCACTGGTAAATGGTTTACTGACCATGGTATTACTGTGCTCAATTGGCCTGCCAACTCTCCTGACCTGAACCCCATAGACAATCTGTGGGATATTGTGAAGAGAAAGTTGAGAGATGCAAGACCCAACACTCTGGATGAGCTTAAGACCGCTATCGAAGCATCCTGGGCCTCCATAACACCTCAGCAGTGCCACAGGCTGATTGCCTCCATGCCACGCCGCATTGAAGCAGTCATTTCTGCAAAAGGATTCCCGACCAAGTATTGAGTGCATAACTGAACATAATTATTTGAAGGTTGACTTATTTTGTATTAAAAACACTTTTCTTTTATTGGTCGGATGAAATATGCTAATTTTTTGAGATAGGAATTTTGGGTTTTCATGAGTTATGTATGCCAAAATCATCAATATTAAACAATGAAAGGCTTGAACTACTTCAGTTGTGTGTAATGACTCCAAAATATATGAAAGTCTAATGTTTATCAGTACATTACAAGAAATAATGAACTTTATCACAATATGCTAATTTTTTGAGAAGGACCTATATATAGGTTCCCCCCAGTTCTGCAAGCTGTTCATTCGAGGCCTTTCCCAAACCGCAGCTCAATTCATGTCAAAGCATTCACTTTTACCTACTAAAACGTTGTCAAACCTAAATGAGGACATGGGCCCAGCTAGCAAATAAAGAAGAAAAGGATGGGCGAAATCTGACCGTGCGATGCAAACTTTCTTTGCCAAGCTGCATCAAAAGACTCCAACCTAAAGAAATATCTGGAAGTAAGTCCTTTTTTTAAAAACTAACGTTAGCCTACGGCAACTATCTTGTTTTATTTGTGGTAAAGTATAGTATTCAGGATAAATATTCTGGATAAATATCAGTCTGGTTTCAGAGCCTTCCACAGCACAAAGTCTGCTCAACTGAAGGTGTTCAGCTTTTAGCTGCTGACTCTGGAAAAAGTACAGTCTTAATTCTCCTAGACCAGAGTGCAGCATTTGACTCTGTTGCCCACACAATCCTATTAAACTGTCTAAAGACGTGTTGGCATTCAAGGCTCTGCTCTAAAATGGTTTGCCTCCTACTTACAGAGCAGAACATGCTCTGTGATGCTGAGTAACAAATATTCTTCCCATGCTACACTTGTTTGCGGAATACCTCAGGGCTCTTTTCTGGGCCCTGTTTTATTCTCCATATACATGCTCCCAATAGGCTCTATTTTTCAGAAACACCAGATTTCTTATCACTCTTATGCAGATGACATACAGTTCTACCTCGCTATTAAAACAGGTGTTGATAGTACGCTGCAGAAAGTTTCAGATTGTCTTAGCGACATACATTGCTGGATGTCTCTGAACTTTCTCAAATTAAACCACGACAAAACCGACATTATAATTTTTGGTAAGCAAGACCCTGTTAGTCTCATAAGAAACAACTTGGGCCGACTATCAGCTAAAGTACACCCCCATGTAAAAAATCATGGTTTCATTTTCGATTCTACCCTCAAGCTGGACAAACAAATAAATTCAGTATTTCGTGGCAGTTTTTTCCAGCTCAGGAGCATTTCTAAACTAAAAAATATCCTCTCATCTAAAGATCTGGAAACCGTTAACTCTCTCTATTTAGGCGTTTGTCAATCAAGCCTTTCCCGCCTGCAACTTGTTCAAAATGCAGCCACAAGGCTCCTGACAGGTACCTGAAAGAGAGAGAGTATTACTGCGACACTTGCATCTTTACATTGGCTGCCAGTTAAATATAGAATTGATTTCAAGGTTTTATTGTTTTTAAAGCTCTCCATGGTCTGGCCCCGGGTTATATTTCAGATCTCTTTAGCCTGCACCTACCCACTCGAACTCTGCGTTCCTCCAGTCAGATGCTTTTACTGGTTCCATGCTCCCAGTTAAAATCCAGAGTTGACAGGGCTTTCTCCATTGCTGCCCCGAGACTCTGGAACAGTCTTCCCTCTTTTATAAAATCCTCTTCCTCCTTGGAAATCTTCAAATCAAATTTGAAGACCTACCTACCTATTTTCCAAGGCTTTTGGATCTCTTTGACACCACTGTTATTCTGTTGTAGCTATTCTGGTCTTTTATCTCATTGGATGATGTATGCATATGTATACGTATACACGTATTTTATGTTCACGTATGTGTGCTTGTGTGTGAATGTGTACACTTTTGTATATGTATGTGCATTTTGCATGAACATATATATTTTTACAAACATGTATATGGATGTCTTACAAGGTTTTTTATAATGTTTTTCATCTTATCTACTTTAATTCTTTTATTTGATTATATTATCCCTCTGTTTAGCACTTTGGCAGACACTTGATGTCCTTTAAATGTGCTGTATAAATAAAGTTGACTTGACTTGACTTCACTATTGTTTGTCTCTTGTGTATAACTAAGCATTTCTCATATTTTACATGTCTTCCATTCTTTTATGGGGTTTTTTGTGTTCCTGCCTTCTTTTCAGCTCATTTATTAAATCTGTTTCCCGCCATGTTTCTTCCTCTCCTCCGCCTCCTCACTCAGCCTCTCACCTCCAGCCGCCGCCGCATGTTTAACCACGATGATGTTTTTCATGGAACAAGCTGGAAGGTGCCACAACACTGCGTCTCCCCTGCAAAGGTTCATGCTAATGCTCCTTCCCTCCGGCCTCTGTTTTAAATTCGACCTGCCCGCCTCGTGTGGTCACCACGGCTGACTGGAGGCTGTGATCTGTGAATGCCATCAGCCATGAGTTTATCTCCTGCAGAACAATGCTGCTCGACCCCCACTGCCCCCGCCTCTGACTGCTGCTTAGCATAATTAATGTGATCGGCCCACAGTGGAGCCCAGCGAGCCCGGGCTGCTGCCACTGGGCATCACATCGCCACGCTAACCAGTTTAATGGCGGAGGGGACGATCAAAGAGAGAGAGAGGGTTTTTATCTGCAGCGAGAGTTTCTGAGAGCTGAGCGTCAACCATATTAGATATTTAACCAGCTCCTGATCATTGAGAATCTTCAAGTTTTCATCAAGCATAACTTTTAAATTCTTAAAACAATTAAAAAAAAAAAAAAAAAAAAAAGCTAAGCTAACGCTGTCCTGACCACAGACTGTATAAAACATGAAGTCACCTGTGCAGGTTGTCAGAGATCTTTCTCTAACCTTGACTGCATGGTTTATAATGACAATCATTATTAATGCAATTAAAATAAGAGACCAAAAATCTGTCCTGTGTGGGACTCGAGCTGTGGTCTCTGGTGGGGCGGCCTCCATGGCCTCAGCTGGTTTCAGTTCAGTGTAGCTGGTGACTCTCTGTCGTCATTCAGATTCGTCTTTCTAGAGCAGGAGCATCTGTGTGATGCGTTTAGGGGACTTCTGTAAACTGGAACTGTAGCAGTAACCTGGGTGCCCCTCTGGAGAACATGAACGAGTCCAGACCGAAAAGCCGCAGCTCCTCCTCTTCCTCAGCCTCATCCTTCACCACCTCCGCAAGATTGACTGAGCTCGCCGCGTTTCGTGTTATTTTCAAGGGTTTTTTTTAATTGGAGGGAGATCAGATTGTCGTCTTCGTGGGAACATATGTTGACCAACCCCCCCAGCAGATGTCCGACTGGAGGCTCCAACGTGAAGCTTCTGCCGCTGTGATTCGAGCCTCGCCGCCTCCTCCAGGGCCTGGCGCGCAGCTCTGACACTCTTCCAGTCCCTCTGTGGTGTTTTTAATGAGAGGCGATGCAGATGTGTGCGGAACCCAACTCTGCAAATAACTCCGACCTTCAGGTGTCCTTCACCTGCTCCACCAAGTGTAGGAATGCTTTTACACAGAGAGGTTTCAGCTGCAGCAGAGGCAACGTAATCCATACAGAAAAAATCAGATCAGGAGTGCATTGTTCTGCATCATCTCTGGATTTGAATCCCGTCACACAGATCTGTTTCCTGTGAAGACGTATCAGGGCCAATGAAGGGTGGTTATTCCAAGAAAAAAAACTTGTTTGAGAAACTCGCATTTAAAAGAAAACGGCAGCTGCTTCCATCTTTACCCCACCTGTGGTCCTGACTCCAGCTGTGGAAGAGTAAAGCATCCTCCTGCTTTATTTCCCCATGTGTGTCGTCCCTGTATGGGTCAGGTAGGGTGGCCTGGAGGTGCAAAAAAGAAAAACACAACAACATTTAAGTCATAAATGTTTGAAAAACTCAAAAATTCATTACAACAAAAATTTAAAAGGAAAAAGTCACTGGCTATAAAATTAAACATTTACAAGGAAAAATTGGAATGATGTCAGAAATGAGCATGATGGTGTGGATGGTGTAAGGACTGTCTGCAAAGATCAGGGCCAAGAAGCTCGGAACGCTGTGATCGAGAACCTGACACTGAATCATGAAGGTTCTGTTTTTCAGGGTTTGGAAAGACATGGAGTTATGGATCATCTAACCTCATCATTGGTGATGCATTGATTGTTTTCTGCCGTGCACATCACGATGACCATCAGCTCGCTGCTCATTGGTTCTGGGGAGTAAAGAGACCGACACCACGATGACCTGATACTTCCTGCTCCCTGATTCACTGTTTTCAGGGCTTTTTCTTCTCTTTTAGTTTCAGATAAATCGGCGTGAGAGCTGCATGGTGCCACCTACTCTCCAGGTGTGTTTTAACACAGCTCATATCCTGGCAGGTGTTTGATTAAAGAGAGCTGGCAGCGGGGGGGGGCTCTGTTTTCTTAAAGGAAGGACTCTGAAGTGTGGGCGGAGCACGCTGTGACAAGCCTGTGAAGGTTTGCCGTCTGCGGCCTGCTGGCTCCTTCTTGGCACCGTGTCCG